>NC_134475.1:47918322-48029558 GCF_964194025.1 Convolutriloba macropyga
CAACAGGAGTCTCACAGTCACGCCACTTGTTTATTCCATCTCTGAAACAGGGAAAACATGCTGAAACAGAGATAGATCATAGACTGATCTTTATATGTCTTCGCTCGAAAGGTATAACACTGAATGAAAATTGATTTGAAGCCTATGCTGACACGCCTACCTTAAACTTTTTTAAAGGGATGGTACGAAAAACAATTAAGGAAAGCGTCTTTTATATAAAGATTTCTGTTCTCACGTGTTGAGTATGAGCTCCAATTTCGTAAGATCTTCTTTATCAGTGCTCAACTTGTAAAAAGTGTTAGAAGGTCGAGATAGGACAACCTAATGTAAATTGTGCATAAGATAAGCTTGACATAGCTTGACAATAAGCTCTATTTGTTCAGCGCATACTTGGCTAGATAAATGAAGCCTTGGGGACGTGAGAACGGGTTATAAGAGACGCCCAAGTTCGAGAGCTTAAGACCAGTTGGTGTAAATGAGTAGCACACTAGGCTTGCAAGTAAGATATGCTGGTTCGAATTCAGTACTGGCCCATCGTCACATTAGTTGCGCCTGCTTAAACCCCTAACAAGAAGCCAGGCATTATCTTACAATATCGCCATTCTCTCTTGCTTGAATTTTAAAACATAAATCTTTGCCTCTTGCAATGTTCTTCCAAATTGCATCATATATGCTTGCAAGACTCAGCAAAAATTTTACAAGATAGGCATATAAGTTTACGTTGGCCAGAGTTTAAAATCGTCTAATTTGTCAATAGTGATAATTCAAAACAGAATGCCGACAAATAAACAAAAATCGTCCACATTTCCAATATCGAGAAAAAATAGCTTCATTTTGCATTAGCCGTCTCTTCTTTGTATGTTGTGTTATAAGGAAGTGTTTAAGGCCAAAATACCCAATATGATTCATTACACGAAACTAAAAACAAATTTATTAAATCTTGCGCAATTCTATGCAATCCAATGAATCGTTAATTTTCCCCAGTCACAGACTTTTATTCATCGCTTTTTGTTGAAGCTAAAAATCACATTCCATCTCATTAACATCCTTCGGGAGCTGAACGAAACCCTTGGCATTTTTAGCAAATGAAAACAAATTATCAGAAGGTATTGCAAAAACCGTAGGGCCTGTTGCAAGAGTCCTGCGTAAAAGATGGTTGTTTACGAACTTTGCTAGTTAAAACGCTAATATTGCATAGCAATTGGACTAGTGCATAAAAATATTGCTACCTCTGTAAGGAATATTGTTCGAAACCTACAAATATTTGGGACGAATGTGCAACTTGACAAAAGAAGTCAGGCAAGACTCTAACGTAAGATATTAGTATAATATGACTCTGGGACTTTATAACAAGGTGGCAAATTCTTAAGTAAGCTACCGGCTTCTGTTACATAAAAACCAGAGTCCATTTTTAAGGTGTGGCAGCGTTTTGCCCCCTATATAAAAAGAAACGTAAAACAGTCCAATCAAAAATAATTTTACAAACTTTAAAGAAAAAATTAGGACGGATTTTTTCTGAGTATTTGTAGCAAAAATAACTGATTCAGACTTCATATTTTGAAAATTTACTATCATTGCTCAATTTAAAGAAAAGTCACTAACAGTATTGAACAAAGAATGGTCAGAAAAAATAATCTTCACGATTTGTGTAGAAAATGCAGAAATTAGAGCGTCAAATTTGTTCTTTCGCTTTTATTCCATGCAAAAAATATAAACGAGTTACAAGAACTTTGGATTCTTCTCTATTTAAAAACTAGAACAATTTCAGTGCACAGTTTGGAATAGTCGACATGAAACTTATATGCTGGGACATAGGCATTATTATAAAAAGCAATTTTCGGGAAAATAATGCTATCGAAAATCAATTGTTCAAACGTCAAGCATTATATTTCAAAACAGGTTTATTTTCTCGTGGAAATTGTAAGAGATAATTTGACATCTCTGCAGTTTCTGCTACGCTGATAAACGTGGTGCAAACTACTAATCATTTGATATAATTAATAAACTATTGAAAACATTTCGTATTGAACTAATTTTTCATGACATTGAAGGGAGCGAAATTTGTATTTAAAAAGAACAAGGCGGCTCGGTAATGTGCGATGGCACATAAAGTTCCGACCCCGCCCATCCACAATTTTGGCATAATTGTCTAGCAAATGAGGAACAGATAGAAAAACCCAAAAATTATTTTTTGCGAAAAGTCTTTTTCAAAAAATTCTGTATGAACGATAAGATAGCCTCCAAAGCAAATAACTCAGTGGAGTTAAAAATTGATGCATTAGCTTGATGTAATATGTCAATATTAAGAAAGCGAGTCAAGATGAACGTCAAAAACAAACAACAACAACAGCAACAAACATTATTTACATCAAAAAATTTTTTTCCCTCTTAAAAACTAAATTTAATAACAAAGTCAACATACCGTCAGATAAACCTAAAACTAAACAAAAATAACTAATAAATCACCAGAAACCATATGCGACCAGTCCATAAAAAGGTTTGGTAACAATTATACAAAAAAGAACAAAAACATTAAAGTGAAAAATATAACTTATTTTTTTGAAACAGTTAACTTCAAAGTAATAAATACCATTAGGAATCAATTAACATTACCACAAATTTACAATTACCACTGTTTCTAGAGAAGGGCATTAGGAACTGTCCTTCTTCATTTTTTAAAGCGGCTAAAATGAACAACAAAAAAAAACAAACAAAATTTCAATTGAAACTTGCCAGAAAACGCTGCCAAAACCCTCGAGCCATATTTTGTCCCTCAAAATATATTCGATTGCGCCTTCATCAAACAGCTATAAAGTAGTACGTGTCCATTCATTAGTAAGACTAGGTAACAGGTAGACAAAAAAGCGAAGTGCTAAAGTATGAAATAATTTCAATTTTTTTTTCGAAGAAAAATTACATTCAATGTCATAAAAGGCATTAATTACAAACAGAACTATTTGAATAGGGTCGTTTATTCAAAAAAAAGGAAGCCCTCAAGACCTGCAGTTACCCAGAATATTTCTCGCATCTACAAAAAGAACGTCAAATAAGACAAAAAATCAAACTAATTTACATTTTTGTGAAAAACCGGTGTCGAAGCCACTAAGGTCATAACAAATTCATTAAAAAAAAAAAAGATTTTGGGACACCAATCCCTTTTATTCCCTTGACACCCATAATGTCATATTTGACCTGTAATGAAATAACGAGATTAGCTAACAAAAAGAAACATAAAAAGAACAAAATTGCGAAGTTAAAAAGTTTTTTTTTTTTTAATTTTGGAAATTGTTTTCAAAGTCATGAAAGCCATCAGCTATTTACTAATATCAGAATATCGGTTCTTCTATTCTTCCACGAAAAGCCAATGAAAGTTATCACTATGCAGGAAATTTCATACGACCGAAACGACAAAGTATAAATGACAGTTAAAAACAAAATTAAAAAATTCAATTGATTTCTTCAAGAAAGAGGCGTCGAGGCCGTTAAAACGATTATGTATATCATTCAAGATTTCAATATGTTCAATTGTGCTTTATTTTTAACGCTAATAATGTGACAAGAGAACTGTCAATAATGTGATAATGTGACAAAATTCGGAAACGTGAAAAACTGGCAAATATCGAAACAAACAAAAATCTGAAATCTTGTAGTATCAAAGCCAGAAAACAATAACTTCAGGCTTAAAACTGCAACCGAGAAAAAATGTTAAATCAGTAGAAAGAAGAAGCAGTCTTTTTTGCTGACACTAAGCTGGAAGTTGAACAAATTAAGAAAAAAATAGAGGAAAAGTTAATTAAGCCATTATTTATTGAAAAGTCAATTATTTTTTAAAAAAAACGACCATAAACTTTCAATTAAAAAACTAAATGAATTAGCCTGGAGCTGTTTCGCAAGCGAATTGGTTGGACCTATCACTCCTGAGCTTTGATTTGATATGTTCTGTTCTTTATTATTAAATAAAGTCTTTTTTTAAAAAAAAAAGACCGACTGATTACAACCCGATTTTTTTTGGATTGTAACAGTCCAAGAATGGCCCAAAACAAGCCCTGCTATTGCTTATTGTCCGTTAGGAACATTTGATTTTCGAATGTTGCAGATATAGATAATTTGTTAGTTGAAAACTCAAAATAAGTTCTGCATTTTTGATAATCAACGAGTAAAGTTAGCAAAAAAAGGCAAAGTTTTAACTACAGAGCACTCTCAGCGTACTGTGAAGTAGAAATAGCCCCCCTCTGAGTCTACAAAGATTGTATGAGTGTTGTTTGGAGGTGTACTGTCGGCAAACTTAATCAAAACGGACTAAAGTAGCTTATTTCGTGCTGTTTTTGTTGAAAAAGGCTAAATTTTGAAATATTTATCCACATTTTTTGACCAAAAAAATTAAATCAAAACAATGAACAATGCTTGTTCGTCTTCAAAAATAAAATCAACGACACTATTCTTAAAAATTATAACAAATTTTAGCAAAATTGACGAAAATTTAGGCAAAAATTCCGGAAAATGTGAATAAAAACAACGGGAATTCACTCTACTTCTCTGAAGTTCTCAGAAGAAATTCAAAATAAGAAAAGCCGAGAAGATTTTTTATATTTAAAAATAAAATCAACAACAAGTTTTTAAAAAATGTTGACAAATTTTAGCAAAATTGGCGAAATTTTGGTCAAAAATTAGCGAAAATTCCGTAAAATGTGAATAAAAATCAACGGAATTCACACTATTTTCACAAAACTTTAAACCTCGATAACTCCCTGTAGAAAACGAAAATTAAAAAAATCTTTTTAATTCCATATTCTACGCTGGACGAGCTTTCTAATGATACCACTCTCAACTCTCTACGATGAATGTATCGATCGGCGAAAATTCACTGAACAAAAAAAAAAAACCCATTTGAGTATATAGTTCCTCCCCCCTCAAGAGGGTCGGAACAAAAATTTTCCGCAAGAGGCACTTGAATAGAGTCAACAAGGCCTAACAGTGTTTCGTCAATTTTTTGTTGTTTAGTTTTTTTCATAAACATAAACCGACTAACGTTGGACGAATTGCTATCGAACGACAGACAAGCTTTTTGATTTGTGTGGGGGTGTTGCTGGAAAACTTTTTAAGGCAGCAAAAATCCCAACAACAGAGGGGTTCGAACGCTGAAAACTGCCTTTATGTTGACAGCAAACTCTCTTTGGAAAGGAAGCAATTGAGATCACGCAAAAATTTAGATATAAAGCCAGAAAAAGTCAACTAAGAAAAAAGAATGTTCTAGAATAGAAGAAAAAAAAGGAAAAACGGTCAAGGCAAAATTTTGGATAAAAAGACACGCAAGTTTACAATAGTTGCTTCAAAGCTCGTCCAAGGGCAATTTATCAATGAATGTCTAGATGAATTTCGTTAATTTTAGATGGGTTTCCGAGCTGCTTTCATAGGTTTATAAGAGACAGACGTTGATATGCAAGATGTGACATGATAAGCGTTGATTTACCAAATCTTTGAAAGATTGGTGTTTTGTTACAAATTTCCCGAAGGTACATGAGAGATGGTGGTTAAGGTTTTACTAAGAAACATGACGGTTTGCCTGATTTGAAAAGAATTTTTGTAGTTAAAAATTATACGATTGCCTTGAAGATTTCTTTTATGATTTCTATTAAAAAATCACATCAGAAAACTTATGGTTTCCTAGATTCCATTCGAAAATATTTTGATTGGTTTTTATATCATACATAATGCCTCATACGTATAAAAATTGCCAACCTTAGCCAATAATTTATTTCAAATTTACTTTGAATAAAAGAATGAGCGGCCTTACGTGCAGTATGACTGTGGCAGTCCACAAGTAGATCTGAAGTGAGTGAGGTATCTGTTCTCCAGGTCTATCTTGGTCTCCCCTATCAAGTCATCAGCTGACAACATGTCATAATCCCACAGCTGGATCACCAGGTCTTTGCTGTTGGGAACCATCGTTGTGATCTCAAACACACTAAACACACCCATGCCATAAGTAACAAAATTAAATACAGGTCAAAATTTTTATTAAAATGAAGGCCTTGGCAAGTGGTTTTAACATTGTTTGTTCAATCAGTTATAGTATCAATAGCATTCATGATTCAATTGAATCAGACTTTTGTCATTTGAGTGAGCTAGAATTGGAGGATTTGTTTGGCTCATGCTCTTGAGTTAAGACGAAACATTTGACCGAAGGATCAAAACATGAAAATCTTGTTCTCAGAACTGACTTAGAAAAAAAGAAGAGTTCTGGCGAAGGTGATATTTCTCCCCAGGTATTGAAAAACTTAGAAGATAGAGCATATCATATAAGTGTCTTATGAGATCTTGTGAGACTTATTCATCATGTTTACGCACAAATCGTGTGGGTCAAGGTCACAATAATATTAACGTTGATAAATTTTTTGGGGACTGCTATAAATTTTTGAAATGATTCACAGCATTATTGAACTGGTTAGTACATGGAGTGAAGTAATAGTTTATAAACTATTATTTCACTCCATTGGCTAACAAGTTCGACTGACGAAAATATGTACAAATAGCTATGTATTATAAAAGTTATAGCATTTATGATAGCGCAAAAATTACGTACTTTCCGAATACAGGGTTGAGTGTGTTTGGCTTGTAGTTTTCTTGGTCCACTATCTTGGTTTTGCCACACTTGATCACGATGTAGGGGTCAGCCTAGATAAACACAAAAAAAACTGTTCATTAAAATAGTTTAAAAAAACCAATGATGAGAAATTTGCATCAGATATCAGCTTTACAGAAAGTATTGTAGGCCAATTATGTGTCGGTTTCGTAGATTCGAGAGAACTTTACAGAACTTTCAGATACAGTGCGTCGTTTAATAGCGGACTAGCCAGACAAACTATCAAATTGACAAAAAATTATGTCGAGCCCGTGGCGTTTAGCACATAACGTTTCTTTACTTTGCAAGTATTAGCATGTTATTGAACCATTGGCAAGTATCCGAATGAGTTTACTCGTACTTCGTGGGTGCCAGAATTCTCTGTACACAAAATAAAAAGGTGATCTTACCGCTCCACCGTCATCTTGCGGCTGCAAATCAATGGCCCTGACAATGTACACACGCAATACCACCTCATTCGGGGCATTCTCGGGCAGAGAGTTGAATATCCTAGGAGGCATAGCTGCCTCAGTGTCGTGGGGCAGGGGGTAGATCCGGAATGAACCCTTGAACTCCCCAACAATGTCTATGTCGTCGTCCTCTTCCATACACTTTCCCCGTTCAAGAGGGAAACTCTGGACGAAGTCGTTGAACTCGGCAAATCCTTCCACCTTTTCCAGTTCGCAGTCGTACACCTAGAAATCCCAGTTTTAATCCAGACATTGATGCTTCCTTGGCCGAGAATTCAATATTGTGAAAAGAGCCTAAGAGTTAAGATGTCGTGTCTTCATTTTATTGGGAAACAAATTAGATGATGTCGTATTTTTATCAGACAGCACCCTGGTCACCTCCTTCTAGGTACCCTAATTTGGGACCACCTCATTACACCTCATCCTTGGCTGCATTAGTGGGGGGGGGGGGGGTGCTTAGATTAGAAAGAGTCACTTTGATTGATTGAATGATTTTACAATGTCAGGTTCCAATTTGCCTGTAGGTATCAAGGAATATAAAACAAAGTTGATTTGTTATAAATCAAAAGTTCTCGGCAATCAAATCTGTCAATCAATCAATCAAGTCAAGAATGGAACATCGTTCAACTAGGGAATGGTTTCGAATTAAATTAAATTAAACCAATCAATAAGGCGAGGCAAAAAATGGTAGGAAATAATTAAGAGAAAGCATTAACCTTCATGAGGTCCCACCCCATGTGTGGGTATATTCCTGCCTTCTCTGGGTGACCTTCTGATGAATGGAATTTACACCACCAGTCTATGTTCTCTGTCTCTATCGCTATTGTCGCATCGTCCTAAAAATATCACATTTGGTCAAAAAGTGGACAGCACTCTTGTCAATGGGAAACTGTGTCTGGGACAATGAAGCAAGGCAGTTTGAGGTAACTATCAATTTCAAAGTGATAAATATAAAATAATGGATCAGTCGCCCAGAAGATCTTGTACTAAATATCTATTGTTTTTCATTAACTCTTAATCTGGCATTTGAATTCTTTATTCCTTAGGTTTGAATTTATACCGGATAGCATTAGCTGGAATGTATTTTATTTTTATTTGTTTTTATTTTTAGCTTTATAGATATTTAAACAGATCCATCAAATGAATTATAGACCATAGGGAAGCTAAAATTAAGAAACAGAGTTGAATAGCAAACAAAATGTGAATAGAGTAAACAATGCAATCAAGGAAAACAAGCTGATGGTGTGTCAAACTAGCACTATGTGAGAAAAGGATAAATATTGAGAGCTGGGAAAAACAAAAGTATTGCAGTGTTAAATGCAAAAGAATAAATAAATAGGTCCGGGTATGGCTACGTGGACCCATGACATCCCGCACACAGGCGACACGTGACCCATGACCTCCCATTTCCTTAAAAATGAATCTTTTGACTATAATATTTATTTTTTTAAAAGAAAATGGAGGTTGCGGGTCGCGAATCGTGTGCTGGACTATTAGTTTCACAATAACTGGGGGGGGGGGGGGTCGTTAAGTGGTATATCTTACCAATACAAGACCAGTGTCAGTGACTGGAGCTTGAATCTCCACATCCTAGGAAAAAGGAGTGCCAACAAAGTTCCAATTTATTACTTTTTTAAGATATTGAACTACTGTTTGTGATGGCAGAGAACAATTAATTAATCAGTTATAGCTACGAATGACCAGCCAGCGTGTTTAATGAGACAATTTTGTACACACTATTTTAACTCAACAGGACACTTTCAATTTTTCGCTAGCATAGCAGAGCAGAGAAGAAAAACCATAAGCACTAACATTTCAGTTGCTAAGCATCCGTTCGATATCATTTAGAAAGCAAAAAATCACAAAGCTACACATTTTCATGATAAAGCAAATAGTTAAAATTATTTTTAAAAAATTTTACTAATTATTAAAATTAGTAAAAAAAATGTTTTAGCTCAACTCTTAACTACCAATGTGTAAATTTAAAATTAATCTAAAATGATAAGACAATCATTGATGACTCTTTAGTTACCCGCTAAAATAATGGTAACAATATTTGAGCATAAAAATCAAAATGTTATCACTGTCTCTTTTTTCCTTTTTCTTTCAAATATGGCTATTACATAGAACACTTAATTTTGCTAGGAAAAGGTGGGGGTACTGCGAATAATGGAATAAAAATTTTATTGGAAACGGCAAAAACCTCTACGCTGATTTACTTTATGAAATATCGATTCATAGAAAATTAATTTTTTAGTACGAATGAACTTTTTTGAACTCAAATTCCTTAGTTCGAATTATTTTTTTTTGAACTCAAGTTTTGATTTAGACTGAAAACATAAAAAAAACTGACCCCCAGAAACCGATTGAATTGATGATGAAATTTCATAATAATCACATTTTCAATTCTCTCTGTCTATGTTCAATATATTTTTAAGCAGTTTTATTGGCACTGAAATAATGATTTTCGATTTAATGCTGGAAGACCAAAATCCTTGCTCTCCGTCTTATTCAACGTCTGCAAAACCACCATATTCACTTGGAAGTAAAATGCCATGATAATTGAATAGTCTGTGAAAATGTCGATACTAATTAATTTTTGTGGGTTCAAAAAATTTCAAAACTCAGGCGCAAATTTTAAACATAACCGACTAAACGTCGGAAGAATTGCTCTTGAACAACTAGAGGGAGCTCTAATCAATTACAGCCTGCTTCAGTCGGGGGGGGGGGAGCCTAAATGGGACTAATAAGTTCTATAGTAGGCTTCAAATAACCACATTAGAGGTTAGCATATACCACTATTAAGATTTAAAGTAAAAAATGACACCAGTTTCGGCGCACTTTTCATTTGACTTTTAGTATTAAATTGCCGCCAATTGAGTTCACGTGCTTCAAATAATTGTGATTGAGAGAGAATTTTAGATCACGCGAAATGCAAAAAGTCAAGGGCGTAAAAGTCACTCGAAAAGTCAAAATTGTCAAGCGAAAATTTTGCATTAAAAAAGACACACACGTTTACAATAATTGCTATAACTTTTCTCTTACCGTGAAAGAGTACAGTTCTTATGACCTCATACTTCTTTAGCAGAAACAATTTTGATAATCCATTGTTGTCTACTCTGCTGGGCTTTTAAATGATGACACCATAGGCATTCTCGATAGTTACTTCTATAATATATCGTTTTATGGATCAAAATGACAGACTAAAACATAAACCGACAAATGTCGGAAGAATTGCTCTGGAACGACAGGCGGGGCAATTTAATTCAGATCAATTTTTCTTTATGGGTGCAAAAAAACCTCTCCACCGTGGGGATTCGAACCACTGACCTACCGATCCAGAGCCACACACACTAACCACTGCTCTACAAGTCACTTACCTTCTGCAACCCAATTTAGTGATTACTCACAAATGAAGAACGAAAGCGTGCAAAAGTCACTTGAGAAGTCAAAGAATGTTCTAGCAGAAAAGCGCAAAATTGTCAAGCAAAAAATTTGCATAAAAAGACACACACGTTTACAATAATTGCTATGAACTACGTTCAAGAGCAATTAATAAACAATTTTTAACATCTGTGTTCAGCTTAACCAGTATAGAAATTCGTACAAGCCAATATTCCCTCAAAAGTAATATTTAAATTGAGCTTATATAAAAAAAAATTGACACACTTAATTTTTTCTGTCACTGTCACTTGACATTCCTTGAAGTTTCTTTGCAAAATTTAACAGTCGAAATGATCAGTTAGGGTGTTTATTGATATTTAAGAGATTTTAACGCAGTTAGCGGCTTGACGAGACAATTCTCTCTAAATCCAAGAAATTGAAAGAACATCTACTTCTCTCTTATCTCCTCAATCAGATTACCAGTACTGTTCTACATATCCCTTAGGCAGTGTTTTATATATTGCCAGACCCTCAGTTAGATTTCAGAAAGAGATGGTTGTAACTTGAAGTAAAAGGTTTTAAGATTTACGACTAATTGTTCCGACCCCACTTGTCGGGGAAGGAACTATATACTCAAATGGGTTTTTTTTTTTGTTCAGTGAATTTTGGCCGATCGATATATTCGTCGTAGAGAAATGTGAGTGGTATCATTAAAAAGCTAGTCCAGCGTAGAATTCAAAAGTAAAAAGATTTTTTTGAATTTCGTTTTTTTCGAGGAGTTATCGAGGATTGAAGTTTTGTGTGAACAATGGGATCTTTAGCATGATTGTTCACTTTTAGTACAATTTTCTTCAAACTAAGATCTTTTTTACGAAAACATTAATTCAAATTTCTATAAAAAGAATAAATTTTGAGTTCGTAAAAGTTGAATGCAAGGCGATAGAAAGACTAGTTCTGGTCTCATAGGGAAGTTCACTATCAAAAAAAAATCGAACTCTAATTGAGAGCCCTTTTTTTAATAAAACTTTTCTCTTTTTTGCTTTTTTAAGTCACCTAGAGACAAGTCACATTTTATATCGACGTTCTATTAATGACAAAACTCCTTTATAGTCGAATGAAGCGCAATGAACAAAAAACGTCGTTTTCAAGGAATTGCTCATGTTTTTTTTGGCTTCGATTCTGAGTTTTCGTAATTTTGAATGAAATTTTGAATTTCTTTTTGAAGTTTTACTATTTTTTTGGAGTCCTATGGTAGGGATTCATTGACTAACAGTGCAATATGTTCCATAATGAGCATTAAGTGAACATGTCTATTTCATTGAGGGGGCGGCTAATGGCTGTTAAGACTTAAAAAATAATTTTCCGAATTTTTTTTTGAATATTAAAGAATCATAATCTTATTATAGTGAATTGTAAGTCAGTCCAGGGGTGAGAGCACCCTCTTCCTTCCTACTGCAACCAAAATTAAACTGGTTAGCGGTTTTATCTTCTATCTATTGGTTATATGACTTCAATGACAAAAAATTTCAATTTTTTAAAATTTTTTTTGGATTTTTACGTATTATTGGTTACTTTTGAAATCTTATCACATTATCCAAATATTGACAGTTCCCATTAGCTTAAAAACGATGTTCTGTGGATGACCAATAAAAATTTTAAACAAAAATTTATGGTTTAAATGGCTTCGACACGTTCTTCTTGCACTTTTCTACTGATTTTTTGGTTTTCTCCTGTTTTTTTTTGTTGTTTTAATAGTCATTATACTTACTGTGATCTCATAATGAATACCTATGCATGACAAACATAAATGTACTGCCACCGGGGCATCTTTGAGCGTTTTTATTGACTTCCGTTGAAAGCTATTGAATTTAATGTCTGTTAAAATAAAAATCATTTTTCGAAAATTTTATTTGAACAATAACAATTCCTAAATTTTTCTTGAACTGTTAGTGAGTTTCAGTATTGACTGGACCCACTTGCTTTTTACTGCGACTAAAAATATTCTGTTTAGCTGTTTTATCTTCTAGCTATTGGTTATATGACTTCAATGACAAAGATTTCAATTTTTTAAAATTTTTTTTTTGGATTTTTTGAATTATTGGTCACTTTTGAACTCTTTATCACATTATCCAAAGATTATTGTAATCCAATTGGCTTAGAGAGGACGTTCAGTGGATCACAGAGAAAGTTTTCAGAGAATAGCTAATGGTTTAATTGTCTTCGACACTTTCTTCTCGCATTTTTCTACTGAATTTTAGTTTTTGCTGTTTTTGTTATTGTTTTCTGTCATAAGACTTATTGTGATGCCTTTTTAACTATCTATGCATGACAGACATCATTTTCCTCCCTATGGGTTATATCTGAGCATCGTCATTGAGCTCCGATGAAAGATTGAGTTTACTGGCTGTTAAGGGTTTAAAAATAATTTTTCGAAACTTTTTTGAAATTCAACCATTCCTAATTTTTTTTCGTGAATACTCTTGGTCATTGTTGGTTCTAACAGAATCCATTTCCGTTCTACTATAGCCAAAACTAATCTGGTTAGCGGTTTTATCTTCTACCTATTAGTTTTAAAACATCAATGCCACGAGAATTCATATTTTTTTTGGGTACTTTATTTTGTTTTTCGATCCTTTTGAAATCTTATCACATCATCTTACTGCTGAGAGTCCCTATTGGTTTAGGGAAGAAGTTCAACGGATCATAAATAAAGTTTTCAGGGAAGAGCTTATGATTTGAGTTGCTTCGACATTTTCTTCAGGCACTTTTCTACTGAATTTGTGGTTTTTGCCTCTCTCTGTTGTTGTTTTCATAGTCATTAACTTGTTGTAAGGTCTTATTGATGAAATACGATTGGCAAAAAAACTTATTGTCCCCTCGAGGCATCATTTATTGTATATACTGGCTTCCGTTGAAGGCTAATGAATTTAATGGCGTTGATAATACGTGTTTTCCCGCAATTTTCGTGCGTCTAATGTATTTGTTTATATTTGTTGATTTTTTGAAATTATATTGATAAAAAAGGTTTTCCCATTGCTCCTGAAAAATTAATTTAAAATTGAAGAGTGTTTAGTGAAAAGTTCATTTTTTTAATGCCTTCGACCCTTTTGTCGCCCAATTTTTTTTCCTGAATTCGCTGTTTTTGTTCTTTAGGTAGCCGTAAATTGCTCACAGATCTCATAGGCTTGTAATTGAGGACTGAATGAATGATGTTGCTCGAAACATTCAGTATATAGCGAATAGGTTCCTTTCGTCAAATTTAACTTCTATTCATCAATCAGATGTCCCATCGAATTTCGTGTATTTCAAGAAATAACATATATATTGATATTATGTGCCACTGTTGTTTCGTTTTTCTGAACGTTTATTGAATGGCCATTTTTTGCGTTTCTTTTTCTCTTCCTTCAGAACAATCGCGTAATAACAGATCCCAATGGTTTTTAAATGTGGCCCAAGTAAACTTATTTAATCTTTCAGTATAAATCCTTCAACTGAAATAGCAGAAATAACAACTGAATTAAAAATATATATTCAGATGATAGGTATTGATTTTAATGGTAGCAAAGGTTTGTGTTTTCGCAAATCGTTTGTAATTTTTTGAGTTTCTCTTTAGTTTGTTTCTATGGCATAGTCTGACCACAGACGGGTGCTTTTGGTTTTGTAATGACTTTTTAGTAATTTATCAAGGATTTTTTTATTAAAAACCAATGTTTTTTAAGATTTTTGAATTTTCTTGGTGCAAAAAATGTTGATTAATTTTTAAGTTTCGCCTCACTGTTCGTTCTTTTTGTCGGCTTGTTACCTAGTCTCGTTAAGAAAACTTTTCATCTGCTGTATAGTTAGTAAAAGGTAAACTTGTGTAGTTAAGGTTTTATCTGACTGCATTTTGACGTTGTTACCAGGTGCTTTTAAATTTAGATATTCATTTTTTGCCGCCAAAATTTTGTTGGTGCTATTTTTTTTCTAGTCTCTTCAATGTCAGGTCACGTTGGTGCTGTAATGAAGCATGGCATTAGTAATTCAATTAGTAGATAGAATGTGTAACGATTGTTTTAAACTCAAACATCTATTTTTGTTATCTCTTGATTTGGTTGACATTTTAGTCAAAAATGTAGATGAGCTCGGGTCGGAACATCATGTGCGAACGCACATTAACGAGCCGCCTTGTTCATTTCTGTTTGACAATTTTTCTGCTTATTTATTTAGTCTCTAAACTTTTCTCGTTAAATTTTCCTGTTACTCTTTTTCTCATACATTTTTTGAAAAAATGAAATTGTTCACATAGCTACTTTTTGTTTGCATATATGCTTTACAACTTGATGGTTATTTTACCTACCCTGTTTAGCAAAACTTTCCGTTCTCTTTTGCAACTACTTTTTCAGGTACATTTTTAAAGCATAGCTTTTACTTAGATATCCTGTTGTGCTGATTCTATAGCAAATACTAACGAAGTTAGCTCTTTTTTCAATGCGTTTCCGACAAAAAAGAGAAAATCGAAAAAAAAAACAGAATGATGAGTTATGAAACATTCCTCATCAACGTATCATGCTACTTAGTAAAAAAATTCTATCATCCTATCATTTAATTTATAGCAAAAGAGACGCGGAGAACGACACAAATGCATAAGCTGGCAAAGAGACAAACTATTTATTCATACTTGGGCCACTTGGGTCAAATCTTTCAATTCTTTCAGCATTTGCATTTGAAGCTGAAATATACAATTGTTTTTTGATACTTCGAACTGTGTGAAATACTCCCGATTAAAACTGACGATGGAACGTAACCATAGAATTGACTACAACTCTCGTGAAGTTGATGGCATCTGTATTCAAATAGAAACACTGATAATTATTACCAGAACGGTCACAAAAACTTTCGTGTAAATAATTTTTTCTGGGCTTTCAATTAAGTTGTTAATTTGAGTAAAATATTCCTACAGGGACAATTTTTAATAAAATAAAATTAAGCATGAATATTAAGCAAGTGTGGATTTTTCGAAAGCAAATATAGCACAAAAATTTATATGTATAACCAATAACTTAATTCTCAAATCGGGGAAATCTATAAAAACTATTTTTCTCTAGTCCGTGAAAGAATCGCCCCCACATAAGCGTTCATTACCTTATTCTTCTTTTTCCTCCCGAAGGAAAGAGAACTTTTGAACCCGGACGCGCCGTCCTTTGCGAGGTCTTTCTGTTCACGCTCTATCGTCAACATCACTTCCTGTCTCAACTGCTCAGCTGCACTTTCAGCGTCTTCGTCTGTCTCTCGCGAGGGAGCTTCACATTTAAAAGCCTGTCAAAGGAACAATGCCTGTCATGAAAACACATTCCATAGTAATAGAACATAGAACAGTCAAATTTGTAAGTGATGATTACATATTTCCATCATCACCCGGAGTTTTGGGACGACGTATGAAAAAAAAACCAGTTACGTTACCTGTAGAGACTTGATGCTGCACATTCCGACCATTGGCTTGCGTCCAAACTGTCTGTTGTCTCTGCATCTGATGTTCATGGGGGGAGTGTACAACTCCTCTTTCGGCAGCAACTTAAAAACACATGTGATAAAAATAAACCCAAATCGTGAAGCTGTTAACAGCAACCAATCAATAAGGGAAGCGTTTACATTGATTATGTTGCGTTGATCATATTAGTGACCACTGTAAACTAAGCAAAATATCTACAGAATGTGGTAGACATAGCAATTAATTTTGCGATTTGATCTGATGTCAGATTAAATACCAGCACAGAATAATATTGCAGTATTGTATCTCCTTACCACATCTAGGAAGAGTACTGGCTCTGAGAAGTTGGGGTTTTTGGCGACTGACTTGATGACGTTGGAGTAGAGCATGTTTCCTCCACACTCGAACTCAATCGAGGGACTGTTCACGTTGGCTAGCTGGTACTTCTTCATGTTACGCACACCCCAACACAATACCTACACACATACAACAAGGGCAAACTCAGTTTGAATTCAGTTTGAACTCGATTTTTTAAAATTTAATCAGGAATTATTTCTTAATTGCTATCCAAAATTCTAAAATATTTAGTCACAAACTTTGACGGCTCCAGTTTAATATTATTCATCGCATCAGACGGGAATTAAGTATTCGAAAAAATGCAGGTCAAAAGAGAGTTAAATACGAACGCAGGACGATTTTGAAGCCATGATCACTACTTTTCGAGAAAAATGCACAGTGAAAATGCACTAGTTCTGGTACAGTACTGATTCAAGACTTGCCTCTCTCTGAATCAGCACTGAACTTCTCTGAATCAGCACTGAATGCGATTTGACGTTTAGTCTATGAAAACATCAAGAAATCTTACTTCTATTGCCGTTCTCTGGAGAACAGGTCGGATGCCCGCGGGCACCGTGTACAAATTGCCCCTCTTCGGAGGCAAAAAGGGTAAATCCCCACCCTCGTATGCAAACAGCTCAAACGAAGCCAACAATTCTCCACAATTATCATTCGGCGACAGTCTGTGCAGTTCGTGCCATACAAGCCGAGCTACCTTCGTGTTAGAAGGGTTCAGTTTCACAATGGGCTGAATTACAGCCCGACCCATAAATTCAGGACTCCCGAAACGGTCGTAGTCGAATAGTTCAATGCAGATGTTGGGCGGGTTCCGCTCGATGTCAAGTGGGTTGTCGTATATGGTTACGTGATCGAATATGAGTGTCTGGTCCCAGGTAGGGCAGATTGACTTGTGAATGACCTCTGTGCTCTGGCTTCTGTTCATAAAGACCACTCTTGCGAACGGATCTGAACAAATTGCTACATTTTTGAAAATAAACAATTAACACGCATTGCACCAGCAGAGCAGCTCTAGTCCAACTTCAACGCTTATTGTGTAAGATTCTCTCATGTGTCGCTCATCTAGCAATATCTTGAAAGATTCTTGCAAATGACTCTCATTTTGCGAGATGAAAGATCCAGACACTTATTTTGCAACAGACTCATAAGATCTTGCAAGATAGACGTAGATAATTTTTATAAAAGTGAGGGACTGAATGTAGGAAAGAAAAGTTTTCTCTTATATAAATCAAGATTTTTAACTTTCCTGTCTTAAAACAAGACCCAAGAACCATAAATTTGTGGATTATTTGGAGACAGTGCTTCAAATTGAATTACCAACCAGAAAATTCTTGATCAATTTAATACAATTTCAACTAAATTATGCAATGCGTTTGATTACTACTCAGCTTTGTGCTACCAATGCAATTCTCTATTAAGAATATAAGCTCTGACCACTGACTTATGAAACATTGGTTGGCTATTAATTAAAATTCTGAAGGAAGATAATTTTTTTGGAAATGATCAATTTTTGCTAATTTAACGTGAAAATCAACCTTATTTTAAATTAATCTTAATCCAGAATAATTGAACTTTTTTCTCAATTTTGCCAGCCATGAGGTTTGAAAAAAAAATCCAGAGAAGAAAACGTTTTTCACAGCTATGTGTTTAGATAAAAGTTTCATAATATTTGAACCAAATTATTGTTTTAGCTAAACAAGACCGATGATCGCTCTAGAAACTTGTTTAAAAAGCTAATTTGGAATGTGTACTCAACTAAAGAGCCAATTTGGAACGTGTATTCTTTCCTTTATGAAGAAACTGAAACTCTTACAAGAAACAATCCTGAAGTTCACTCTTCTCATTTTTTTTGTGATTGTTACCCTAAAACAAATTAAGCGCCTTTTGAATTGACGACGAATTATATAGCCTTATAAATGTTGAGTGGCCATAAGAATGAAAGTTTTGTTAAACTTCAAAGTTCACAAAAAATGTCAATACTATATGAATACACTATACCAAACAAAAAACTCCGAATCAACACTTTAAAAAATCTCTTACCTGTGCAATGAAATTCAGACAAGTTTTTCAAAAAATCAAGCCACTAATTTTCTTCTGAAAATTACTTTTGTTATCAGTTGCTAAAAATTTAATGCAAAATGAGTTTCTCAAATCAAGTTAGTTTTGACAGAAATTGACTTCACGTATAAGATCAAAAACAAAAAATAGGGGAGACCGAAACATTCCAATGACAAAAATTGTCAATTCTTTATCTTGTTTCCATTCTCACTGTATGTGGACAAATTTTTTAATTTAACGAAAATCTTCGAAAATTTCTGTGAAATCTAACGTACAGTAGTCAAACGAAAACAATATTTTCGAATAATTTAAACTAACCAGCAAATCACTTGCTGCAAAAAATATCAACGGCTGTACAAAAAAAAGTTGTCCAGAAATGTAGAAAAATTACAGTCGTTTTAGAGAAACAATTTCTTTGAAAAGGTTTTAAAAATACACAGTTGCTTAAATGTGAAATGTAATGCCCTCTAAAGAACAAAGTTTTAGATATGTTTAGAAATACAATTGCATCATGTTTAAAGAGAATAAGTTGCAGTCAAAATTTTGATTAACAATAGATTTATTTGCTTATCTTTTTATTGAAAATTGGCTACTAAAGAGCTGAAAAATTAAAACGAAAAATTAAGCAAACGCACTTAATACCTTTTTTTGTGAAATTGGATTATAAAGAATGGGATAAGTTGATACTGGAACACAGAATCTTGAGAAGGATTGATGACAATTAGCAAAAAAATAAGCCTGTTCCGCAATTTTTTTTAAAAAAAACAACAAGTTCAGGAGTAATTGAATTGAATAAAGACGAAAGTTTAGAATCCCAATTTCTTCTATCACAATTTTTTCTCTTCTCAACAATAATTTTACCTATTGTACAAAAAACATCCTTCTCAAAAATGCTATTCACCTCTTTTGAAAGGGTGCTAAAACTGCCGTTATAGCACATAGGAAAATATTAAAATAGAAAAACTACTTTAGAACTTCTTCCCTGAGTCGGACGGAAATCAGGCAAATCTACTCAAAAATAAAAGGCTAAGAGCAGCCAAACAAAAGAAAACTTAGCCGGCAAATTGTCAGAAATTAGCCGCAATATACGCTTGTGGTCTTCTATGAATTGAAACAACTAAAGAAACAAGATATGTATTTTGAACAAAAGTCCTTTAGTAGACCACTAGATTTTTTGGCTTAGATACGTACTGTCAATTTTATGACACATACGATCTATAAGGAAAAAACTCTAGAAGAGCTTTCTCAAAATTAGTATTCGAAATCAAAAATTGAAGACTAATACTCCAGAATTAGGGCATAAAAATTTGGCACAACTTAGATGAACACAGTTGATCTTTTACTAGTAAAGGTTCAGAAAAATTGCAATTCCATAGGTGAGTTCAGAAATCATTTTGTAGTGAAGTAAGTCAAGCAATTGACCTAAAAGCAGGAATTACGTCACGGTAAGACAAAACAATGACCTAAAAGCAGAAATGACGTCACATTAAGACGAAACAAAAATCTGTTAGAGGAAGTAAAAAAATATAGCAGGACAAGTCATGAAACACAATTCAAAGAATTGAATCAAAAATTTAGAAGCACTCTTGCTGACCAGCAGATCAGTTGAACAATGCCAGCCAAAACAAAAAAGAAATTTTCTAAAAACTTTGAGAAACTAAAATAAGCAAACAAACTAAACAAAAACATACATATTTCTAAAACTCTTGAGGCTTTTACCCCTAAAGCAAAATTTGATCCCTTTTAGGTATTTCAAAAATACGCTT
The DNA here is from genome assembly GCF_964194025.1 of Convolutriloba macropyga. Lineage (NCBI taxonomy): Eukaryota > Metazoa > Xenacoelomorpha > Acoela > Convolutidae > Convolutriloba > Convolutriloba macropyga. The sequence goes on from NC_134475.1 coordinate 47,938,444, forward strand.
TTAGGTATTTCAAAACTCAATTTTGTTTCTTAAATCCATCCAGTATTATCTTTGCAAGGCCTGAAAAAATCACTGGCCCTTGAAGATCGATTAACTCGAAAATGGCCGAAAAATTTTTAAAATGGAAATAATTGTAAAATTTAAAGAAATGTTGCTGAAAATTACAATACTAATATCTGCAGAATGATTACTGTGTCTCATGAGGTTATCTGGTAACTCAATTCCAAGCCTTAGGAAATTCATTGGCTCAAAGATCGAGAGGCAATAATTTTTAGAATAAATTCAAGATTTCAAAAACTAGAAATTCGTTCTTTTAAAATGTTGTAAACTATACAATTGCCACCTAGCAACTATTTAATATAATACTAGCAAAACTTGCATGCGGTTATCTGGCTACTGAGGCAAGAAAAATTGAATAATAGACAAATGTTTTGAAAAAATTTGAAAAATATTGCAAATTTTATCAAAACATTTTCAAAATTCGAAAGGCTAAATTGATGAAACTAATCCATTGACACTAAAAATTCCGTTGAAACTAACAACCATTCAGTAGCGTTTTATCAGACCGTTGAAGAGGTTTTCTGGCACTTGGAGAATGGATAAAATTGAAAAAAGATGACAAAAAATTTAAAAAACCTTAAAAAAATTGCAGTTTTTATCAAGAAAATGCTTAATTTCGAGACATTAAAATGTTCAAAACCAATCCATTTTTAATTGAAACTATGCAGTGCCTCATAATCAAACGTTAAAAGAGATTAATTGGTCCCCGAAGCTGGAAAGGCTCAAAATCTGACAAAAATTTTCAAAAACTTGAAAAATTTGCAAAATTTAGTATCATTTTGCGTGTTTGTGTTTGTAGTAACAAAACATATAGCTCATTAAGCGGTCATAACAAGTAATGTCTCGCAAAATGCCTTGGTCGACTTTGAAAAACTTCAACCTAAAACTAATCAAACAAAAAACTCCAAAAAATTACAAAAACATGAAAAATTGCCAACATTTTGAGCCCAAAAACTCCTAAAAATGACCTTTTAACCTTAAATTGCTGCCATCCCAGAAGCTGCACCACTCTAAGCACTTGAGGGACTACTGAAGCCCCCATTGAGCGTCTAATGAAACTTAATGCCCGCTGGGCTTTACCTGTTTATCCCGTTTTGAAAGATCAAAGTCATTGAAAAATGTGTGAACGCATCTTAAAAACATAGCAGGACAAGTTCTGACGTACAATTCAAAGAATTTTCATTGACTAAACAGAAAACTAGACCTAGAATGGACTATGAATGGATTGAAAAAACCATTTAGAAAAAAATCCGATCCAAAAAATCGAAAAAACATCAAAAATCAAAGCTTTTTCGCTCCATTTCCTGTTTCGGCGTGACCAAAATCACTACTCCAATTTGACTTCAAAAATCATGAAAATGTGTGAACAGATCTTAAAAAAAAGACAGCGCCCCAATACAATTCAAATTCTTTGAATTGTAAAAAACAGCGCCCCAATACAATTCAAATTCTTTGAATTCTAAAAATTAGGAGCAAAATAATAGCCGCCTGGAATTGCTGACGCGGCTGTTAACAAAACACAGTAAATATTTGCAATTATTATAAACGAAAAATTTTTCTAGGACCATAATAGGCGATCTCATATGCTTAAAATGTGCACTAAATGAGATCGAAAGGTACCAATTGAGAAAAAATATTGTTAATTTTTGGCAATTGGGCTGCAAGTACATCTGCTATAAAAATAATCCTTTCTAACAGCCCAATTTAGCCGTTTATAAAGGCCGCTTAGACAACTAAACAAAAAAATCCAATTAAAACATGCAAAAAGATTGTAAAGTTTGCTTGTTTCCAAAGTCTGCTTGTTTAGTAAAAATTGCTTGTAAAGTTTGCAACATGCAGTTTAATAGCTCCTTTTAATGTGCTCTTCAGCAGCTTCTGTAATCATGCGTTATTCTCAACTTATCCCGTGTTAAATAACAGAAGGTTGTCAAGTGCTCAAGTGGATTTTACTTACATTCGTTAGAACGAAACTGCTGAAGGGCTAAAGTATAGGGGGTACATGGGATCACGTTAGACATTTCAATAGGATTTTGTTTACGGGGTTTATGGGCTTGCGAAAGTGAAACTCATTATGATTTCACTGATTAAATTTATCAGTTGAGAACATTTCTAGGATGACAACTAATGAAGATCATCAATATGCATTTTTCTGAAGACCTCATTCCAAGTCAAAACATTAAGAATATAATATGAAGATGTTTACACGCAGTGAAACTTGAAATATCTTGATAACCTCTTGCTAAGATTTTTGTTAATAAAACGCTTAAGAGATAAGATATACGAGCTTTCAAGATTCTTTCATGTGTTTCAAGAAATTATAGGTAGTATTACAAAGATCGTGTCAAGATATCCCGAGAATTAAGAGGAAAACTTTGCCGAACAAAATCCTGCTGAGGCATACTAAGTTTTCTGAAGAAGTTCAAGATCTTTAATATCTTGACAAGGTGTATCAAGTTTCATTCTTCTAGCCGGACCAAACGCAAAGTCAATACCAGTTCTGGGCAAATCTAATTACAATATGATCAAGTTATTTTTTACTTTTGGCAGTCTTGGGTAGGTCTTGGCTGAAAATTGGCAGGTCTAAATGGGCATTCAGTGCACTATTGTTCCTTGTTATTTGTTACCTGAGAAACTGTCGTCGTCAGCACTTAGGAGTCCTCTAGCCTGGTAGATGTATGCCCTCAATTGGTACTTCCTCTCCTGTCTGAAGGTCAAAAACATCCGAGGAGTTATTCGCATGATCTTTCTCTTCGTGTCTCCTGATGACGTCACAGGTGCCTTCTCTCCTATGTCGTCTTCATCCTCCTCCTGTTAAACATATCACGTAATGCATTATGCAATATATGGTAAATAGTTAAATAACAGTTACGCAATGCATTATGCAGCAAATCAGAAGCAGTAACGCAGCAGTTTTGTAGCAACATACTTGCGCAGATCAAAGCTGTACAGTTTAAGTAGTTTTGAGCAATTAATTTGATCATTTTGTACCCCCGTAGAGAGGTCAACTTATGCAACAACGAAAATTAGATTGGGCTAAGAACTGGCATGGAAAACCTTTAGGTCATCCTAAAATGTGTCCTCGACACTGACTTGACCGAAAAGAGACATCAAAAAAATCACCATTCGACCCCATTATCTATGAAAGGGTCATTGTTCGACTAATGAAAAGACAACTGCTCAGTTTTTGTCAAACATTCGTTTTTAATTTATTAGTCAAATATTATATTCGTTCTTGAAGTTCGAAAATCAAAACACCATCACCTCTTTGCAACTTAATCATCATTAAATATCACATTTAATTGAGATGCCTAATTCTGAGAAAAAAGCAACTGAAAAATTAGAGTTTGTCCAATTAAAAAAGGATGAAATATAAAAAAACTTCATTGCCGCAATCGCTGCCTCCTCAAATGACTTGAGACCAATGAAGCGGTGCCATTTCTCAAACATCTCTCAAAAACATAAAAATACTCGAGTTAAATCAACTACAATTTGTTTTCCGCAGAACACTGCTCGCCCTGCTGTAAAGCCATGCGTCTAACAGAAAAACTGATACGTGTTTGCGATCAATGTGAGTGTTAAAATTTCCATGCGGTTGTCATTAGTTTCAGAGTTGTCAGTCAGTTAGTAAATTTAGTTAGTGATAGTTTTACCGAATGCACAACAACCGTCGGAAGTGGCGGGTCAATGGTAGGATTTGAGGTCAGAATTGCCCCAAACCTTAGGAAGCTAATTTTGCGTTCTGGGGCAGGCTCTATCTACAATTAAAAAATACAGTTAGAAGAGATTTGTGGAGTAGGGTGGTGCTGAACGAGGGGCTCCAAATTGTCAGCTGGAGGAGGGTGGACTGGGGGGGGGGGGGGGGGTGGGGGAGGGGGAGTGGAAGGCTTGGGGGTTCAAACCCCCTTCACACCATGGACTTATGTAACCTCAACAGATCTGGCGAACCGCATACTTAGAGACTTGTAGGGCGTCAGGACCAAAGAGAGCTAGTTGCTGAGACACTCAATGCTCTCACGGCTTTATTTGTTTATCGCGTTTTTGAGGACGAAAAGAAGCATCAGAGAAAAATTGGCCAATAAAAAATAGAATACAAAACAACAGAACTAATATAATTGCTACAAACATCGTTTAAGAGCAATGAAAAACATTTTGTTGAGGATCCTTTTAAATGTTATTCCAATAAAAAGCTTCGTTAAGATTATTTTCGAAAACACCTATTTTCACGCGTGTGACTTTGTGGATCTAAAGCTCTTTTAACTTATTTTCAGTCTATTTTTCCTATTCTGTTCCTATAGGAAATATAGACTGAAAATTGTGGTATATAATTTGACAATTGTCCATCGGAAATCATCATTCTGCTGTAGGCCAAAGTGATCATTTCAAAACTATTTTCTTCCTTTTATTCCTTGACTTTAAAGTGTCTCTTAAAATTTCAGTTCCATTAGGAGACTCACCAACTCCCCGATCATACACGCTAGTCATATCATACCAGCCTATTAAAAAAATTAATTGAATAACTTGGGTATCAAATGCCACGTCAGTTTTTTGATTAATGCTGCTCTAAGTAGATTTTTTAAATTCTTTTGAGATGCTCTTCTTAACGTTTCGATGATTCTTATCGTTTTGAAAAAAAACAAATGCATGGTATGCTTCAGAGCACTGTTATTTACGCGTTAACTCAAAAAAGACAATCAAAGCGGAGAAGTGTAGTGATAGAAATTCGGAGTAATAGAGACTCGATTTCAAATAAATTGACATCTATCTTTAATTCGAAATACACTACTAATGTGGGAGAATGTATCCTAATTATTGGTAAAAAATTTTGGTGTAAGTTGAAATTTATAATGATGTTGGAAACTAGTATTGATAATTTTCCCAAGAGCATGACAAGATTTTTTCATGTTTCGACATGAGTAAAAAGACCCAATTTTCGGGGTGCACAAAATGCTAGAGTTCTTATGAATCGCAGTTGAATAATTTGAAATCCCGGAGTGTGAGGAGTTCCCTATACAAATTCCAAATTAATCTAAAAACTCGAATATCGCTATACTAAGAAAATCAAGGAAGCGGTAACTTCACAACCTATTGTCTTATTTGAAAGAGAGGGTTATACCAGGCCCCTCTACTACTCATAACATTCAGATTAGAGGCAGTGCCTCATATAATATTATTGTAAGGCAATTAGATTCAAAACTGTGCAACAACGACTACTATCTAATTACAGGGAAAACTAAAAAGCTGATTAAACAAGTGGCACTATGATTATGAGGTATACCAAAGTCCCAATACAACTGAGTTGTATTAAGAAATCAATTTATTGTCTTATTAACTACTGCGATGAAGATGAAGAGGATCTCGTCAGTGTTCACTCCACAACCCAACCAGGAGAGTATCAATCGCTTGAAAAAAGGACCTAAGATCTATTGCCCATCAGGTATTTCAGAGCTACTGCAGACCGTGTTAATTGTCTACCTGATTTGCCCATTCATACAACATGGGCTAGTACTACTCGCCATATCTTCTACAAGCAGCCAGCCCTGCTCTCAAATTGTCCTCGCAATTTCAGTCTCCAGAGGAGCGCAGGGATCAATACTCTCAGGAACACTTGTCTTGAGGGTAACTGCAATTGCTCTTTTGCCGGCCAAGTCCAAGAAGCTCTTAACTTATTCTATTAGAGATTGATCCCTGTAAAGCCATCCATCTTCCAAAATTAGTTATGCTGATTTAATTTCAATGTCCCATTCAACTCTTTAGAAAAAATAGAAATTATAAACTAAAGTTGCGATGTTAGCACAGATCTTAACCTCAACTAAAACTGTTTTCTACAAAGTGTTTTATTCTCTACAAGTCTCTAATTTTTTTCTAACTCTTTGTTCGACATCCGAGTCTACACCGACTCTATCGAATAGTTCTAAGACCAAAAAAAGAAACTAAGGAAGACTTTTACAGCGGATAATGACAAGTTGGCAAGATAACGAGTTAACTTTGAATCATGATTTTAGGTTCAAAAGGCTGTGCTCTAAGATTGATATGCAAAATCAATCGTTTTTATTGTGCCGAAACAATAGAATAGTAGGTCCGAGTTCTATTTGATCATCTTTTTGTAAGTCTTTTGTTTAATGCTTCAAAATACGCTTCTAGGCTTTTGTTTTCAACGATGCTTCGGAAAGTAATTGTTTAGATTCAATCATTATTTGAGTTGCCTTTAACAGTCTCTTTGTTACTTATTTCATCATCAACTTTCTGTTTAACAAGGTTAGAAGCATTTTCTCGTTTTATTATTCTACATTTTCCTCTCAGACCTAACTTTTCTCCCCAAAAGTTGACAAGATCATCCAAAAAAGTACAGCATGCAAGCAAGGATTAAGCGATCAAGCAAAAAAAATTTTGAGCACTATGCAGTTGAAAATTCTAGTCTTATTTGCTCCCTGACCCGGCTGAGTAGTTCAATTTGAGAGACTAATGACGCTCTTGGTTGGAATTCATTAACTTCTAGCGAAGGTTTCTTTTGAAGTCACAATGTAACGTGTTTCAATAGTCTCTTCAGGCAATTGATTCGTGCGCCGTCTGATTTTTGTTCGATTTGTGGTGGGAGGGTATTCTAAGCGCCTTCTTGAGTAGTGGAGTCTCCACGTTGTTAATAAATCCGGTTTCATGTGGGCACATACGAGCTGAAGGATAAAATATTGAACTCTCAAACGAAATATCGATCCGCCCCTCGCAGGGTGGTTGTACCAGGCAAATTCGACATCTTTGCAAATTGTTGCTCCGCATTTGATTGTGTCATGTTTAGCAAGCAATAATTAGGATTTGCAGCCGTCATGAAAAAGAAAGAATCGGCGAATTAAGTTGAGGTGGATATGGTGGGAAGATAAATAATATCGATATAACTGTTTTGCAGATTTGCAGCCTCGTGTCCAAAGAAGAGGCTAAGCAGGAAGCTGGACTATTGATTGCGGGTAACGGGCAGAGAAGTGGGGCAAAATCGAAGCCGCTTTGATCATCGGCAGGAGCAATAGTGTTCCTTATCAATATCTGCGAACGTCGTGGAGGCGTCTGAAAGAGCAATAAATTGGTTTTTTAGGGTTAGTGTAGAAGTTGTGCTTGCGTTCCCGATTGGTTGGGGTAATGGTATTCCTTCAAACACTTTGTAGACTGTGTTCGGGCTGAATAACGTTATGGCGAGATTAAGAATAATTCAATGTTCTCCAACGTAAACGTTGCGTAGTAGTTCCAGTTCGTAGTAGAGGGTAAGGTGTTCCTTTGGGATGGATCTAGACTTGCCATTGAGTTGTTATTGAGACAAAATCTATTGGAGAATGTCTGGCTGAACAAACCGAGAGGGAAGCTTCTCACCAGCCAACTCTTGGAAAGCTTCTCTCATTTTATTGCGGTATTCTTTCCACTCAATTTTATCCGATTGAGTTTCTGATTGAACGGACAAAAAGGAGAAAGAGACGTTGTTCAGCACGTTTTGAGTTTTCAAACTTGTTATGGCGCTACCAGGACCCGACTGTCTTAGACTTTTTTCTGAATCAGTAAATTTCAATAGAGTATATCGGCGATTCCCTAATGAATCAGAGTGACCTAAGAGTCTTTTGTTAACCAATTATGCGCAGTATAAATCCAAAAAAATTTTCTGAAAAAAGGATGAACATGATGTTTTGAGTCTGTCAAAGTTTTTAAATACTAGGCTCATACGAGTTTAATTTTTTTCAATAGTTCGCATCAAATAATTGTCATTATATAATTTTCGAATAGTTTTAAACCTTAGTGTCTAAGATTGTATTTATCAAGCTATGAAGGTAATTATGATATATAATTTGACATTTGTCCATCGGAAATCATCATTCTGCTGTTGGCATTTCGAAAATATTTTCTTCCTTTTATTCCTTGTCTTTATAGTATCTCTTAAAATTTCAATTCCATTAGGAGACTCACTAACTCTCCAATCTCACAAGCCATTCATATCATACTAGCCTATAATAAAAACTAATTGAATAATTTGGTTTTGAAATGCCAAGTCTGTTTTGTGATTAATGCTGCTCTAAAGAGGTTTTGTTAATTCTTGTGAGATGCTCTTCGGTGTCATTCTTATCGTTTTGAAAGAAAAACAAACACATGGTATGTTTCTGAGTACTATTTTTATTGTTTAAACTGGTAAATTGAAAATATAACCCAGGGGTTAAATATTACAAGTTTAAAATTGAATATATAAAATTAGTACAACGTTCAAATTCAAAATTACTGGTTCCGTTTTTAAAGATAAAAATAACTTTTGAAGCCACCAACGTTCCTTTCCAACGTTATAATTTTGAATTGTTGGAGCAGATGCTGTTTTAACATGCGTTTAAACTTTGAGCGTTATCTGATATTCAAGACTTCACGCGGAAGTTTATTCCATTTTGGATGCTTCTTTTTTGTAATGATCGACTGCTCGACCTTAGGAGAATTAGCTGTTCAGTTCTGCTGTTTTTTCCTAATAAAACATTACCATTTAGAAAAAACTCTCAGTGCCGTCTGACTTCAATAATGAACTATCATTCCTAAGTTTTGAAACACTCTTCTGGCTTATTAAAAGTTGGCAACACTCATCTGGCAAAATGTCAGATTTTACTAAGAGATCTGTAGATCTATCAAACCTTTCTCTCATATAGCAAACTTTAATTCCCCAATTGATTTGTCGATTAATTTGCTGGATTGCAGAGAAATTCAAGTTCTGAAAAAATAGAGCACTGAATGTTAAATGAGAAAGGAATAGGTATTTGAATAGCATCAACCGTGCTTTCAGAGGTAACTGATAGCGTAAAAGTTATATGGATGTAATCGCTGTGGCCATATTTGGTAGGATTTTGTTGAGTTGTACATTAAAATTTAATTTAGAATCAATCATTATACCCACGTATCTGCAGTGACTTTGTGGTTTATTTCTTGTCCCCGAAAAACTATTGGATCAAAATTTTCATTTTCTTTCGAGACGCAAAGAATTTCAGTTTTACCGGTATTCATGCTTGATTTGTTTTGATATAGATAATTATCTGTTTCCTCAAGTATTTCAGAAACACATTGTTCCAGTTCGCTGACATTGTTTGTGCTAAAATGGAAACATGTGTCATCAGCAAATTGAATTATGTCGAAGTTTCCTTGTACTTTTTCTCGAAAATCATTAATGTAGGGAAGAAAAACTGGTGGCCCTAAAACCGTTCCCTGTGGAACACCACGATTTGCTTTCAACCATTCTGAGTTAACATCTCTTATCTTAACACACTGCTGTCTGTTTTTAAAACATTTCTGAGAACCCGTAAGCTTCACTCTTTTTGAGAAAAATTTCGTGCGCTATTGAATTAAATGCTTCAGCTAGATCAATCAGTACAGCAATTGAAATTTTTAAGTTATCATAGTTTTCTTGTAACGCTTCGATTAAGTGTAAAACAGCATCTGTAGAAGACTTATGTTTTTGATATGCAAACTGTGTACCGTTCTAAATTTTTTCTTCTTGTATTAATTCGTTAGCTTGATTGAGGATTCTACGCTCAAAAAAATTTGCAAAAATTAGAGTAATTGAGATAGGCCTTAAGTTTTCACAAATTTTTACGTCCCCTTTTTTGTAGACCGGACTAATGAAAGGAAGTTTTTAAATTTTCCGGGAAATTATTTTGACTAATGCATGTGTTAAAAACAAACTGCAAATGACTTCCGATTGGAAAATTTGCTGCCTTGATTGCCCAAGCTTCTAAAAACGCCTGGACCCGGAAATTTATTGTTGTCGAGTGAATCAATGGCATCATAGAGTTCCTTTAGTGTAACTGTTCTGAAGCAAAAATTTTCCCTAACTTCTATGCTAGAATTATTTGGAGCGCTCACATATTGTCCATTGTTGAAGCCTAGTTTTTGAAAACTTCTATTGAGACAATTTGTAATATCAAGTTCATTTTCTACTTCTGTTTCACCATCGACTATTTGTCTAAAACGAGACACTCCCTTTCTTTGCCATTTCTTTTTCTGATGAAACTCCATTGTTCTTTACTTGTTGGTAGTTCTTTGAAAAATTGTTTGCAAAACTCTTTTTGGGCTGTTTTTAAACGCCTATTAACCAAATTTCTCTGATGTTTGAAAACGGTATGCGCTTGCTCCGATGGGTTCTTTTTCCGGATATTAAAAAGTCCATGTTTTTTCGTGATTTCTTCTCTCAGCTCTTTTGTTAGCCAAGGTTTTTCAGCAATTTTTTTTCTGGTTGAAAGCTTTTTTGTCAGTGGGGCGTGCAACTCTAGAGGAGTACTGAAAACATTTATGAAAACATTGCACTTGCTATTTCCATCTTCACATTGATATGAGTTACTCCAGTCCTGATTTGAAAGATCAAGAGTAAATTTATATGCATCGAACTTTCTATTGTTTCTACTGATAAAACTTTGTTTCCTGTTTTGAGGTTCAACAAGGAAATTGGTAGTGTACAAAACAATCAAGTAATCCATTTCAACTGATGGGGAAAAAGTCTGAACATCTTGAATTTGGTTTTTGCTGGAAAATCCATGATCGCTTAGTGTTACGCCTTGGTTGGTGGATTGTGTTGGTTTTTCTGTGTTTGACAAGGTAAATCCGGAATTACTCGCAAATTCATCTAATAAAGTGGATTCTTTTTTGTTGAAATAATTGAGATTATAATCGCCAAAAAGCAAAACTTCGTCAGTGATTGAGTACGCAGAGGAAGTCGCTGATGTTGAATCGTCAATGAAATAGTTTCCAAGTTTTCATTTGAGCAATACGAAGCATTAATTAGGATTTTGCTGACCGATAGCCCAGATATTTCTACCCATAAGGACTCAAAAAAGCTTTCATTGAGTACATTTAGATCATTTCGCTGTTTTGAAGATATGTCCCTAGGAACCCAGATGGCAACACCCCCACCCTTGTTTACTCCTGTCTTTGATGACCTCGATTTTGAATAAAATTTGTGTTTCGGACTCAAAAAATTCTCTGGATTAATATCTGTTTCATTCAACCAAGTTTCAGTTAGGACCACTATTGTGTTTTGAGTCAAATTTGTCAAAAAGTCAGTGAAAAAGTCATATTTGTTTTTGAAACTACGTGCATTGAATAGACAAATGTTTATCCAGATTTTTCCAGTTTTTTGCAATTATGTCTATCAGCATGTCCGATTCACGAATTTAAAAAAAGGCATCCGGATTTAGATGAATATCACTGCTTAGGAGCAAGCGCATGAAGTGTGAAAGAACTATTTTGCAAATACTCAAAGGTCGAAAAAAGCGGCAACTAATTTTCACATTGTAATAATCATGATTTTGGTTGTGTGACATAACCGAATATATGAATTTTTCAGTTGAAGTGCTAAGTAAAAAAGCCAAAACTATTAGTTCGGAAATGTTCATTTTTGCTGACAAAAAACATTAAGTCACGAAACCAAAGGACTGATTAATAACGCTGAATTTGTCGCAGTCAATATTGTTTTGTGACATAGAAAAATTATGCTGTTGATAATAGCTCCGAATACTCTTAACAATTTTTTGTACTCCAGCCAAATTTAAGTGAACACCATCATTAGATATTTCGGATGTTGTGAAGTTGCATTTCAAAACCTCGACTTTTGTCAATTTAAATGTTCCGTTTAACTCCAAAGCAATATTTCCCAGTTGCTTATTGAAATCTTCAATTTCAATATGATTCGGTTCACGCCCATAATGACCATTTTTAACTTGTGGAATTTCAGACAGTAGAACTCGTTGAGGTTTCAACTTTTTGATTGCTTTTGTAACAGTTTCACATAATTGAGATGCTGCGGCAACCCCCGAAATACCCTTATCTATACTATTATGACCCGCATGAAAAATGAGTGATTGGCATTTTGCTCCTGACGAATACTCTTCGACTGTTTGTCACAAATCAATAATTGTTGCAGAGGGATAAGAATGAATCCCAGTATCATAAGAAATATCAGATTGTCGTATTTTTTTGTATGTGCTGTCTGAAATTATAAGATGGTTAGTGTTTCTTTTAATAAATTTTGGAAAAAGCTTTGGCTCCGACGGCTCCAAAAAAATTGTTGATTGTTTACGCATTAACTCAAAGACAATCATAGGGGAGAAATGGAGTAACAGAAATCCGAACAGAGACTCGATTTCAAATAGATTAACATTCTTAATTCAAAATACACTACTAATTCAAAAATTTTGATAAAAGTTGAAAACCTACTATTAAAGATTTTCCCAAGAGCATGAAAAGATTTTTTCATGTTTTAATGTGAGTACAAAGACACAATTTTCGGGGTGCACAAAATTTTAGGAGTCTTATGAATCGCAGTTAAATTTCAGCTTAGATTGACAGATCAGCGCGAAAAATTGCAGGAATCGAAAAGCAGATAAAGTTAAAAGTGAAAGCTCTTTACCTCAATTTAAAGCTCAATCGCAAGCTCAATGACAACGCATATGTTTTATTCGCAGCTGATGTTTTATTCACAACTACAGAAAACGTTCATACCTCGTGATAAGATATTTTGTTCTGAGAACTGTTTCTGTCTATTTTACTAGCAGTGTTTTTGCTAGAAGACGAAGGCGAAAAATCTTCTTCCTCCTCAGTCTTCTTCTTCTAAAAATGAAAAAGGGGTCTGTCCTTTTGTGCCTCCGCAAGTTCTGTGGAACTGGGGGGTGCATAACTTACGGGGGGGGGGGACAAAATTGAAAAATGATTTCAGGTCTTTTCGTTTATGCCCCCTCCCTCTTCAGTGCGTTTGTGCCACAGATGTAAATCGTTAATCATTACAAAGGAAACTATTAAATGTAAAATTTGGACGTGCGGGCTGAGGTTGCGATTAACTTAAAAGGCCGGAATGCATGATAGTAAAAGATCTAGGGTCCCTTAAAAGTTTGGCTGGACTAAGAGAATGTGGAGAATATGAGTATAACTATTATAACTCAATGATGATTTTATAACCTTATAATGGTACACCTTAATTGCACCAAAATCTTGGAGGACGAAACGAAGGAGTTATTATGAGTTCCACAAGTTGCTCAAAAGGCTTATGAAAATAATAGGTTTTTTAAACAATAAACGAGACAAGGAAACAGTTCAAATTGCCGTTCATTTTTGAAGTTATAGATACAGGTTATTTCATAAAACACGAGTTTGTACCATTTTCAAACACTGATTGCCAGCTGCAATCACATACACTAAGCATCAATTAGCCCAGAATCAGGTCGAGCTAATGTAGCTAAAATATGAAATCCCTTTAAAGTTCATTCTGTGATTTATATTTTCCCCAAATAAAAGTAAAAGGTTATAACATAACTGATGGGTTAGGAGGTACGAAGTCATTGTTGATTTGTTGTTTGAGTTAATGATTATGTCTAGATAACAGCCAAAAACAGAGTACAACTTAAGATCAGAAATAATGGCTGTAAAAAATAACTTAAATTGTCAAAACTTGCGATCAATGAGTCTATTCTGTTCGGTGCACCTATCTACTATTATGTACCACCAGAGTCTTTCGACAAGAAATTCCATAAAGATGTTGAAGAATTCTTGCGTCATATTAAAATTTTTTGTAAAAACCTGATAAAAAAGAAGGAAAAATTAAGAAGGTCCACTCTTTTTTCTTGATGAGATCCTGCAATCAGTGTACTAAAATTTTAAAAGCTTGTAACTTATAAAACGATACAAAACAATTCTCGCGCAATTTACATGTTGATGAAACACATCCGTAAAATATCTTAAAAACTGATCGTCGGATATTTTGCTCTAAATTCAAAGAAACTATTATAAGATTCGAAATAAATTTCCAGATAACATCAAACCATATCACAACCTATATCATATTACGCTATGGTACCAAAAAACTACGTACACAATAACTTCTGCTCTTTATGCATGATTTCTACTCAGTGAGCATATTTTCCGTGCAGGCATTAAAATTGACAAGAATTTTCGAGATTTTTTCTTTGAGAATTTCATTTTGTTTTCTCTGCTTAATCAAAAAATATGGAGAACCGATTTTGTTTTCCTAATATTCGTCAAGTTGTTACGGTGCAAAACGTCTGATATCCAAAGACAAAATGCAAAAACAATCTGAACTCTGATCCAGTGTACAGCAGGTTTGTGAACTTTAATTGAAAATAACAATTTCGAGGCCGAAAAAATAGACACCGAGCGGAAAAATCCCAAAAATGTTCTAAAAAATTCAAAAGTGTTAGGTAACAGTGCTTTAAAAGACATAAAAATCTATGCAGAACAAATCAGAGTAATTCATATCCTTTTTTGCTGTTGCGCAAGGAGTTCCTGATCTACACTGATATGAAATATCATAAAAAAATTAGTTGACAAATGCAGGAAAAAGAGACAATTTGAAAGCCAGTAGCAAATTTTTCTAATCCAAATGGTATTATGTTCCGGAGGCCCTTCTGATTCTTCTGATTTTTTATGAAACTATAGTGTGCATCACCAACAACGAAACTGTTCAAAATTTTCGAAGAAATGGAACACAATTTCTTGTTTAAAGAAGAAAATTCGGTTCAAGCGCTTACCTATGGTTTGGTTTGCATTACAGTCAGATGGACGGAAACTTTATAGTTTATGTCCAAACAGGCTAACCTCTTGAGAACATTTGAACATTTTGAACATTACGATGAAAGAAAGCTTCTTAGAACCTTATTTCGCAAGGGAATTCGTCTGTACATATATCAAAGATTGTCTCAAATTTCTTTCAAAGAGGAAAAAAACGATACTGGAAATGTCGCTATATTATGCGGCTTTGAATCAAAATGAAATTTTAGTTTAAAATTTGAAGCAGAAATTATGTAAACAGACACATTTTAAGGGAAATTTAAAAGAAAAAATTGAGCAAAATTAGAACCAAATTAACGCAGATGTCATCATAAACGTGTTAGAAAACAATACAAACCATCTTTTACATTTTTAAAAAGATAAAGGTGAATTGAGCAATGACGCGCAACTAAAAGAAATTAATATAAACTCAAAATGCTGTTTTATTTACTATTATTGTTGATTTTCAATACTCTTTAACTGAATGTAGCTGTTTTTGTTCAAACATGTAAATTAGTGAGATTATAACCCTAAGGTTAGATATCTACAAGTTTTATAATGTTAAATAAAATAATCAGTATTGTTATTAGTAAGATAATCTTCAAATTGTGGCTGCTGGTTCTCATAGGTAAAAATAGGATTCTAAGGCTCGTATTTGTCTATTAATCGGTACTTTCTTGTGCTGATAAAAAAAACTGGTTAAAACATTTTTAGAGCAAGTTTAACTGTTAAAAGTTTTTATTGAAGAGGGCAATTTGTTTCATTTTTGAACGTTTTTCAGGATCAAAGATTTGTTACTCCACTTCGTTTTCGTCCTCTTTTTGATAACAATTTGATTTGTTCTGTTGGTCTGTCTAGTGATATGGGGCGACTAGTAAACATATTAAAATTTTCCGATGTTCCCCCATTATCTTATATCCTTTTGTAGCTTCATTAGGAAACTTTTGAGATCAACAATTCGGCTGGCAGGATACGATCCTTAATGAGAAGATCAATGAAGTGGTCAAATTTCTGTCGAAAATAACAAAAATTGATTCCCAGTTAATTTGCTTGTTTATGCGGTTTATGTTTTCCGCTGAAAGAGTTTGAAGGAATACTCCACTGAAAGAAAGATGAGAGAGTACAACTGACTTGAAAACATCAATTAGTTTCAAAGGAATTTGATTTCTTACAAGATACAAAGAACGAATTACATACCGCAGTGTATCTATGCTGCCTTATTAGATGCTATCTAAGCTCCAAGTTACATAATTATAGTTATATAATTATACTTGATGGAGCACCAAACAGTATTGACTCAAATATTAAATAAAATGTGAAGACAGAGTCAAGCATGAACAAATTATGGAAAAGGCATGACATCGGATGATATACAAGTAAAGAGCAGGTAGAGATATGTTACAATTATCAGGCAAGACTAGTTGCTAAACTAACCGATAGCTGAAAACAATCAGTTCATTATATTATTAAACTCTACCAGAAATTGCAAACATGTGAAGAAAAGTATTCATTCGAAAAATTCGAAAATGTACAATTGTTTTTTTTTTTCATTATTAGAACTGATTAGCCATATTGATGTAAAAACTAAAGAGACCAGAACCAAGTAATGACTTACCGCTCCAACGGCCTAAAATTGAATCGTAAGTTTAGTTTTCATTTGTTCATTTATCAATGCAAGCAATGGGCGAAATTAGTAAGGCGATACATTGCCTTGAAAGATTTTTTCCAAAATCTTGCAGGATCTTGCATTGTAAACACTTGTTTTGTAAAAACCTTTTTCTGCAAGAATGCTGCAAGATAACCTTATTTTTTGGAAACCTAAATCATCACATTACAAAATATTGATTGTGAACATCTTGAATATCATACTTCTATCCTATTTCGTAAATAGACTACTTTTAGACATAACTGGCAAAAGTAGTGAGCGAAACGAACTAAGAATTAATATGGAGCACCAAACTTATTATCACATATAAAAAATTAATCTTCTTTGAGAATTTGATAGTTATATCTAAAGTATTTATCATTTAATAAAATTTCTAGGAAACAGAAAAAAATTGCAGAAGTATTTGAAGAGGAAAGAAATCTTAACTTGTCGACAATAGTTAGACACAAACTGACCTCTAGAGGCTTGGCTAGGTCGGAATTGACGTCAATCATGAACAAACAAGGCGAACCACTCTCTATACAGTTCAGCTTCCGATGCCACCTCCTCCGCCTACACATGTCTAGGGTCTTCTCCTTGGCGTGGAACTTACCCGTGAACACTGTCGCGTATTCCCAACCTTCATCCTGGATTGGGTCTTTTTTGTCCTAAAATTACGCATTGTAATAATTGGGAGTTGGTTCCAAATTGGACACAGCAATTCAGGTGACACTTCTCAGTTATGACAGTTTCACAGGCAACAGGAAGACACGCATGTTTTATAGCACAGACATTATGAACTCAATAACACTTGTTTAGTTTTCAAACACCAGTAGTTTTCAAGAATTTTGCAATATTGAAAACTCGGAGGGCTTCCTTTAATATTTTCATTGTCGAAGTTTTCAATAAATAAGACATGCTAAGATTGAACATGCGGAAATTGCATGAGGTTAATCGGCGACTTTATGCATCTATAATTCGGAGATTAAGCTCTAGCTATCAGCGTAACATAAACTGAACAACCAGTACTAATATTATTGAAGACAGGCAGTTATTGACAATAGATTGCCTCAACAAAAATACACAACTGTAAGTAAATTATTAATAAGCATTGAGATGAGACTGTTAGATATGTATTTGGAATAATCCAATATTGATCATATACTGATCGTCAAATGTAAGTTGGCACCCCTTAGTATAGCGAAGTGAAAATTCAATAATTGACAAAACGCTACTCCATCTTGCAATTTCAAAAAAATTCACCATTGTTGCCCTTGACTAGTGGTCTCGCCTCCTTTAAAAAAATTCAGATATTACGTTGCATAACTGACCAGATAAACCAGCGTTAAGTAGACAGACTTATTCCCAGTTTCATTGTCTCAAAGCTTGATGTTTCCACGTTTGTTCAACTATGAGTGAGTTTGTATTTGCGTTGAACATCAGAGAGAGAGAGAGAGAGAAAAGATGTGAAAAAAGTTGTGACTTCGTGACAGCTTTCATTTTCTTGTGAGACTTGAATGGAGTTGATCAACTTTACTATGTGATATCTGGCAAATTATTGTTACGTATTACCAGAGTATCATAAGTAGGCCAGACCACATCAATGGTGCAAAAATTGGTTTGGTAATTTGATAAGATTGAGTAACCTCAAAAAATGATTTTTCACTCCACAAAGAGAGGGGTGATAACTTACTTTTAACGTTCAGTATAGAATCATTCAAGCTCATGACTTTCCAGACTAGCACATTTGTGTTCATCGAACAAGTGTTTTTGTCCGATCAGTTTTTAGATTTATTGATTTATAGTGGTAACTTACATATCTCGTTGCTCGATAAGTGCCCACTTACCCAAAAACCTTTGCTCTGTTACGGAGAAAAAAAACTTTAATAATTTCTAATCCAATTGCAAAAATAAATTTGACAAAAATAGAAATTGGAAAACAATTGAAACCATTTCCCAACGCCCACTTTTTATGCAATTCTAATGATGACAAAAAACAAAAACCGAAGCCTAATGCACCCACCAGTTTATAAGATTATCCCTGCGGATCCTGCCAGAAAAATTGTGATAGTTTTTGTGTACAATGTTCATCCTGCAAAACGTGGTTTCATGATTCCTGCTCAAGTTTACCAAACAGCATTTTGGCAGTTTTGGGAAAAATTAAGGGCATAAGTTGCTCTTGTGAAAATTGCGAGCAGAAAATTCAACTTCCATTAACGAAAGACGATATTGAATCTCTGTCGAATAATATTCAATCACTTAATACACAAATTCAACAAGAATTGTCTGAAATCAGAAACGATATTAACCAATTGAAACAAAACTCTTACGAAACTAAAATTGAGCTGCTACAAAATGAAATCAAAGACTTAAACAGCAGCGTCGGTTCTTTGAAGCAAAATGGCCAAGCAGAATCTCTATATAATCAACAATCGGAAAATAACATGAGCGACAAACTAATAATTTTTGAAATACAGGAGAATCAGGACCAGATCTCGAGAATTGAAGCAATGAATGCAGACAAAAACAAGTAGTATCTATTTTCGAGCAAATAATGGGACTGAAAAATGTCGTAATTCATGACTGCTTCAGATTAGGGAAACAAGTAAACGAGAAGAACAGGCCTATTGTAGTGAAAATTGATAATGCTTGGACTTTCAGAACGATCTTCCTATTTGTTTCGAAGTTAAAAGGTTCCGGAGTTGTCGTAAAAAAGTTTCTCTCCGTTGAGGACTACAAAAAAAACACTATCAGCGGAAGACAAATCTGATAAACAATTTTGGCTACGAAAAACACAGTTTCTCCATTAAAGGTCAAGAGTTTTGTTATAAGGGAAAAGTTATTGGTGAAAACCTTAACCCAAATATTGTGCAATCGTCTACAGAACAAAACGCCCATACGTCCTGACTACCAGTGATCAAACTCTCGCCCTTAAACTGTAGATCCTTGCCGAATATTAATCGAAGAATTAGCCTTGATATTCAACTCAAAGTTCATAAACCCGATATTATCTGTCTGAGCGAAACCTGGTTTGATTGGAGAGTTGATCACACATGTGTCTTCATTTCGAACTTTTATAGCGTAATTAGTAGAATTGATCGATGTAATGGTAGCCATGGAGGAGTTGTAATTGGCTTGAAAACAGAAATTAATGTTCACAGTAAAAAAAATTCAAGCAAAATCTCCTGTTGACTTTGCAACTTAGGCTCTCTTTTGCAATTTAGAGCAGGCAATAATTGTTATAAATGTTAAAAATCCACCCCATGATTCACCTTAACGCTTAAAAAGAGAAATGGTTGATGCTTATATACACGACATTATTAGTTCGGCTCAAGAAAAAGTTCTTAAAAACGATTTAGATCTCATTAATGTGCTCATAGTAGGTGATTTAAAACGTTCCTAGAATTGACTGGAGTCTTCTGAGCAGTAATAATGCCTATGAGAAAACGTTTTGCCAGGTTTTTTTGAAAACACGAATTTTGTTCTCTCATAGAAGACAAAAACGTTAAAAATGATTGCTTTCTTGCAATTTTCCCTCACACTATTTCTTTTGCTCAGATTCATTCGACATTTTCCGATCACCCAATGATTAGCGCTGAAGTAAACTTTTCGAGCAGCCAGGTTGAGCAAACAAAATCAGTTTATTCTTTCCGAAAAGTGGGTCTTCCCAAAATTGCTGAAAGATTCAGTTACTTTGATGCCTCAGCTGGAGATATAAACCACACATTTTTATGATGAAATCAACTTTTGCTGTATGGCATTTATTCCCCGGAAAACTAGAAGGCGAAGGGAAGCTCCTTATTACTTTTCGTCTCATTCTATTCACGCAGAAAATGTTCTAAATGCAGCTAGACGACGTCAAAAAGACAACACGATAATTGAAAGACGTGAAAAGAATTTAGCCGATTCACTTGAACTAGATAAAACAGTGTATCTGATTCCTTTGCAGGTTTGACTTTGACAGAAGTTTTTCAAAAATATTAAGAGCTTTCGTCGTATTCCTGATCTGCCAACCAAGATGAAATTTGCTGGAAACAGTATTTCTCGATCGTTAAAATTTGCCAATGCTTTCAATCAACATTTTGCATCTGTTTTCAAAGAAGACCTGAGCCGTCTCTCAGCGCCACTCGCATCAGCAGTTCCCACAATTGGTCTAGAAGATATGTATTTCACTATGAGTGAAGTAAAATTAATGATCCTTAGTTGTCATTCGGGTTCTGAATCAAGCAATAAACTGCAGCCAATTTTATTGAAAACTTTTTCAGCTGCCATTGTCGCAGTTGTAACTGAGATATTTAACAAAATTATAAATCAGCAAGAATTTCCAAAGAGCTGGAAGAAAGCAATAATTAAACTCCTGCAATAAAAAAAGAGTCGAGAATTGACATAAAAAAATTGCAGACCAGTTTCAATGTTGTAGGCGCTTTCCTTAATTTTCGAGAAGTTGTTGTATAGAAAATTTAGGGATCGTTTATAGAAAAATTTAGACAATTGCCAGCATGGATTTAGGCCCAAGCATTCTACAACCACTCAAATGCTCCAATATTGTGGAAAAATTTTTCGTTGTTTGAACGCTAAAGAGTCTGCATTAGGCATTTATCTCGATATTGCAAAGGCGTTCGATTCAATAAATCACAATGCAACTTTGTTGAAGCTTATGCATTTTGGTTTTGCTGACCAAATTCTCAAATTATTGCAGATTACTCATCAAATAGAAATCAGTGCGTTTATGTTAAAGATGGGTATTCGTCAGAGTTAACTGTTACGAGTGCTGGTCCATAGGGTTCAGTGTTTGCGGTTTTTATGTTCGCTGTGTACATTAACGACCTTCCATCTCTAATGGAGAACAGCTCATATATTTTTGCCGATGACGCAAAAATTATTGGAAGTCAAATGAATTTATTTTCGCTACAAAATCAGTTAAACAATGCTATCAAATGGTCAAAACAAAACAGGTTGGAATTCAACAATGCAAAGTTTGAAGCTATTTGTTTTGATCTAAAAAAGTTAGATCAGTCTAGTGTCCACTTGTATGCAGATGATACAGTAATTACATGCAAATCTTCAGTGAATGATCTTGGTATAGTTATTACTAATAATTTGAAATGAGACAGTAATATTAATGAGCGGCTATCGAAGGCACAACGAAAGCTTTTTTTCTTGAAGAGAAACGTTCCCTTTTCTACAAATACGAGAGTAAGAGTAGGTTTATACAAAAGTTACATTTTATCAATTCTCCTTTACGCGTCAAATGTATGGTTCTCGAATTGGCCAAACTGCCGAAAAATAGAAAAGATGCAAAGACGAGCGCTCAAGTGGGCTTTGAACAGGAAATTTTGTACCGATAGTGACTACAATCAAAGCCTCATTTACAACAATTTGTTGGCAATCAGTTTTCTTTTGGTTCGATCTTATCTTCTTATGCTGAACAAAATTCATAACTCTGACACTGCCCTTAAGTTTGATAATTATTGGAAAGTTTTCAAGGGACCACGCAGTAACCGTTCGGCAGCAAAGTAGTTTTTGAGGACAAATTTTAATTGGACGAAGTCAGTCAAATTGGAAGAGTATTTTGTTTTGAGAGTTGTGAAATATGCAAATGTTCTCACCCACCGAAATGACATCTCAACCTTTGACTGGACATGTCCAACAGTGTTACTTCGGAAACAGCTGAACTCTCTTTTGAAATTAATGGCTGTGAACTTTAAATACTATCAGTATCCTGTTAATTGATCCTGTCTTTGTAATTAATTAACAAAGCGATTCCCGCATCGCGGGTACCAAGTCAATTTAATAAAAAATAATATACATTTCTTATACCTACAAACGGTTTGAATGAAAACTGCAGAAATGTAAAAAATCATGGTCACTTTTGCTCTTGTTTTTTTTCCATTTCACTTAACTCTAATCGTTGTGTTAAAAATCCTTTGGCAGATCTTAATTTTTCGTGAAAAATGAATGAAACAGGAAAATGAAATCAGCTAGCTCCCCCTTTAAAAAGTGGATCTTGCTATTCTTTTGGGGCTCAGCTGGCAAAATGGTTTTCATGAAATATTTTTATTCGTAACAAATTGTTCAATCCCACACATAAATGTTTTCTGAACGAGTGCATCTGATATCTTCAGAACAATTTTTCAATAATTAATTTGCAATTATTACTCAGAAGTTGCAAAAAACAAAAACAACCAATAATATTAAAATGTCTCAATATGTTGGCCTTTAACCTGGAGAAATTTGTGGCATGATCGAATTCAAGCATGAAAAGTCTTCATTATCTATTTTATGCTTAAGAAATCTTCGTATAATTGGTTTATTCGTTATTACACTAAATTAGAAAGCATCAAGGTTACTTTCGCAAGCATTTATTAAAAGGTTATTTTCACAGTTCATGGTTAGCAAGCACTGTACTTCGGTTATGTGATAAAAGCATTCAGCATACAGCTTCGTATAGGTTATATTTCCCTACAGTAACTTTGTATCAAGTTTCAACCAATTGTTACCTCTGAAACAACCGACAGCTGAGGTTGTGAGTCAGCAGCCGTATTCAATGACATAAATGATCCCCAGGCTAGCAAACTGGTTTTGCGTACCGGAGGTGTATCTTCGATCTAAATTGATTATAATTTGCAGAAACCAAATGATAAAAAAAACACTTTTTTTTCACGTTTCTAGAGCTCTTTATCGGCTCAATAGTAATCGTTTCCACAAACTTTGTTTGAGAACAACTAATGCAAAGAATGATCAATTATTTCAAAAACATGGAATATTGAAATTTGTTCAACAAAACTGAAGATAAACGGAAATTGACAGCTTTGAAATGATGATGAAGTTGATATGAATAACGTCAGTTTTACTCTCGATTTTACTCTGACTAACAGCGAAGTAGCTGTACACTGTGGAGGAGAACTTTCTCAAAAACCGATCCTCAGATTTGCCGTCAGTCTGTATTTGGGAAAAAAGAAATTACGGTTAGAATTACCAAATAAAGTTGCGATCCAGCATTAATATGAAAGATAAGGAAGAATTTGACAAAATTGGAAAATTATGTTGATAAGTTGTTTCTAGATTCTATTAAATTTTATTCTATTAAATTCTATCAAGATTTCAGTGATTCTATTAAATTCTATTAAATATTCTATTAGATTTTATTTAAGATTGTATTTAAGATTCCATTAAACTTTCAGTTTATCTTTTGATATTGTGTGGCTGCGCTGTAAAAACTTATCCATAATTCGCAGCTCCAAATAAAAATCTAACTTCGGACAAAATAGGGATTTTTGTAAGCTTACCTCAGTTGTGACTTGAACCTCTCCTTGTCTGCTTCTTTGTCTGATCCATCTGAAACAACAGACACTGAGCATATAATTAATATGTTATTAATTATTGCTCGCTATAGTATGTATCTATAGTATAAATGCAATGATTTAAATAGAAAGACTTTAGAAGTTGTTTCTAACAGAAATTATCATCAAAATTTATCATCCGCAATCTGTATATTTTTGGCAACTCGCATTTTCATAACCTAATTTTATATTAAATTTTTACGCCATGTTTTGTTATTTTTTTGGCGATACACCACTAGCTGATCCAAATGCGCCTATTGGTGCCCTAAATTGGATACATGTCAAGAGTTAGCGATGTCTCATCCACCGAAAAGAATTTACAATTTACAACTATTTCTTCCTTCCCGGGTCGAACGTTCTTTTTTTTAAAAAAAAATCTTTCAATCTTTAGTTCAATAATCTTAAAACCTTGAGATATTTCCACAAAAGTTCAGATTATTAGTCCACTGTTTCTAGACTCCTGAAAAATGTTGGAATAATGGCGGAAAAAATGTTTTTTCCTATCTTTTCTATTCTTACCACCATTTTTTCTAAAGTGGATAACTCGACCCGGATTTTTATTTGAGTGCATATAACCTTCTCCTTCTGCACAAGTGGTATGTCTTCTCAGCCGGTGAGTAGTTGCCCACAGTTGCCTCCACACAGTACTCCCACCCCTCGTCATCCACTGCCCTGTTCAGGTCTATCCTCCATTCCTCGTCCCAGTTCCACCCCTCAGGACACGCCATGTCATCACGTGATTGGGCTGTAGGATCATTTCTCTGCACACAATAATAAACATCGAGAAAGTTGGTCCAAGAATTTATGACAGTGCCAAATGAAATCAGTTCCAAAATGGAATCATTTTTATTACCATTCTTTTATTGTAGCTTCAAAGGCATACTAAAATATGGTAAATCTGGCCAAGATCTTGTCAATAAAGTCTGCTGAAATAAATAAAATGCAGGATCATCTGAACTTAATATCATAGTTTGATTAACAGTTACATTAAGTGTTATACCCAATAGCTCTAAATGGTCTACTAAATAAGCTATTGAATTTGGGTTAAATCTTGGTAAATACGGGTATTCTGAAAAATTCATAATTCCGCATATGGCATTGAATAGTTGTTCCTGAAACCTATTCAAACATGCTTAAAATCCTCACGACGTCAGTCCAAGCATGTGGAGCTGGACCCCACTTTCCTCCAGGGTTGCGGCTCTCATTCTCGAACACATCATCCAGAAACTGCGAGTGATGTGCGTCAGTATCAAATGAGTGACTCATCTCTGGGGAGATGAACCAGTCACCCGCCCAGGACCACCCCTTGGGTGCTACGAATTTCTCTTTCTGCAGTTTGTATTGGCCGTGTTCGTCTGAGTACATTGGTCGGGTTAGACCAGTAGTGGTCCATTTGCCCAGAAGTGATACTTGATTTTCGTACTGAAACCATAGAAATTTGTAATAATGACGAGAATAAGAAGCTTTTCTTGGTTTTCACGTTATTTCAGAACGGTATCCCTCGGTTACAAAATATTTGCCTTTATACAACTAATTATTTCGTCAATTTATTAGCACATACTCTCGTGGTTGCAAATAATATGCACCCAACAAGATTGGGTCACAAACAACATATATTCTGTTGTCAATGCTTTGTTTCATCTCTTTCGATGTTTGAACCAACAATTACTAATTTTTTAGTATGATGACAAATAAAAATGCACCTGTTGCAGTAAAAGTCTGAAAAAACAATCGGAAGTAATTAGTATCTTCATTTTCTCACGTGGACAGAATTTGAGAATCTCCGCGAAAAAAGTATTATAACGAGTAACATATTTATGATCCGATAAGACATATCAGCGCTCAGGGGGTGGGCGCGTATTATTAGTAACATGTAGACAGTATACGAGTACCGTTTCTCCGAAGACCTCAACATCAGCATCAGTGTGTATAGTGTGCCACTGAGGTGACTGGCTCTCTAGTCCAAACCACAGTCTCAGTCTGATCTCAGCACTGATCTTGGTTTTCTGCTCCTCTTCCAGGTCTACTCCTGGGAACTGCACAGCATAAACAGAACAAATTTCAACAAGCCATTGTAAACGTAAACCATAGAGTACTTTACGTTTCAGCTCTTTTGTATTAATGCAGTTTTAATTAATCCGAACGAGCCGTTCTTTCCAATGTTTTGATGGAGTGCTGTTTCACATAGAAGACACCGTCACAGTAAAATTCATAGGGCGCTATATTTGCCAGCTATACTTTTTTAAAATGAAAACTATGAATTGAACAGCGCATTTTCAGTGCACTGTGCAATTCAAATAATAGGGGAATTCTGAGACCCCATCAATTCTGCTGCTGATACTAAACAACATTTAGGAAGTCAAGATGTACGTTTCCTTCAAGTTTTCAATTTTTTCGCAACTTTTTGAAAACGGTCAACTACTATGAAGAGTAAATTGAGCAACAAAACAGCAAATTTTTTCAATAATCTTCAGAACCGCAAGACAAGCCATTTGGAGAATAAATTTGGAAGCCCAATTACATGTAACAAATCAATCTTTTCATTTCGCAAAGAATATGCAATTGCTAAAAAAATTTAAATTACTTATGATAAAAACCAACCCAAGTCAAGGATCACAATTGAAACATAACATTTATTGATATTACATACAGATTTTATCAAAAGCTTACCCCAAAATATAATTCGATTTTTTTTTTCAATTTTGTGCATCAAAAAACACATGAGAGCTGGTGCCAACGTAACTGGTGCAACTGAAGAATAGCGTGAAAACTCAGAGAAACGAAACTCAAGCTAACAAAGCAGACAGAGGTTCATTGTTCCGACCCCACTTGTGGGGGAAGGAACTATATACTCAAATGGGTTTTCTTTGTTCAGTCAATTTTGGCCAATCGATATTTTGGCCGAAATGTGAGTGGTACCATTAAAAAGCTTGTCCAGCCTAGAATTTGAAGTTAAAAAGATTTTTTAGAGTTTCGTATTTTCCGAGGAGTTATCGAGGATTGAAGTTTTGTGTGAACACGTCATATTTGGTATGATTTCGTTCACCTTTTGTGTAATTGTTCTTCAAATTATGATATTTTCTGTAAAAATTTTTCATTCAAAATTACATTTCATGCCACAAAAGGAAAAGTTCTGGTCTCACAGAAAAGTTCACTATAAACAAAAAAATTCGAATTCTATTTGAGAGCTGTTTTTTTTTCAGAAATATTCCTATTTTTAGGTCACCTAGAGACTGGTCACTTTTCATATCGATGTTTGGTTCATGATAAACTTGATTTACAGTAAAATGATGCCTAATAAACAAAAAACACGTTTTCAATGAATCGCACATGTTTTTTATGGCTTCGACTCTGAGCTTTTGTAATTTTTAATGAAATTTTGATTTTCTTTTTGAGGTTTTACTGAATTTTTGGAGTTCTATGGCATCGCATTGTCAACAAAAATTGCGATGGGTTTCATAATGAGCATTAGTGAAGCTATTCAGTGCTTTGATTGGACAGTTAAAGACTGTTAAGACTTTATTTATAATTTTCGATTTTTTTTAAACATTAACCGATCATAAACTTAATTTTGTAAACTGTACTGTACTGTAGGATCCAGTACGATCCCCTTCCTTTCTACTGCAACCAAAATAATCTGTTTAGCGGCTTTATCTTTCAACTATTGGTTTTATGACTTCGATGCCACAATATTTCAAAAACAATTTTGAAAATTTTTAGATATTTTTGTTTTTTTTTGAAT
Source organism: Convolutriloba macropyga (assembly GCF_964194025.1). Classification (NCBI taxonomy): domain Eukaryota; kingdom Metazoa; phylum Xenacoelomorpha; order Acoela; family Convolutidae; genus Convolutriloba; species Convolutriloba macropyga. The sequence goes on from NC_134475.1 coordinate 47,965,787, forward strand.
CCTTTTGAAAATTTATCACATTATTCTAATTTGGATAGCTCCCGTTGGTTTAGAAAAGACGTTCAATGGATCATAGATAAAGTTTTCGGAGAAAAGTTCATGGTTTAAATGGCATCGACACTTTCTTCTCGCACTTTACTGATTTTTTGGTTTTTGCCTGTATTTGTTGTTGTTTTCATAGTCATAAGACTTATTGTGGTATCTTATTGATTGACCATGAATGACAAACATCTCTGTTTTTCTATCGAGTCATGACTGAGTGCATTTATTGACTTCTATTGAAAGCTATTGAACGTATTGTCTGTTACGACTTTAAAAACAATTTTTCAAAAAAATTTTTTGAACATTAACCAATTTTAAACTTGCTTTCATGATTTGTAAGATAACTCTCAGTAATAACCAGAACCCCTTCCTTAGTTAAGACATCAAACATATTTTTCAAAAATTTTTCGAACATTAACCAATCGTAAACTTATCTTCGTGAACTGTACGAACGCCTCAGTAATTACCGGAACTCCTTTTTTCCTACTTCAACAAAAATAATCTAATTTGCGGCTTTATCTTCTAACTAAAGGTTTGATCAAATCGATGCTTGATTTTTCATAAATTTTTTGGACATTTGGAAAATTTTTGCATTTGTTTGTGGTTCTCCTGAAATCTCATCACATTATCCTATAAGAGTTAGTTCCAATTGGCTTAAAAAAGATGTTCAACGGATCATAGATAAAGTTTTCAACGAAAAGCTTATGGTTTAAATGGCTTCGACACTTTCTTTTCGCACTTTTCTACTGTTTTTTTTAGTTTTTGCCTGTATTTGTAGTTGTTTTGTTATTCAATGAGTTCTTGTAATGTCTTATCGTGTCGATGACTTGTCAACGACAAACATTTTTGTCCCCCCCCCCATCGAGGCATAACTCTTATGCTCCAATTGAGCACTTTCAATGTCAATGCCTTTCGCTAAAAGCAATTGAGTTTAATAGCGTTGATACCACCGGTTTTCTCAGAAATTTCGTGGTTTCAATGTATTTGTTCATATTTATTGATTTTTTGAAGCCATAAAAAAATCCCACGTTGTTAAACAATTGTTGGATGATAGAAAAATCATTACCGAAAAGTTATTTTTTAATGGCTTTGACACTTTTATCGCTCAATTTTTTTTGAATTAGCGGTTTTTGCCTATTTTTTAATCTTTAGGTAGGCGTAAAATGCTGACCGGTCTCAAAAGCTTGTAATTGAGTATTCAAGGGTGGATGTTACCCGAGACTGTCTTTTCATAGCAAATAGGCCTAATGTGTATGATATACGTTTTCAATGATTTTTTAAACTTTTCAGTATTTGTTTTTTTTCGTCAACTTGTAGCTTATTCTCATCATTCAAAGCTCTAATTCAATTGTTTGTATTGGAAAAAGTCGAATGTCGACTGATATCATGTCGTAACTGATGTTTTGTTTTTGGACAATAAGCGTTTAAATAAAAGCTTCAGTGTGTACTTGTGTTTCTTTTTCTCTTCTTTTAGCACATTCGCGTAATAACAGATCTCAAAGATTTTCAAATGTGGCCCAAATGCACTTATTTAATCTTTCAGTATAATTTTAGTTGCATTAGTATGAATGAAAAAAGAAGGAAGAATGCATAGTATTCAGATAAAAGCTAATGATTTTAATGGCTTCAATAATTTGTGTTTTCGCAAATTGTTTAATTTTTTGAGTTCTTCTGCTTCTGTAGTCCGTTCCTATGGCTTAATCTAACCAACGACAGGTCCTATCGGTTTTGTAATGAATTTTTAGTAAATTTATTAAGAATTAGTTTGTTAAAAGCTAACGATTTTCCAATTTCGCCTTATTATTTTCTTTTGTCGACTTTGTTACCTAGCCTCATTATTGAAAATTGCCATCTGCGGTATAGTATGGATAAATTAAATTTGTGCAGTTAAGGTTTTATACGATTGCATTTTGGCGTTTTTACTAGGTGCTTTCAAATTTAGATACATAGTTTTTGCCGTGAAACTTTTGTTTTTGCTTCTTTTGTTGTTTTTTTTTCTTAGTTTTTTCAATACAAGATCTCTTCAGCACTGTAATGAGGCATGGCATTATGTAATTCAATAAGTAATTAGGTTTTTAAACGTTTCTTAAAACTCAAACATCTATTTTTATTATGTCTTCATTTGGTTGACAATAAAGTCAAAAGTGTAGATGAGCTCGGGTCGGAATATCATGTGCGAACGCACATTAACCAGCATCCTTGTTTGTTTTTATCGTCCACGATTATCGAAGTTCAGACTAAAGAACATAGCATAGTTCCTAGAACTTTCAAAAATTGATGCTAAATCCCTTGTGCAAGCGTCTTTGGCTGAAAATATTGTATGCCAACATCAACATAAGAGAACTGCGCATGGACTTCATAAATACTGGGTTTTTGTTAGTTTTCCCCGCATCTTTTGTAAATAGCAAAAATTATAAAACAAAAACGCCTAAAAAGACCAACAAGCCCAAATTGATTGATATCAACTTTGCTTGAAGTCAGATAACTATCAAAAAGAGTTTTTTGTCAGTTTTACTTATCCACTTTTTACTGATATAAAACATTAAATGAGAAACACTTTTGGATCAAATGAACAGGTTAGACTGCTTCTCAGTGTGGAAGAAATTTTTCCCGTTTCCCTATTGGCGACTGAAAATCGTTCTAAGAAATATCCGAAAAAAATATTAGAAAAATATATCGCAAGTCAAGAAACATGACCATACTCGGCGCAAGCGAAATAAAAAGTACAGGTATCTCAAAGCTCCAATATTTTGCACCCTGAAAGTATTGAGGTATGTTAGTAAAGTTGTAATTCGTATATAAAAATTTGAATGTTAAGTCTAAATGTTAACATCTACATAACAGAACAGTTTCAGATATAAGTTTTTGTGTCAAAAACCACGAAACATTTTGTGCTCGAAATTTTTAAGCAATGAGTCTGGTGGTGAAAGAGCTTAAACCTGTTTAACAAACGGAACAATGCAGTTGCCTTTTGGGAGCTTCTTAGTTATCTTACACGGATCATATATAATGTCTATTAAATCGTAAACCATTTCTGTGTCAATCTTTGCATGAGTGCTAGGAAAGCAAAGAAGTCACATTCATATGACTTCAAACAATCATCGTAATTTTTGGCAGTCAATTTACCCGTATTGTAAAATAAATTAGTTTGAGCTGTTGTTATAGATACCATATAGCTAGTAATATAGCTTGTCCCATAGAGTTGAAATAAGCTGAGGTTTCACAATTCAATGGCCAAAGTTCAAGGTATTAATTTTAAACATGCAGAGAAAAACAGATGACTTCATTCTTATTGGAAAAAAAGCATTGGCATTCGAATGATCATTTGGTTCTCAATTGCACATTTTGGCGTCTTTCTAACGTTGTATTATTTCAACTTTATGGGACAGACTATAGATAGACAATTTCTTAAGACTCAACAACAGAATGTTTATTGCAGTGCACTACTTTGATATCAAAGAGAGAAATAATGGCAACATGCTTTGGTCACTTTATGCCTCAGTTGACCGCATCTTTTGAAATTTGTTCACAAAACTGCCAATTTGTCTAGACAGGCCAAATGAACATCCTATAACCAGAACGACAGATTGACTATCTTCAACTTGAAGTAATTACGGATTGACCTTGAGGAAGATGGTTTGTTTCTTTCCACAGAACCTGCCCTTGCCCCACTCCCAGTCTGAATAGATGACGTCATAGGCTGGTATGCGCAGGTAGGCCACTCTGTTTTCTCCCGCAATCATCCATATCAACACATCTGGCACACTGTTCTGTGGCTACAATCAAGACAAAACGCAATAACTCAATCGAAATTTAGCATTTTTGTTCCCATTTTTACATTTGATCTTAAGAGAAGAACATAATTTAAACTTGACACATTTAGAAGGAACTTTAACGTCAATTGGCTAAGCCTTTGTGCAATTTTACACTGACTGAGGTCAAAGACCGAAACGACTAATGACGGATCAACTTCGGCGGCGCATTGAGCACTTCTGCGCCCAAGTTTCATGGTCTTGCCAGCAAAAACGCGAAATTAAATATCTGGGAACTGATTTGGGTTTATTGTGATCAGAGGTCATTTCAGTCAATGCGGACCTCAGCATGGGTAGCATTAAATCCGGTTTTCAACCTTTATTCAGCCAAAGTTTTAAGTTAACTGTTACCTATATTGAAAAGCCAGCGTAACCATAATATTGCAATATAACTATTAGACTTCACCAATAGTGAAACAAGGTGGATTTAAACAGCGGTTAAATTGAATTAGGGTCATCTGGCCATCTTCAGGGGACACCATATGCCATCTTCAGAAACAGTTGATAGAGAGTATACCCTGACCGCGCGAAGGTAACTTTACCTCAACTTTTCCTAAGTGTAAACTCTATAATAGTAATCTAACATAATACTTAATGTTACCTCAAATGACATTCCTCTGACCATGTCCAAGTAAGTCTTCAATTCATCAACTGCCTCTTCTAGATCAGTGCAAGTCTCTCTCAATTGGAATGCAGAGTCAGCAATGAATGTGAGTTGTTTCCTTCTCATCCTGTACTGCTCCCTGTCCAACTGGTTCACTGCATGGCCCCTGGATGAATCTGCATTCGGCAACGTCATTCTGGAATATAAATCAACAATTGGTCACATTAGTAATCAGTGGTACGCTAATTGCTGAGATTAACTAAAATTAACAATACCTAATGGCAGCCTACATGCAGAACAATGAGAAAAAGCGGTTCTCGAAATATGGGTTGACATTGCTACGAGTGTTATGTTTAAGTTCAATTAAAGGAGGACTAAATGACGTCTGCTGGATTTATTCAGTGTAGAGTACCTTCCGACCGAGAGTTTAAGAATCTGTTTGTGGTCTTTCTGATTTTTTATAGCTTTTTATAGCTGTGTTTGTCTTGAAAAAGCGATGGCTGGCTGTCAAAAACTCTACTTTTTGTCAGTTCCTGGAGCGATGGATATCTCTCGAGTTCGACCTTTATCGGGTAAAAAAAATTTACAATCCGACGGCTATCTGGTGAGAGTTTTACAATTTGGATGGATATTGGCAAGAGTTTTATAAGTTCGACGGTTATATGGTAAGATTCTCTCGAGACTCTTAACCATACAAGAGACTCGCACGAGTCTTAGTAGTTAGGGGCCCGGGATTGAGAAGGGATGTTTCGGTATTTCTGACCTGCAATCCTCGATGATCTGGTCCAGTGCATTGACAACACACTTGGCCTGTATCTGTTCAGAGTCATTGGCCTTCATCGCAAGTTCTATCTTGTCCAGATTCTCTTCCTAACCAAAAAGTCACAACATACATATAAAAAATATTAACTGGCTGAGAACAGATATGCCGTAGAGCGATATGATTTAAACGTCGGATCGAGGATGTACAGATCGTGGAGCGTGTTGTATTGAACAACGAACAAGACTGATATCGAACAAAACTACTTCATCAAGAAATTTTATACCGAGGAAACCCAGCTCCTCCGAATGATACGTTTCCAGTTCTTGATAACTTAATTAATGGCAGCGCATCAGCATGAGGCCACGACCGCCTGTTCACAGCTGCCATTCTAATTAATATTTGTTATCTAATTAAGTTTTAGCAGTTTACAAAAAAATCTCAATGATTGAGGGACTAACGAGGCGGTCGCCAATTTTGAGGAGCATGTTGAGAGCCTCTAGTCTGAAGCTGATGTCCTCCCACTGACAGTTGACACTGAGACAGGGCTTCTTGTCCTGCCAGGGCAGGAAGTAGTAGGCTGCACCGTCGTACACTGGGTTTGTGGGCTGAGTTGTCGAGGGTTGTGGGGGCACGGACCTGAAACCGAAGAACAAGAGTCATATCAAATTGTAATAGACAACAGGTGAGGTGGCACATAAGCCCAACAGAATTTTCCTAATTACTAAAGGTTAAGGTGTACCGGTTGATACGATAGACATGAACTTGGAGATAGTTGGTTCGAATGCGACCTATTAGCCTTAACATTTTGTTCTAATTGCTTTTGGCGGTTGCAGGTGCTTCATTCAGTTAGAATTTTCAACATTGTAGTTTGTCATTATTGGTATTGTTGTTTGGTTTTTAGGTGGTTGTCATTCGGTTTTTTTTCCTAACTACTCCATGTGTAACATGGTTTTGCTAATTTCTACTGGTCAATCTTTATCAGCGATGTGATGTGAGCCTTTTCATAGATAACATATATCATGACCTTCTAAATGATCCATACCAGCATCCAAAGATTTGGCGGCGAAGTCAAGTAAATTGAGTGTTTTTGTCAGACGTTCTGTTGAAGTATTGCATTACTCTCATGGTCGAAATGTTGCAAGTGATCATAATTCTATGGCAACACGCAAAGTCTAGGCTTGAAAAAAAATGATGCACGATTCCAACATGGTTACAGTAAAGTCATATGCCCCCATATTGTACGAGTTAACAGGAATTTTGTATGATCATCAAATCGATCAGGTTATTCGTTATTTTACTAGGCAGCTACAAATCTCACAAAGATATCACAGAATGAGGTGAACTTACTCGTCGAGCTTGTTGCCGTAGTTGCCGATGCTGATCTCGAACTCAACAGGGTCATCGTCCTCACACAACATAGTAGCTTCCATGAAGGATGCCATCAACACGTAGCGACGTCTTCTCACAAAAGGCTGAAACACAGAAAAAAATCGTACCATAAAAACACAATAAAAACACGCATTTTTATCAAAGCTATACCTATATTGATATGATAGTGCAATTCACATTGGCTTATTTCATTTTTAAGCATTGCAGTTTGAAATGCGCCATTTTTTGCATTTGTTCCAAACTCGTCAAAAAAATAACGGTGCAAAAAAAACGATAACTGTCCGAGAGACAAAAACTTGCCTGTTGTAATTTAAGCAGAAGTTGTGATATCTATTTTGAAAATGTCTAATAGCTTACAACCTCGATTAGGCAAGTTTACAGGACCTGTAACTTAAGTAAGTCATGGTATGGTGCGTGTCATAATTTCAACGCGATGAACTATTACCCCTCCAAAAAAAAAACATTCATCCTTCAAGATAAACATGGTGTTGTAAGATATTGTTCGATAGCTATCGTCTTGTAAGATCTTGCAACATAATCAATTTGTGCCAGAGATTTGCAAGATCTTGCAAAATAACCATCCTGGTCTCGCCTGGAGCTATTTCATGAAACTTTATCATGTCAACGATTCTTACAGGTTTTATTTTTGAAAACTCGTTCACAAAGAATAGAACAGCAAGTTAACACTCACATGCAATCTGAAGAGGTCATCGTTATCCACGTCTTCAATGTGTCTATCGGGCAACTCTCCGATGGTCGTACCCATTTCGACTAATGCCCTGCCTCTGTATGCACAACCCTCTCCCTTGCCCTCGTTGAGGGAATCGAACTGGTCCGGCATATCTGTGTACTCACGGGTTGATCCGTAGAAGTTTATCCAGGTGGGTCCGAACGTCGGCAGGAAACCTGAGGAGATGAAAAATGTCGCAGATTGATTTCAAAAAAAACTCGATCAGTGTTGAACTATAATAATAATACCATTATGTGATGGGCACAAAAATAAAAGGTCAACAAAATGGGTGTAATAAAAACGTCAAATTTTTAGGCTATATGATCAGCAACGCTGCTAAAAATTTGTTTGCTTTACCGTTGACGGAGCAATACCTCAGAAAAAGGATTGAAAAGTTACGAACTTCAAATATAGTTGAATAGTTGAATGAGTGGCAATTTGATTAATAAAAAAAATTAAACCTCAACTTGTTTTAGATTATGCAGCATAATTAATCAAAACAGCCGATGTGATACAATGATGGATACCTTGTTCCTCTGTTGATCTGTCCTGAATTTGGTCGAGGGGAATGAAAACTGTGCCTATCGTGTCGTCCTTAGACATCTGATCCCTGTATAAACACAAATCATAAACCATTGTCTATTGTTTTGTATGTCGAATGTGAAACAAGGAGGATCGGTAATGTGCTTCCACACAAAACGTTTTAACCGTTTGAAGGTATTGTTTCTTAATCAGTTGTAACAGTAGCATATTGAAACAAAGAACAAACGCCTACCCACTCAAGGGTGCACTTAAAATTTATTTTCAGTTTTTAACTTACTCCTGCAAATTTTTAGATTTAGCCTTTACTGGATCAAGATATCACCAGCTATTGCCTATTGCAAACCAGACGGCTAGTCCAAAGTTCCAACAAACCTCTCAAGGTTGCGACAACAACTTTTGAATTCTGTCAGAGAAACCGTTTGGAATTATCCGAAATCAACTAATACGGAGAAATTGAGTTGTACTGCTTGAACCAAAAAAATACATACTGTCTTTTTTCGCAGACAGAAACAAAAATCCTTCAACTCATTCAAGAAATATAACTGTAGGGCAATTTGAGAGACACAGACACAGAAAAACCAGACAAACACACACACACACACACACACACACACACACACATACCACACATATACACAAAAAACACCAACACACACGTACAAAAAGTGACACAAAAAAACATTTAGAAATTTTTTGGCAATTGGTCATAACTAAAGGTTCGTCCCTGATCATTTAGGTCTTCATCGTTTTTTTCAGGAGAAACTACATGTGGGTTCTTGGAGACATTTGTGACTGGAAGCCGAGTTAGTCGCAACTATTGAGTATTTTTGTCATGATTTCTGACAGTTTTTCACACTCTGTCTATATTTGTCTAACTATTAAAGAAACCCACCATTTCACACTCCACTCAGATAATAACTATATCTTTCTCTCCCATGTTCTCCTTGGCACATATCACACGCTTTATACCCACGCACGCACGCACGCACGCACGCACGCACGCACGCACGCACGCACGCACACACACACACACACACACACCAACACAAACGCCCACTCGCACAAACACAAACACGAAAACAAACTCAAAAAACACTCCTAATTGTTTGGCATCTATCTTTACTCAATGTATGTTTCTCCTTAATTAAGTCTGGATTGTTTTTTCCCGAGGACTAATTGTTGACTTCTAAAGCAATTGTGTCGGTAATTGTAAAATTGGCACCAAATTTAAAATAAAAGTTTGAAGTTTTTGGAAATGGTTTGTTAAATTGGACATTTCATGAACAAAAGTGAACAATTATCTTTTAGTGTCTGTTATCAGTCTGAAAACGTGTTATCAGCTTTAAAAAATTAAAAGTTCATCGCAAAGATGTAATTTTTCCAATTTTTAGTGATTCTGACAGTTTTTGCACTCTCTCTACTTTATATAACATTAGGGGAACTGTACATCTCACACTAGCTCTCCTTCTACCTCTCGCGCTCTTACACAAGTTCCACATATTATATTTTGTACTCGAATACCTACATACACCCACAAAAGTACCCACTCACACATACGCGAATAAACATACTAACACCGACATAAAAAAGTTTAATTTTTTATTATTGGCATCTGATCTTCAGACAAAGTTTGTTACCAGTAATCTCAGTCTTTATATTTTTTTCTCGAAAACCCGATATCAAAATCTGCGGAAACTGTATTGGTAGTCGAAAAATTGACACTATTAAAAGCGAAACATTTGAGGTTTATCGAATTATTTTGTTTTTTTTGTTGGTTTACGAGCGTATTCGGCCTAATCATTTTTTAAGATCTGAAAAATGTGTCGGACGCACAAATTAAGAACCAAAAAATCGAATTTGAACATGTATAGGGCGGCAATTCGTGGCAAATATTGAGTATTTTCTGACTTGTTTCTATTTCTCAGAAATTTGTACTTTGCCTCTACTTGTGTCTAACATGTAGAGAAACGGTGAAAGATGTCTTTAAAGGCTCCAACTTAGTAGCGTCTGAAAAATCTGGCTCAAACTAAAAGTAGTGCCTGTGCCCTTTCATCCTTTTAAGCAAGAGTATTTTGAAAGGAATAGGAAATTTTTTTCAAAAAAGTATATGAACTCCGAAAAAGACGAAAAATTCGCTTTCTCCTTTCACAAAAATCTTTGTTTGTTATATGAGGAACTGCATAATCAGAAACGTTTTTTAAAATTACAAAACGCTCAAAGACCGGTAATGATCAGTTCCAAGAGCAAAGTTTCAATGTCCAGGGAAGTAAAAAAAAAATGCTCCTAATTTTCAAAACAAATTCTGTACAATTCTGCTAAATTTCTCACTCTAGCAAACCACACACTAACCAGATCCACAAAGATCCCTGTATTGCTTTATGCTAGGATTGATTAGTTCGAGGGTTTGGTTCCGACAGTGGAATGACAATGGAATAACAAATAATTTTTATCTTTAATTTTCTATCATAATTTTGGTTGATTTGATGTCCATTTCATAAAATTGGTTTTTTTGAATTCTTCAGGGTTTTAAGAGCACTAATTGGTTTTCTAAACTGTAGAGGTTATTAAAAAATACTTTTTACTGCTAGTTTTGCATTTTCAAAGTTGACAATTGCAGTTTTGAGAGATCTAAATTGCCTGAAATCTTCGATTTCTAGAAGACCTATATGGTATAGACAGCGATTGGTTTGTACATCAGCTTGTAATCAGCAGAGAAAAACCTTTCAATGATTCGTCAGAAAATTAAAAGAAATTTGCAAAAAAAGAACTGATCCAAATAATTCGATGAACTCAATTAATTCTTTGGTTAACACAAATACGCCTAAAAACATTTTTTTAAACTTTTCAATCGAAACCGTCAAACTACACGCACAGCAATAAATGAGCCACTTCAGGCTCAAAAAATTCTTTTGTTGAAAAAATTGAAAAATTGAAAAGGTTTTAAAAAATGTTTAAAAGAACCTTCAATTTTCTGTCTTTTTTCTCAACAAAAACAATGTCTTGAAAGCAAAAAGCTGTAATCGTCTGGTCACTAAAAATACTTTGAGCCAAAAGCGTCCCTTCATTTCCGACTGGAAAACAATAAAACAAAACAATGATAAAAAATGCTAAATTAGCTTTAATGTTAGCAAAACTGCTGCAAAACCTCGAAACTACTATCAAACTCGGATAACTTATAATAAACTTTATAACAATATCTGAACATGTTTAAAGTTTTTTTAACCACCTATTCAAATCGTAAAAACCAAAAATTATTTTAATACGCCCCTCCGTGGAATATTGAAAATTTGGAAGGAAAATTTGGAGGAAAGGAAAAATTGGAGGAAAAGAAAAATTGGAAGGAAAAGATTAAAGGAATGGGGGTAGGGTGTGTCATCCAGCGATCTAATTTGTAGTTTTTTTTCTAAAAATCAAAAGTATATATATATATATATATATATATATATATATATATATATATATATTCCCCCATTTTGAAAAAATGTTGGAACAATGAGATAACACAATTTGATTTGAAACTGTTTGCGGTATGTAAACATGGGTGTAGTTTCATCATTAAATTCACCAAATCAAAGCTAGAAAAAGCAGCATATATTTTTTGAATTGAGTTCATATTTCCAGCTTAAAAGATTTAGTTTATTTTTTAAATCTTTTGACCTATAATCACTGGTGTGGAAATAAAGTATCTGAAAAACAGTTCAGCTGTAATTTGCCTGACCGAAATTTGCCTGACATATCATTTAATGAAAGCATTGAATCGCAAAATATCATGTGCCATTTTCAACTCCTCAAATAGCACTGAGCTTGGATCAGAACTGGTGAAATTGAAGCTATAAATATTATAGTAATCGGGGTCTAATAAAAACGTAACATTGTTGAACAAAGAATAGAATAATTTCTCTCACCAGTCTTTCATGTTGATCTTCACTTTGTCACACAGAGACGGAAACTGAAACACAAACTATCATCAATTTTTCACATCTCTAGTTGAAACTGGATGTTCCTAATCTCGGAAATGCCCCAAGATTCATGCAAAGAACGGTTATTTCTTTAGATCTTGTTAAGGGAATGACTATTTATCAAGAATAGAAAAACATTTTTGATGAAGGGCGTTGTAGCAAGATACGAATTGAAATTTTAAAATTCGAAGTTGACTGCTGCGGATGATGTTTTCATTTATTCAGCTACAATTCGCAACTAGACTCAACTAAACCTATGCAAAACAGATTTTGAAGCTGCATTCTATTTTATCGGATAATGAGAATCCATGATGTTATAATTCCCAGTTCTGTTATATTTTATCAATTCGACCAACCAGTAGTCAAAATAAATGGATTGCATATATTTCGTAAAATAAATTTGCCCTAAATAGAACCCTTAAATAACCTAAACATATTTTTCCTGATGAAATTGATGATTTCCACAAAATAGGTACCATTTGGTCTCTGACCAACTCGATGCTTCAGGGCTGTAGTTCATTCCACTATTTATACCAGTCTACCATATCTATCATCAAAATTAGTTATAAATAGGTTAATAAAAACGTTTACATAATCGTTTATCGAATAATATGACTTTCGGCCTCAGCTAAAATGGCAGTAGGTAATTTATAATTGTCGAGAAAATGCATCGTCTTATGTTTTCAGGTTTTTCAATGGAAGGATATTTGGGTAAACATCGCAATATTATTAATATCCATATATCGTAATAAGACAATGATATGCGGATTATTGTTCAATTAATATAGAAATAATGAGCGTGGAAATTTTTGAGCTGATGTTCTTCTATCTGGGAATAGCTGTATCCTCTCCCTAAGAAAAAAACTTTGTGGAATCTTGTCGAGATCTGCAAGATCATGATTTGTTTGTCTGCATAATTAGCAAAGCAAATAACTTAAGCTGCTCGAAAAACTTCGCGGTAAGCTGAGTTTTTGAAATACCTGTCATGATAAATCTTGAAATATATGTCTTGACAGGATCTTGATAGAATACATAATCTGCCGATACACGATATTTTTCAAAATATTTCAAGTTCTTTTCACTGGATCCTAACTGACCTTGATTCCCAGCTTGAGTTCCTGATTCCACTCCGGGTGATTGCACTCGGTGACCACTTTGGTCTTGACCTTTTTGCCCGCAAAGTAGAATCCCAAGTAGGGGTCAACTAACTCCTTTCTCTCCTCATTTGATGACAGAATCTTCTTGATGCCCTGCAAAAAAGTGAACCCTATAATGTGAGGCTCATGATACATTCAAGACTTACCGCAACCTGTGATAAATTTCCTACGTAACAAAGTATACTGAAACCGGCTCAATTGTTATCGTAAGCTAGAAAAATAGAAATTGAATAATCACTGAGTTTCTTTTTAACATCCAACACTTAAATCAGTCAACATCAAAGTTTTGAGGATAATAGGACTCTAACTAACTAGTTCCAGACCCGCGGCTTCCCGTGTTTTCTGTTCCCAGGTGGAGATCCAGACCAAAATCACCCCTGATCAGACCGTTCAAAACAAAGTAACCTTTGATCAGACCGTCCTAGATAAATGAGACCTATGATCAGACAAGTTCCAGAACATTGTTCAGTATTTCGCGCACTACAGGCCACGAAATTCGAGCGCACAATGCGCAAGTATGCGCTCGAAGATGGCCTGATCAGAGGTCACTTCGGTCTGGCCAACTCGACTTTGCAACTCCAAGGAGAACGCTTAAAAATCTTCCCCGAATTTCTAAAAAAAGGTGCTCATTCGATCCAAAATAATGTCACGCATGAAAGCTACAAAAAAGCTCTATAACAGCTAAAGAAGAATTTTATAATAGCCGGATATTACAGACCTGGAACATTGACGTGTCCATCTGTGGGACATCTTCTGCCCTGTACACCTTGAGCCAGAAGGTAGCCGGCTGTAGTTGAACACCAGCTGGAGCCAGCAGATTCCTAAACAACACAAGACACAACCCAGTAACGGTGGATCCAAATCTTTACAGATACTTGCAAGATCATTCAAAATTTGCAAGATTTTTGAACGAAATGAATCTCGGGCAAACAAAATTATTAGACATGTAAGTGCCCTAGAAATTGATTTATAAACATGTTTTTAATTTAGACAGGTTTTTCAACTCAGTAGAAGTATTGACGGTATTCATAATCTTGCAAAATCTTAAGAAGAATAAGCAGAATTGCAAGAATTTTGCAATATTTGAATCCCCTTTTAGGAGGACCACATATCATTAAAAATTATTTTTTGTTGGAATTTACCTGGAGTGCAATAAATGCAAACAGCAAAAACCGAGTCTAATTATCCAGGTAATTCCATTACAAGAAAAAAAAATTGTTCAATACGCTAATTAAGGTTAATCGATATTGATGTCGTTGTCAAAATGATACCGAGGTCTGGAGCAAAGAAAATGTTGAGACGTTCTCCGACGGTTCAAGAGTGTATTCCTTACATTTCAATGTCGTCAGTGTCTGCGCTTTCCTTCTCTTTGGGGGGTTCGTCTCCCGCCCCGATGACGATGGCAGTGAACTTGACATATCCCTTACACCCACTCATTGGATCATCTGGGTCTGTCAGCAACAACCACTTCGACAGGTAAGCGTGCTGTGGCTGGTCGTACACGGAGCCAACATCAAGCTAAAGCAAAAACGCATAAAGGTTCGCTCTCTTACAACATCTGAAAAGAACGGAAAATTATACAAAAAAAACAATAAGTTTGCGTAAAAATTGAAAATCAAACACATAACAAAAAGGTGATGTAATTTGAGCCCAGAGAATAACATTAATACATAACTTGTTTATGGACTGGTCACTAGAAAAGCTTTTAGACAATTTTTATCTTGAGTTGAAATAAGGCTCTAGACGTTTATCAAAGAGATCATTGTCCCGTTCAATAGTTAAAAAACCTCCTTCAGTCGTCAAAATAAATTCCTTTTGATAACAACAGCCGATAAAATCAAAAATAAAATAATGAAATACACTGCTCAGTTTTAACTTTATATCATGGCCGTCTGAATAGCAACCATATTGTGCGTGAACTTTGGTTAGATTGAGTTATTAAGTATACCTTGTAGCTTCCAATGAGGGCATCTGCTCTGAGCACCCTCGCATTGAATACCTCCACCTCAACTGCCTGGCTGAACAACTCCTGGGGAGACATGTTCACATTGTAGAAGAACGTCTAAACACTATCAGTGTTAATAGAATCACTATTGTTACCACCTAAGTTGTCATCCAATTGAAGAAGAGTGTAAAAGTTGCATAAAGCACTGAAAAGCCTTCGGGTTTTGTCCATTATAGCCACTTTTTTTTCTATATACACGTACTGGCAAACTAAAGAAACAAATTGATTATGGTCGATCATATTATGCAAAAAATTAAGCATCATAATCAAGTAACGCGGCAATTTTGGCATATGGCGCTGACTTTTACCTATTATAATAAATAAATGTTTCAGATCTCATATAAATGATTACAGGGGATTTCTTGCGAAATAGCCAACCAACCAAAATTAGTTATTGTCACAGATCATTTACGAATTTTGAAAAGTGAGTAGTAAATAATAAGAGCGTTAAGAGCGGGGGGGGGGGGGGTATTCATGCGATACTAAACATGGGAATATAGGGAGTGATCATGAGTGGGAATTCCTAGGATCAAAAATATGTGATTTCAGGGGGTTATGGTGAGAGGGTAATCCTTGTGGTAATTAAACATGGGAATATGGGGGATGACATTAATTGGGTCTTTTATGATACTTAAACATGGGAATATAGGGGGTTTTTTAGGAGGGTATTTTTTTACGATACTTAAACATGTGAATATAGAGAGTGATCCCAAGTTGGCATTCCTGGGATCATAAACGTGTGCATATAGGGCCTTATGCTGAGTGGATAATAATACGATACTTAAACATGGAAATATAGGGGGTTTTTAAATGGGTATTTTTTACGATACTTAAACATGGGAATATAGGGGGTTATTTCAAGTGGGTATTTTTACGATAAATAAACATGGGAATAAAGGGGATTATCCTAAGCGGTCATAACAGTATAGGGGTGGAAAGATGGGGGGTGGGAGTTAAATGGGTCACCGTTGAAAACCTTAACAGTGGGAATAGGATTGGTTGAATTAAAATGCAATTTCTCAATATTTTTGTTTTCTATGTTTCTATCTCTTCCCTATACAACAAAAACTGAGTTAATAGGTTTCAAGTGTCATTTCTCAGAGGAGCGCCCAATGGCAACAATTGCAACGGTAGATTTGAAAAGTATTCACGAGTTATACCAGCAAGTGAAGAAAGAATATTCAGGGTATAGTGAAAGGTATCTGTATTTCTTAGCAACTTGTTTTTACTTAGATCCTGATCTTGATTTGGATATTGCACTGAAGTTAAGACCCTATGGTGGGCTCATTGGTATTGACAATTCTACACTTGACAAATACTTCAAAGCTTACAAAATTTTAAGGTTGCATGCTATTCTCCATGACGCTTCCGGTTTTGTCTTTGAACACAGCGAAAAAGGACCAGGTTATTCTTACGTATTGCCCTGTCCAGTCACAAATGAGTATGTCGGTCACGTCACAGGCATAGCTTTCTGTCTCTATGTGAAGACATTTAAGAAAAATTTGTTCAGTTTATTGGAATGTTGAAACTGCGACCAGTTGTTCTTGATATTGAAGGCTTTCGACAAAAGAAATCGGGTTTTATAATCAAAGAGCTTTCTGTGTGTTCTCATAATTACAGTGATACAGTTTCTTTCCTACCCCCAAGTTCATTCAATATACTTTCCTCAAGTGAACAAAAGTCTTACCAGTGGGTTTCAAAATTTCTTCATGGTTTGGCTTGGGAGAGCGGAGATTACCCCTATTGCTATTTGCAACAAATTATTCAAAGCATCAAACTTCGTTTTCCGTTTGCCGAATTTTATGCAAAAGGAACTGAAAAGGCGGACACTTTGAAGAAGTTATTCCAAAGAGACGTTATCAATTTGGAGACGTTGTTATGTCCAAAGGTTGAAAACCTAAAATTATATCGCGACATACCAATTTGTGAATTACATGCGGTAAGTTGTCCCAAACGACAACGAAGTAGACATTCTGCTAGTAAGAAGGCCAAATTGTTTTACCAGTGGCTGACTAATGAGTCGTCGTTTGGAAAAATCAACTCCATCTCTCCTTCAAGTGAATTTGTCTCCAAATTTGACAGTTTACAGTTACATAACGGCTGAAGAACAGCTAACCGTTACATTTGTTAAAGAAGAGAAAGTTGATACCCGTGGTCAAACTGTGCAAAGGAAGCAACAAGTTACCTGTACTGAAACAGAAATAGAGACACTGAAAAAATACCTTTCCCTCTTAGAATATTTCAAATTATACCATGTCTATTCAAGAGAAAGCGCGAAGACTGAAACTAATCCCTTTACCTATGCCCAAGCATGCAGTACCAGTTCAGATATCTCCAACAGATGAACGTCTTCCGGCTGAAATTAAGGAGAGCATCAGAGACTGCAACGTTGAGTCAGTTGTGTTCAGAGATAAAACTGACAATGTGAATGCAAACTATACTATTGCTTACAAAAAAACTGATGAAAACTCACAATTTGATTGTTATGAGTTTTTTATTCTCAAATAATTATGAATGAGCCTGAGTTTCAATTCATTGTTTAATTTAATAAACTGTTTCAAATGACCCAACCCGAGGACACCATTGACGCTGGAGGAGCTATAACTGACTTAGTTTTTGACGAAAATCACCAAGAAAGGCGATCTTGGCGGTTTTGTAACTCTAGAGTTCCAAGATCTGAGGTGGTTTATTTTACCCAAATTTTCATAATAATTTTTCTTATAGGTGTTTCTTTGGTCAAATTGGTGTTTTTTAAACTCGATTGTGAAGAATCAACATTCTGGTTTTCACTCCTTTCTTGCACAGTCGGATACGCTCTACCTAACCCGAAACTATGAATAAAATAATTTCAACTACCGATAGACTTTTTATGGCTGTTTGTGGCCCATCATGTTGTGGAAAAACTGAATTGATTTTCAAAATGTTACTTCAAAACACCTTCTCACCCAAGTTTGAATCAATATTTTATTTCTACCAGCATGAACAACCTAAATTTCAGTTCATTGAGAGAAAAATAAACATTCAGTTCATGAAGTTTTCCAGTTTTGAGCAAATATCATAACTAGATGATTGCCTTTTGGTATTTGACGATTCATGTGAAGAAATTTTTAATGATAAAGAATTTTCTAAATTAGCGACAGCTGGACGTCATAAGAAAATCAGTGTGATATACGTGAAACACAACTTATTTCAACAGAGCAAATGGTCCAGAACTATTGATCTTAATACAACACACATTATTATATTTAAATCGCCTCGTGATGTTCAACAAATTGGTTTAATTGGTCGACAACTCAACAACACACAATTTTTAAGAGAAAGTTATGAGTTAGCAACAAAGCAACCTTTTGGTCATTTATTAATTGATCTGGACCCAAAAACGTCAGACGCGTTACAATATTCCTCTAATATTGTGCCTCCAGGCCCCTCAATTTTTTACTTACCTCCAGCAAAAGCTGTTATTACAAATTTAACCGATGAAAGAGAAAGAAATATGTATGCTTCAGCAAATGCTACAAGTATCGGATATCAAGTTAAAAAAGTTAGTCAAGTCAGCAACTAAAAAGTTTATTTATTTTCTTTGCGAATGCTTCCTGAACGTAGTTAATGGTAACGTGCCTATCAACAAAAACTTGATAGAGACCGCAGAAAGCTCATTCAGAAAAATTTTATCTAAACAGATAAGTTTGAAGACGAAAAAGGAAATTTTTGCGAGAGAAATAGAACTAGTAAAAACGGTTAGCTTTGCTTGTTTTCTGTACCTGAAAAAACCATGATGCATGCAGAAGAAATTGTTCTGATTCCGAAGCGAATGTTCATGTCGAAACAACCATTAAAAAGCGAAATTCTCGACAACCCAGCCTATAGAAACAAAGCAGCTCAGTTAACACTCATGCAAAGAAATATGCCAAGTTCCGAGGACAGCGTGGAAAGAACAGATGGAGTAGTTCAAACCGAGCCAGTGTTAACAGAGCGGGAAAAACAAGTAGACGAGCCCGAAAAAATGGACTCGATTAGTGATGACAGCGAAATTGATCCAGTTGTCACAAAAAACCAGAAAGTGCCCCCACAAATTTTGAATCAATAATGGGGCTAGTGAAACTGAAAGAAAAATACAAAATCCAACGTGCAGAAATTTTGCTTGATCTTATCTTCCAATCGGAAGCAGTTACAGTTGGAGAGGAAAGCAAGTTACTATACATCAATCAAGAACCAACAAGTGTACAAGTCTCCAAGTTTTTGTATGATTTACAGCAGCCTACTAAAAAAATTGATCAATCAGAATACTCTAAAATTTTAGCTCTTCTCCCGGTTGAGCCTGAACTTGTTGCAAACACTTACGCCAAGCAAATTATACAAGCCTATGAAAGTGAACAAGAATTCTTCCCAACCCAACAAAGTCCACAATCAGGAAGCGGTAACCCAAAACGAGCCACAACAGGAAAAAAGGTCAAAATCAAAAAGACAAACAAAAAAGAGAGTCAACCGAAAAAATGGGATCCTTTCTTCTTCTGAGAGAAAAACCTTGGAGCAGCTTTATTCAAAAGGCCCTGCTTCTTTTGGTAGCCCAAAGCGACTTTATACACAAAGCAAAATGTCAATGGCTAAAGTGAGGTCATATTTAGAAGCAAAACCATCCTTCACAAAATACCGCTCAATTCGTTCAAGGTTTCCAAGACTGAAAGTCATTGTAAAGGACATTAATGAAATTTGGTCTCTGGATTTAGCTCATGTTGATAAACTTGCAAAGTACAATCGAGATGTGAAATACCTTTTGGTAGCAGTTGACTGTCTGTCACGATATCTAAGAGTAGAACCAATGAAAACTAAATATGCAACAGAAGCAGCCCAAGAATTCAAAAAAATGATTAAGTACAAACAACCAATAAAAGTATGGGTTGACGATGGTACAGAGTTTCTTGGAGCTTTCAAAAGCATGTGTGAGAAAAGAGGGATTCATTTATATAGCACCTTCAGTGAAAAAAAGTCTGCTTTTGCAGAAAGAAACATTCGCTCGCTGAAAAATATCATCTACAAATACCTTGAAGAAAAGTGGACATACTCTTATATTGATAAATTGGATCAGTTTGTGAACACAATTAATTCACGTGTTAACCGGGTCACTAAAGTTGCCCCAAATAAGGTTACAAAGAAAGATGTACCGAGGCTGGTCTCACTGAGTGCTCAAACAAGTATCCGTCAAAAACCCAAGTTTTATATCGGAGACTTTGTTAGAATTGTCAAAAAGGACAAAGCGTTCAGAAAGGGATACAAACAATCCTTTACTGACGAGGTATTTGAGATTACAGATATTCCGACGTTGTCACCGCCAACCTACTCTATTATTGACGCAAACAAAGAAAAAATAGAGGGTAAATTCTATCAACCAGAATTACAACTGGTTCGTGAACGCAGCGAATAAAATGGCTCGCAATCAATTTGAGGATGAGTTCACAGTACATGTTATATCATCTGCATCGATGCAAATATTCAAATCAAATACACTTGTTGGCGCCACTTCAAATCAGCTAGAAAAGCCATCAGACAGCAAGAAATAACTTTTGAAACTGAAAAAACTTAGAATTTGTCAAAACTCAAAAATGGTCAAAACTGAAAAATTTTACAAGTTGGGACCGAAAATCTGTACACCCCCCCCCCCGATTTTGGGTAGGCAAAACCCGAGCAACCCGAGGTTATGGCAGACGGTTAGGGTTACCTCTAAGCTATTCATGGACCCAACGAACATTATTGCATCATACCCACAAGTGTGGCTATTAGCACTTAAATGGTGCAAAATTGGCATTTTTTGATATTTTGTCATTTATTGCTAAATTTCTTAAGTTGTTTATTTTATGATACTTTAGATGATCATTAAAGGTCAAATACCGTGCATTCGAGGCATTTAGAGCTACTTAATAACCATCCGTGCTTATGTCAACAAAAGTAAATATTGCAGTAATTTGACATTTACTATGTAAACAATGACATAAATCATTTTCTTGATTAACCAATCAGAAACAAGTTATGATGATGTTATAAATGATAAATATTTGATTATTTACTTTAACCCAATTGTTTGAATAGTGAAACCGTATTGTATTTAGAACCATTAGAAACTGTTACCAAGAGCAGTTGGCTCTCAGATACACTAAAATTTGATTCTTTAACAACTTTAGTCTTTCTTGTTAAGTTTTGCTAGATCTTAAGATCTTGCGGGTTATAAGTTAGTTGAGCTTACTTAACGAGAAGTTTGCAACAATACTAGCTACTGGTTGAAGCCTTACAAACTTCAGCACCAGATTGAACATAGATTGTCACTAAGGATTTTCTTAACTTCAATCAACAAAATTAAAGTTACAGTCCTTTAATACGTCCGAGCGACTAATTATTTCTGTGAGATCGTTAGTCAATCGAACCCAGTGAAGAACCAGGCCAGCGTAAAACTCGAGAACCAGGCTGTGATATATCGGTTCCGCTGAGATTCTTGAGCAGCCGCAACATTTGGTCCGCCGACCCGGACAACATCAACAGCAGTGACACGAACAGAAAGGAATCTTCGATTCAACCTGGTGGACCAAAACAAAATCAGCAACGATGGCCAGCAAAAGTCCCAACAGACACTGGAAGACAGCTGATTGGAAGGCGAATGGTCAACTCAAGACGTTAGAGAAAGAGCAAGCTGACCTACTCAAGTCCTTCTCCAGACACCTCAACGAGCTAGAAGGCTACCTAACACAAAACAAAACAATGACAGCCGAAAGTGCTTATCGATGTTTCTTCGAGACGAACGACAACTTGGAAGACAACCGACAACAGCAAAGGTTACTTTTAAAACCAAAGTATTTTGAAAGCTTTGATAATGACACCAAGCGTATGTTAGAAGAAAAGAGAAAGGTTTTGCGATGGGTAGTTGACAAAATACCAGATCTCCAAGATATTGAAGATTTTCGCGCAGTAGTTGTCGACTACCGGAAAGACACATTGCGATTGTACCAATTATGGGAAGATTCTGATCAAATCGAGGACGAAAGGTTAGAACTCGAAAAGAAATTGAAAGCAGAAAATTTAAGCGACTCCGAAAGACAGATACTGTGTGATCAGGTGGAACGGTTAAAAGAAAAGTTAGATGAAATTTGCGCAAAAGCTTTTCCAATGATGAAGACCGAACACTGTCACCAAGGGTTGGCGAATTTCAGTAATCTTAGGAGTCACTATGAAGACTTGCTGAAACAGTATAGGTTCAGTAAGGATTGTGGAAATCAAACATCTTTAGTGTCCACTACATCGGCTGGTGACAAAGACCCAAACGACGAAACTGTAATTGATACAGAAAATGGAGCCATAGAAAACGCTAAGGAGAACGCCGAGGTCCCTTCCAAGCATTCTGCTACACATGGAAGCAGAAAACAACCCAGTATCGCCAACTCGCGATCATCGAGAAGGCGACAGATCGAAGAAATGGAGCTCGAAAACCTGAGAGCAAAGAAAGAAACAGAACAACGACTGAGAGAGCGTCAGTTGGAGTTACAGCAGGAGCGTGAAGAAATAGAACTTCGTCGCCAGCAAGAAGAGTTACGTTTACAACAACAACAGCAACAACAAAAACAACGAGAACAAGAGTTACGCTTACAACAGCAACAACAAGAACAGGAGTTACGTCTAAAGATGCAACAGCAAGAAGACGAACTGCGTTTTCGACAGCATGAGCGAGCTCTGGAAAACGAAAGAAGGAAAGCAGAGGAAGAAGAAGAACAAAGACGTATGAAACTTGAGCTCACCAAAGGAAGCTCACGAGCGTCTGGATCAGTGGCAGATGAGATAGAAAGTGTCGCATCAAAACGAAATCAAGAAAGAATAGAGAGGTGGGCAGAAGCAGGGGCTCAACAGTCTGTCCCTCAACGACCCCCATCTCCAAATGTTGTTATCGACCCTCCAACGAATGTCACTAAGGACAGAGCTGACAAACGTTTCAGCAACTACCCGAAAGTTACCCCACTGTTCCAACCGGGCGAAGGCCTTTTCTCAACGCAACTGACTGAACCGAGCATTCTCAAGAAACCAGAAGTCCGTAAACCAATTAGAGTAACGGACCCTCCAGCACCGCCGTTGACAAGGACGACGTTTCAACAGCAGCGAACGTCAGCAGTTCAAGACAGAAACAGGAGTCAGAGTCCAAATAACAACTTTCGGAACAGGTCTGCCGAGAGCAGAATCAAGAGCACAATGAATCACACCACTCCCCAAGTAATTTACCAACCAGTACCAAGCAGTGGTGCCAATGGCTTGCCAAAACTAAAACTGACTGAGTTTTCAGGAGATCCTCTGGAGTGGCCAGAGTGGTCAGGTCTTTTTGATGTTGTTGTTCATCAAAAGCCAATCAGCGATACAGAAAAGATGCAATACCTCAAGACCAGTCTCACGGGTCAAGCAAGGGCAGCAATATCGGGAATGGGATTCAGCTCACAATCATACTATCACGCTTGGGATATACTCTGTGAGAAGTACGGCAGATCAGATTTCATAGTCAACGCGCAATTCAAGAAAATATATACTCATCCTCCAGTTCGGCATGACGATTCTACGAGCATTGTCAAATTCTCAAATGTGGTTACAAATGTGGTGAACACCTTGACTCAACTTGGATACACATCAGATCTAGAAGCAGAAGCAGGGCTTAGTTCAACAACCAGAAAACTTTCTCCGCAACTGAGAGAACAGTGGTTACAGTACATGCAAGATCGTCGACTACTGAGAGGTAACCTGATTATTTTCAAGGAGTGGCTTGCCTCCAAAGCTGCAATTCATGAGAACTTGTTAGCACAGACAAACTCGTCGTTTGACAGAAATAAATTTCAAAGCCGTGATAAACCGAAGACGAGTACCTTTGCTTCAAACGCTGAAGAGTCAAGCAAACCCAAGAATTTCGAATGTCCCTTCAAAGACGGGCAACATCCTATTTGGACGTGTGAAAAGTTTAAATCACTGAAAGTAAATGAACGACGAGAGCATGTCCAGAAGTTCCGACTGTGTTTCAATTGTTTGAAACCAGGTCACATGTCAAAGGACTGCAGAAGCAGGACCTGCAGTGTACCCAGCTGTGGAAGGCGGCACAACAGGCTTTTGCACAGCGAACTAACGAAGAAGGAGACTACAAAGAATGTCTCAGATGCTACAACGGCAGTAGCAACTAACATCACCCAAGGAGGACTTCCAGTGGTACGAATCAAGCTGACCAACAGAGACTTAAGCCTAAATGTACTAGCAATGTGTGATTCGGGATCCTCAATCTCATTTGTAGACAAATCAGTGGTGTCAAAACTCCATCTCCAAGGCCGAAAAGCATCTCTATCAGTAGCAGGGATCCATGGATCACAGGATGTAAAGACTGAAATAGTGCCGATAGCTGTTTCAGCACATGAGAAGTCTCGACCATTGACGACAGTGCAGTTCTACGTACACGAAAAACTGAAATTGGGGGACCAGATTGTGGAGCTGCAAGAATTGAAAGACCGTTACCCACATCTGAGGAATTTGCCAGATCAGAGCTACAATCTAAACGACGTTCAAGTGATTCTTGGACAAGATTGCTACGACATTCATCACCCTTTTGAATTCAAGAAGTCAGAAGACAAAGCTGCACCATGGGCAGTGAAATCAAAGATTGGTTGGGCTTTAAGTGGACCCCTACCAGCGAAGCAAGCAGCAACTCTTGCGACCACAGCAACATCAATTGCAGACGATAAATTAGCGAACCAGTTGAGTAAGTGGCGGGATATCGAGTCCTACGCTTCAAACTGCGATGTCACTGGACATTCGAAAGAAGAACAACGAGCAATCAAGACGTTGGAACAAACAACCCGTTTCAACGGTGAAAGATAAGAAGTTGGACTTCTGTGGCGAGAGGACGAAGTGAAGTTACCAAACAACTTCTACTCTGCAATGGGGCAACTCAAGTCCTTAGAACGACGCCTGCAGAAAGACGAGGCGCTAAAGAAGCGCTACCAAGAAACCATCGACACAGATGTCAACGCTGGATACGTTAGGAAAGTAGATCAAGCTGAACTGAATGAAACCAAAGACAAACTGCAATGGTATTTACCACATCATCCCGTCATAAACCCGCACAAACCCGAAAAAGTCAGAAGAGTGTGCAACGCAGCAGCAAAGTATCAAGGTGTAGCCCTAAACGACAAACTTCTACCTGGGCCAGACCTGCTGCAGAGTTTGATCGGAATTATATTTCGCTTCCGAGAACACCAAATAGCCTTATCAGCCGACATAGAAGCGATGTTTCTTCAAGTAGCTGTCCCAAAAGATGACAGCCGATGTTTACGATTCCTCTGGAGAGAAGATCCAGAGCTGAGAATAGAAGTCTACAAGTACACACGACACGTTTTTGGGGCGAAAAGCTCGCCGACTTGTGCAAATTACGCCTTGCACCAAGTGGCGAAAGATAATGCAGTCAACGACGAAAATCTTGTCAGAGCTGTCCAGCGAAACTTCTATATGGACGACTTCCTAAAGTCAGTCAGAACCCCTCAAGAAGCAATCGAAATCTACCAGAAAGTCAGAGACATCCTCATCAAAGGTGGATTCAAGTTGACGAAATGGATAGCAAGTGACGAAGAAGTCAAGTCACACATTCCAGAGACAGACAGATCAACGAAAGTTGTGAAAACTTTCGAAGCAGAACCACAATCGTCTTCAATCCTAGGACTCAACTGGAATGTGGACACAGATAGTCTCATAGTCTGTCGTGGAACTGAGCAAGAAGTTCCAGCAAAAATAACTCAGAGAATTGTCCTATCCTTTGTCTCAGCAGTGTTCGACCCACTTGGGATATGTTCACCCTTTACAATACGAATGCGATTTCTACTCAAAAGCATTTGGGCAGCAATGGGACAAGCATGGGACAAAGAGTTGTCAGCAGAACACTCAAAACTGTTCAGTGATTGGTGCTCTGAGTTGAGAGAAATAAGGACGATGTCGATAAATCGAATTTATTTTGAAAATGGTTGCACAAACCTGAGACTTCACATCTTTACAGATGCATCAGAGGAAGCAATGTGCATTGTGGCATATCTGCAAGATGAAGCAACGCTAAAACTGACATATGTAATAGGGAAATGCCGTGTGGCACCCATCAGACATATGACGGTACCGAAATTAGAACTTCAAGCCGCAGTCTACGGAGTTCGTCTCAGAAATCAGATACTCAATGAACATGATGTCAAAATTGACAAAATCTATCATTGGACCGACTCATCAACAGTGCTACAGTGGTTACAGGCAGCGCACAAGAAACAACAAGTATTCGTTGCAAACAGAGCAGCTGAAATACTGGAACACTCATCGATGGATCAATGGAGACACGTCAAAGGTGTTGAAAACCCTGCCGACATCGGAACCCGAGGAATGTCCATCGAAGGCCTCAAGGAGTCCGCATGGCTAAACGGGCCGGCATGGCTTCAGGCAGATGAAGAAAAGTGGCCAAAGCCGTGGTGCCAAGTGAATGAACTCGAACCTGAGCAAGTTACGAGTACTGTAGCAACAGAAACAAAACTAGAACAACTATTTGACTGGAGACGATACAGTTCCTTCAATCGAATTAGAAATTTCATTGCCTACTGCATGAGGTTCAGGACGAAACAGAAGGGTCCCCTCAAAGCAGACGAAATTCATCAAGCAGAGCAAATACTGTTTCGATTTGTTCAAAACGAGAGCTTTCCGAATGTTTCGAAGTCTATAGCAAACAGCAAAGAAATCTCCAAAACATTAAACATTGCCAAATTGTCACCCTTCATAGAGGAAGATGGAACAATCAGAGTGAAAGGCCGACTGAAGCATTCAAACCTTGATTACAATGCAAAACACCCAATATTGTTAACAGCAAAACATCCAGTTGTACAACTTCTGTTGGAGAAAGCACATCGAGACAACCTACATGAGGGCACAGAATATGTGAGAAACATGCTCCAACAAGAATACTGGATCATCGGGCTGAGAAATGCATTAAGAAAAATCAAGTCAAGATGCATCAAATGCAGACACAGAAACGCCAATCCAATTCACCCACCGATGGCGGATCTACCACGAGAACGACTTGATGAACATGTGTTCCCATTCACCCATACCGGAGTTGACTACTTCGGACCCTTTGAAGTCAAGTTCCTACGACGTACCTTGAAGAGATGGTGCTGCCTCTTCACTTGCCTGACAACGAGAGCAGTACACATCGAAGTTGCTCAGTCATTGGACACCGAGTCATGTCTAGCTGCGGTGACAAGATTCATTGCAAGACGTGGCTACCCGAATACCATCATCAGTGACAACGGAACAAACTTTGTGGGAGCAGCGAATGAGCTGAAAGCATTCATGAACGAGTGGGATAAAGCTAAGATTGAGAGTGACTTAGCACAGAAAAAGATTGTTTGGAAATTCAACCCCCCCGGAGCTCCTCACTTTGGTGGAATCTGGGAAAGACTAGTTCAAAGTTGCAAGAAGGTCATGATTGCAATCTTGGACAACAGAAGCCTCACCGACGAGGTATTCAGCACAACAATGTGTCTTGTGGAGCAGACTCTCAACGCAAGACCCCTGACGGCAGTAAGTGACGACCCTGAAGATTTGACAGCACTCACACCTAATCATTTCTTGCTAGGACGAGAGAACGCGAGTGCACCATTCATGCCATCCAGTGAGCGCTACCACGACCTGAGAAGATCATTCAAAACGGCTCAAGCATATGCCGACATGATCTGGAAAAGATGGACTCGCGAATATCTTCCACAATGGAACCAGAGGTCGAAGTGGTCAAAAGAACATGTGCGAAACCTGAAAGAAGGCGAGTTAGTGTGGCTAGTAGATGACTCTGTGAAACGCTATGAATACAAACTTGGACGAATCATTGAGATTTTCACTGGCAACGACGGAGTTGTGAGATCAGCGAGAGTCAAAATGGCACATGGAGAGCTAAACCGGCCAGTCGTGAAGTTAGCGCCAGTATTCTACGATGGTGTTTCCGAGATCGAAAACAGGGCCGGCGATGTTGGCGCCACTTCAAATCAGCTAGAAAAGCCATCAGACGGCAAGAAATAACTTTTGAAACTGAAAAAACTTAGAATTTGTCAAAACTCAAAAATGGTCAAAACTGAAAAATTTTACAAGTTGGGACCGAAAATCTGTACACCCCCCCGATTTTGGGAAGGCAAAACTCGAGCAACCCGAGGTTATGGCAGACGGTTAGGGTTACCTCCAAGCTATTCATGGACCCAACGAACATTATTGCATCATACCCACAAGTGTGGCTATTAGCACTTAAATGGTGCAAAATTGGCATTTTTTGATATTTTGTCATTTATTGCTAAATTTCTTAAGTTGTTTATTTTATGATACTTTAGATGATCATTAAAGGTCAAATACCGTGCATTCGAGGCATTTAGAGCTACGTAATAACCATCCGTGCTTATGTCAACAAAAGTAAATATTGCAGTAATTTGACATTTACTATGTAAACAATGACATAAATCATTTTCTTGATTAACCAATCAGAAACAAGTTATGATGATGTTATAAATGATAAATATTTGATTATTTACTTTAACCCAATTGTTTGAATAGTGAAACCGTATTGTATTTAGAACCATTAGAAACTGTTACCAAGAGCAGTTGGCTCTCAGATAGACTAAAATTTGATTCTTTAACAACTTTAGTCTTTCTTGTTAAGTTTTGCTAGATCTTAAGATCTTGCGGGTTATAAGTTAGTTGAGCTTACTTAACAAGAAGTTTGCAACAATACTAGCTACTGGTTGAAGCCTTACAAACTTCAGCACCAGATTGAACATAGATTGTCACTAAGGATTTTCTTAACTTCAATCAACAAAATTAAAGTTACAGTCCTTTAATACGTCCGAGCGACTAATTATTTCTGTGAGATCGTTAGTCAATCGAACCCAGTGAAGAACCAGGCCGGCGTAAAACTCGAGAACCAGGCTGTGATATATCGGTTCCGCTGAGATTCTTGAGCAGCCGCAACAACACTGGCGTCATTTCGAAATTTTTTTATTGATGAAATTCAACTTTCTGGCGACTGGAGGGTAGCGTTAAGTGAAATTATCTTTCCAACGAAAATTGAAAACGTTGTTGAGGGGGATTTTATTGCTTTCAGCTTGAAAGAATATGAAGAAGCTACGAAAAGGGCCGCAGATGCCAATGTTATCTCACGACCATACAATGGATCAAAATTGGGCTTTATTCCAGGGACATTTGAAACAGTAAATCAGCTTCTAGCATTAATAAAGCGTACAGCCGGACTGCCTCACTTTTCCTTCAGAGAAATAAAAAATTCTGGAAAATACGAAATTTTGTTTGGAAAACGTGAAGGGATTACGTTTCTAAGCAAGGAAATTCCAAGTATCCTTGGTTTTGAGGGAGTTCCTGATGGCAATGGTATCCATATTGGCTATAAAATGAACACGACTGCAGATAAACTAATGAAAAGTGACGACACAAAAGCTTTTTATGGAGAGCTACCAGCGGATCTGTTGGCTGGTAAACACTTGATATTTGTATATGCTAACATTATTGAATATCAGTACGTGGGTGATGCCAAAGCGCCTCTTTTACGAGTCATTGATTCAAAACAGCGTCTAAAAAACGGTAGTGTGTGCGAAGTTGAACCAACACATCGAATAGTTTTTTCGAACTTGGATTACGAAAAGCTACTGACAAACACAATTCAATCCATTTCTATT
This sequence comes from Convolutriloba macropyga, assembly GCF_964194025.1. Taxonomy (NCBI): domain Eukaryota; kingdom Metazoa; phylum Xenacoelomorpha; order Acoela; family Convolutidae; genus Convolutriloba; species Convolutriloba macropyga. Next base: position 47,995,544 of record NC_134475.1, read on the forward strand.
GAGCTGCGAACAGAAACAGGTGACTTAGTTCCCTTCTCGGGAACAGGAAAAGTTCTCTTGACGTTACAATTCAAAAAGTTTTCAAGTTAAAATGGATTCATACTACGCAAATCAAGCAACAACTTCTTTGCCGCATTTTTCTGGATACTATCGACAAAGAGGTAGTGGCTTCGGAGCTTTGGCTGCGGGTATTGCCCGTGTTGCTCTACCCTTAGCACGTCGATTCATTCTACCGACTGCCAAACGAATTGGAAAGGAACTGTTGAAACAGAGCGTTCCGGAGCTACTAGACGTAGTAAGCAGTAAAAAATCTCCAAAGCAAGCGTTCAAGAACACCATTTCTAATACAGTAAAAAAACAGACCGGCGGATCACGGAAAAGAACACTACGACAACGTAGACTAAGAAGTCGGTCAAAGAGCTCATCCAAAAAGTCAGCAGCAGTAACCAAACGGAAAAACATCATTTCCACTCGGAGGCCCCTGAAAAGAAGTCGGTCAGATTTTTTCGCCAAAGTTAACGATGATCGCTAATTTGTTGCCAACAGAAGCAACTCACAGTTCTCTGGATTTATTTGAAAAGCCAGCTCTCTTAGTAACGTTTGATGGAAGTTTCTGCCAAAAATTGGGGCCTGTCTACAGTCCAAATGGACCTATGTTAGAGTTTGAAGTCTCTGGTGATCGAAACAATTTTATAGATTTACAAAAAATTTTTCTCGAAATCAAATGTAAAATTGTTCAGTCGTCTGGAGCTGATTTGAAATATGATGCAGGAGCTCCTACTGACAAAGCAAAAACGGATGCTCCATACTTTTGCAACAATGTGTTACATTCATTATTTTCTGATTGTACGGTATCTGCTAATGGACTAAAAATATCAAATGCCAACGGGAACTATGCGCATAAAAGTTTTATCGAGACCGAATTTTCACACAACAAAGACGCAAAAAACACATGGCTAGCATGTCAAGGCTACTCATTTGAAGAGAACCCGGCTACGTTAGCGACAACAGAAATTGACAGGAGAAAAGAATTAGTTAAAAAATCAGCCGAATGCGCTTTTTATGGAAAAGTTGCCGTTGACTTCTTCACCTGTGATCGACATCTGCTTAGCGGTGTTACGCTTCGCATTGCTTTCAGACGCTCTATTGATGACTTCGTCATCATGTCCGATGACCCTGCAAAACACTACAAAGTAGAAATTTTAGAAGCCAATTTGTATGTCCGCAAGATGACGCTAAATGATGACGTTATGTCAGCCATTGAAAAAACCTTGTTAAGCAGTCCTGCATCTTATCCCTACTTCGAAACCATAACAAAAACGTTTTTGGCTTCAGCTGGTCTCCATAGTTGGAAGCAAGAGGATATTTTCTCGCGGGAACCAATTCGCAGACTTGCAATTTGTTTAAACACTAACGAAGCTTTCTTAGGCAATAACAGGCTCAACCCGTTTCATTATCGGAAATTTGGCCTCGAACAAATATATATTTATCGCAACGGACTGCCTGTTGCGGATAGTCCAATATCAACAGATGACGATAAACGTCGCTATTTTAACACAATATCCGACTTGGCTTATATTGACAACGGTCATGGAATTAAACTGAGCGAGTATCCCAGCCATTTCCTTATGGTTTTTGACCTTACCAGCACGCAACAGGCTTCCCATGATTTCATTCACCCGGAGCTGACAAACAGTTCAATAACCGTGGAACTGAAGTTCTCAGCGGCTCTTCCAAACAATATTGAAATTTTTATAATTGGCGAAAAAACAAGTACAATTTACGTTGACAGTGCACGACGTGTGTCGAAAAACCATATATTGACAAATTAATGAACGAAGACGAAGTAAATGATTTAATACAGCGCTGCAAGCTACTGAAGCACAAATTTCTGGGTGTCTTTGCAGCAAATAATTTCCCTAAAATTTTGCAACCAAATTCATTTATAATAGTCAATGCATCAACGTCTGACAATGCTGGAACACATTGGCTCCTATTATGCGTCAAAAACAAGAATTTGATTTTTGCCGACCCTCTGGGGCAACCAATTGTGTTCTATAAGAATGTATATCGAAGACTGGTTTCTACCCAAGGAGATGTTCAGCTATGTCAAGTTCCAGAAAACCAGCCAATACAAAGTCGAGACTCAAAACTATGTGGACTTTTTTGTATTTATATTGCTCATCTTATTTTCATTTTTCAGCCCATTGTTAAATGTAGTGATAATGATTTGATACGGTTTGCTCTCCATATGATGATGACCTAACACTACTAATGTTTGAATGAAATTCAATTTTTTCAAAATTTAATTTTTTCTTCATACACAAAACGAATGAACAACAAATCAGTATCAATATTCAAATTTCCATAACCACTCACAAAAATATCCATAATCCGACAAAAAGCACCAGAATGAGTACCAGTTAAAATTGATTCAAATCTACGCAAAGTTTCACTACTGAAATTATCTGTTTGAGTTTGCTTTCCCGGCAAAATCATGTTGTGTACTGACTTCTGCGCCACCGTTGTTTTCACTGACTTCACAGTATTTCCATTATTTTTGTTTGAGTTTCCAGCAGTTTTCGTTTGTAGCTGTTGTGATAAAGTAACAATTGCTGGTAAACGCTTCCGCACTGTTGCTGCAGGCTCAGGTTTTTCTTCGTTCTTAATGTTGAAATCAACCGCTAACTTCAATTTAAAAAAGACATCGCCTTTTGTCTCCAAATCCACTGCTGATGAAAACAAGTATCGAAAAGTTGTGAAAAGACAAGATACGGGGAAAGCCTTGTTTCGTTTGAAAATGTCATTGTAAGTTGTTGCTGCTTCTGATGTATCTATCAGAACATGAAAATGGTTAGTAGATGTCGTTGTTGTCAACTGACAAAAATCTGAATCGAAATGGGAACACACTGCAAAATTTTTCACGCTTGACCAGTTAATTTTTTCATTAGTGACTAAAAATTTAAACTGTTTCTGAAACTGTTTGAAGTAACTAGGTGAACGCTCAAACATTGCCTCAACCATGACTTTTATGTTGCGCTAAATTTCGTTTTCTTAGCAGGAGAAGGTCCGTCAGTCTTCGATTTTGATTCAGCTTCTTGTGAACTGAGTGGAAAAGTTTCCCTAATTTTTGGCGCTTTTTTAATAAGTTTATCAAATTCTTCGGTAGTTAGTGACAGCCGTTGTTGAAATTCGTAATCGTCGTCAACTTTCTTGAATAGTTTCAGAAACACATACGTTCCAGTCTTCTCATAAGTTTTGAGGGTGGCCCTGATTAGACGTTTTTCCGTCTTTGAAATATCATAATAACTATCCCCAAACTCAGAATCTTTTGTGGCAGAAAACGGCATATTTCAACTTAGTCTTTGGTTATACTGATAACAGGTTCTTTTGAAATGCGATATAAAATTTAACAGACCACCTCGAAGAAACACTCACACCAAAGTGGCGCGGCAAGCTTGGATTAAACAAGTGTCGTCTCTGTCTTTAATTGCAAACAGGTTTAAATGTGTGAAAATGCAGACTCAAGTACGCCAGCGGCGTACTTGAGTCTGTTAATTCATTTTAACTTGGAAACCTTTCTGTAAAACACATGTCTGTTCAATTATTAACACGTGCGTGGTCCATGGAATTTTATTGCAAAGAGAGTTCAAAGATCAAATTGATAAGAAGACATAAAACACGTGTCAGAAAATGTGGGCAAAAGGAACACTGAACATGTAGAAAACTACTATTCTATAACGCACGTGTTTGTTTATATATTAACACGTGCAGTAAAACATGTTGGGTCCATGAAACATTATTACAATTAAGGTCAGAGATCAAATTGATAGGAATATATATACACACTAGGAAAAGTGGGCAATAAAAGGAAAACTTAATGTAGAAAAGTTGTGTGCATAAAACAGCTTAAACCTAAACATGGGACATATAAATATATGTCGTTAAACATTGGTCTGGTGCACTGATAACAGCTAGCTTCAATAAATTTGTCTTCCTGTGGGTAATATGCAGGGGATCAAAATCGTAGTTAGTGGATTGAAAACAATTGTGACCTAAGGGAGTGCCTGAACCATAAAATCGAATTAGTTTTACAACTACAACTACGACTATTTTCCTCTGAAGCATTAGTTGCTCTCTATCTTTCAATCTCTTTCTTTATCTGATCTCGATTGCTTGCTTGAACAATTTTTGAAATTTTAAAATTTCAGAATGTCTTTTTATTTGCTCTCTGATTCTGAAGAGTCCTGGCAAAAGACTTTAGTATATCAGACTATGTACGAAAATTATGTTGTTTTTATTCAACAGTATAAAGACTTTTCTGAGAAAAATTGGATTACTTCAGACCGCTTCATTATACCAAAACCAATTATCGATTTTGTTGCCACTTTGCCGGGAAAAAACTTACCTGCCCATGGAAGTATTATAACTTCTGGTGGTCTAGTGCCTCCACAACAACTGCAATCGTGTGAGCCGCAAGACATTGCAACATTACCCGATGAGACAAAGCAACTTCTCTTCAAGTATGATTGCGATTGTGTGCCACTATTCGAAAACCAACTTGGAGCTCAAGATGCTCGTGACAATTTAGCCAGTCTTTGGGGCATTCAATTATCGCCTACATCACCATCAAGTTCTTCAGGGCAAAGCTTACCGACAACTCCGCTGAGTGACCCTAGCGCTACAACAACGCCTCAGAGCTCAAGCCCGTCATTTTTCGCAGCACTCAGTAGAGATCAAGTTCCTTGGATATTTGGAATTGGAACGACAAGCCAAGAAACACCCGATACTACAATGCTTTCAGAAGCAAACTTTGAATCACCAAAAACACCAGTTCCAGAGAGCGATGGAGAAGATAAGACTATCACTCCAAACAATTTGGAGACGCCAAAAGTATGCAGAGCACCTAAAAAAAGAAAGTCGGATTTTAATCTCTCGGTGCTTTTTGAAGACTAAACTTTTTATCAGCATCACTTTCTCTGCTTAATTTTAGAGCTTCCCATAATTTATTTCTTTTGTGTAATTATATGTAAGCGTTTATTTGGTGTTTATACATGAAAAATTTGCAAAGATTTCAGTTTTTCTCAAATTGAACATGTTTGAACTTGTTCTCTGTCTTTTGAATTATCCCATAAGCAGGAACCTAGAATTTTAGCCAATGGAAATCACGTTTAAAAATCAAGTATCAACTTTTGTTTAATTATACTCCTTCATAGAGTGCTTTGAAATGGATTTTACAAAGTTATTCAACTTAAAACAGTAAGAGTTAGTTGCTTCAGCATATTACATAAACCACGAAAAACAAAATCTTTACTAGTTTTTTTCTGGTTACTCAATTCATTGCAAAGAGTTCTTCGGCTGCTGTGTTGAATAGCAACTAATACTATCAACTTGTCTCTAATAAGCACTATTGTAAAAATAAATTTTAAAAAAATCACAAAAAAAAATCAAAATTTCTTGGAATGAAAAACCAACAAATTGTCATAAGATTTTTCAAAATGTGTGGAGATGCATGGTTAGGTGTCATGTTGTAAAACGTAACAACACTACTCGCTCGTTTTGTAAAAAAAAACTGACAGAAAGGCAGTAAAAGAAACTTAAAAGTGCCGAAAAAATGTAAAATTTAGGTGAAAACTTTGAAATTGTACTATTTATACATCAAATGACAAGTAAAATTATCGAAAACACGGTAAAAGAAGGATGTGGTATCATCAACTAATTGCCAACGGGCTGTTCCGATGCTAAAAAAGAAGATGTTTGAGAAAAAATTTTTGAGAAAAACATTAAAAAACACGATTTTTTGCTGCTTTTTAACATATTAACAGTGACCTTTGACCCCAAAAAAGTGGGCTCCAAAAATAGTTGGGATGAAAAGGAGTGTTTCATTGGCATCCGCAGACAATGAGCTACAAAAACTCTCATCACACTCGTCAAATTTAGACAAATAATTAATGAGTTAATTAGCCCTTAATTAAGAGCTAATTAGCGCTTAATTAGCCAAATTACTAATTAACTAAAAAAAAATTTGAAATTTTTTTTGCAGATTTGTAATGCCCTCGTTATGCTTGACAAATTTGCTCATAAGCATCGAGGTCGAAAAACTGCTCCTTCACCGATTTCCAAAACATCTGGCCATTCATGTCCCATTAACATCTGGCATTAATTAGAACACCAACTACCTGATAAAAAAGAGTTAGAACCCCGTTTTTTGCAGTTTTGCAATCACCGGCGGCATCATGTGAAGTTCTATTCTGAGACCTGTCATCGAAAAATGCTTTTAAAGAAAAAACATGTGTAACTGTCATGTAATTGTCATGTTTTGACAATTTACGACTTGATTGACAGAAAAAACTAACTTTTTTTCTGATGATGATGGAGCAGTTTTTTCAACGGTGTCCTACGTTTCATGACGCCACAAGCATTTTTGATTCCCACAACTTTTGCGTAGCGTTGCTATAACATCCACTTTCAGACAGTAGTCAAACCACGCCCTCATGTGGGGTTTTATTCAAAAAGAACATGTTTAATTGCAAACCAATTACATTTTTTGCATTAAAAAAGTCATCGCATTCTGTCTGTCGGTTGCTCACTGACCTATTCTCACTGTATCTAGAGAAATAATTTGAAAAAAATTAGCTTTGAAATATAAAATTTTACAAAAATTCGAAAAAAAATAAGCCCGCCAAAACCGACCAATCAGGTTGCAGCATTTTAAAATTTCAAAATTGGCGCGCAAAACAATCCATGGTCTACGCTTCGGAAAAACCGAGAAACCATTTTCTGTTCTTTCGTTTCTCAAGTTGAATTGTTATTACTCAAGCTAAAGCTTTCGTTGCTACTCAAGTTAAAAATGGTGTACCCTTGCCGTTATTGCGATTCTTTACTCAGTACAGCTAGCAATCGGACTAGACATGAACATCATTTCCACCCGGATGAACTTGGTTTACCCACATACCAGTGTTCATTATGCGAATTTACTTCGCGAAAAATCTCGAATCTCGAGCAGCACATGAGGACCGAACACTCGCGATTCACCAACTGTTGCCGCAGTTGCCATCTTGAGTTTAATGACTCTCACTTGTATGCTCAGCATATGAACTCTGTGCACTCTCTACCCGTATTTGGCGACGAGTTTGAACCAAGAGATACGCCAACGGAAAGTGCGTTCAACGGCCTCTTGCGAACGTTTGAAACAACTGACGCAGATGAAGCACGTGATCTTGAAAACTTCATGCGTGCTCAAAAACCCAAAATCGATAGCCTCATAAATGAGCAGTTATGCCATGGGCCACAAAATGTTCAGTTGTGTGCAAAACTACAGCTGATAAAGCACCATAATGACCAGCCTGATAATGCAGAAGATGAGCACATCGAAATATACGCTAACTCACTTATGACTCCAGTCTACGCAAACGGTCTCACGATTGCAGCCTACTGGGGAATGGTCGAAAAAATGATGAGCGTATTAACGACATTTGCTTCGATGGGTAGTGGATGGGTACTGGAAAAAGTGCTGAAAGTGGATGTGAAATTCGCACGTTTCAGACCAATTCGTGGCTTGTCCTATATCGCACTGCCAACTAAAATTGCCAATTGTCGCGGTCTGCTCAACATTAGAAATCATGAAGACCAGCAGTGCTTCAGATATTGCTATGTAGCAGCATATCATCTACATCATGGAGTAAGTCTGGACAGAGTTGATCAGAACTACCAAACTGCCAAAACATCCCCGACCACTTACAATCAACCGGGAATTCATCAACCATTAGGTGAATTCGATATGCCTATGGGCTTTGAAGATATTCCCGAATTCGAAAAACTGAATGATGTTCAAGTTAATGTGTTTGGCTACGAAAACGGGCAATTTTTTCCTCTTAAAATTTCATCATACGAATTTGAATTTGTAATGGATCTACTTTTGTTGTATGATCACGATCATCACCACTATGTACTGATTACTCACCTTGTAAAAGTCGTTTGCTACGTAAGACGTATTGACTTTCGTTATTGTTATCGGATCTGTCGAAATTGCTTTTGGATATGTTGAGACGGCCTCGAAAGTTACAATGTGCACATGACTAACTGTGGCAACAACGCTCCCGCAGTTATTCACATGCCTTCAAGCGATCAAAATTCATACAAATTTACAAACCTCTCTGCAACTTGGTTCGTACCTTTGGTAATATATTTCGACTTTGAGTCATTTCTTAGACCCGTGTCAGGATGCAAAGGACCTAGTAGCAGAGCATTTACACAAGTAAAGGAGATTCATGAACCGTGTGGGTTTGCGATAACAGTAATTGATCACCACTCCAGCAAACCAATTTTTTACCAAGTTGACAGTTCTGAGGACTGTATGGCTAATTTTGTGAAAGTGGTACACAAGCTTGCAAGAGATATCCACAAGCAAAAGAGAAAATATCCGTTTTTCAAAGGTGACAGGCGAAGTTTGGACAAATCTCAAGCTACACAATGCTGGATTTGTGAGAAACCGTTTTCGGAAGTCGAAGACCCAGAAAACTCGATTGACTTAGACCATTGTCACTATAGTGGCAAATTTCTCGGGTGGGCGCATGAAAAGTGCAACCGAGCAAGGAGAAACATCAATTTCATTCCTGTCGTAGGTCATAACATACAAAATTATGACCTACACCACATTTGCCTAGCTCTGAACAACTGTGAACCAACAACGACCATCAGCGTCATACCAGCCACGGACGAAAAATACATATCTATGACCTTTGGTGTGCTCATTGACACATTTGTTAACGAAAAAGGGACAACGGTGAAGGTGTATGAACATCTACGGTTCATCGACTCCTTCAAAATGATGAATAGCTCACTTGAAAAACTCGTGGAAATACTCCCGGGGAATCAATTTGAAATAATGAAGTCAATGTTTCCGACGGTCTCGGGTGAAAATATTCAGCTGCTAAAACAGAAAGGCTACTATCCCTATTCGTATGAGTAGTCGTGCCAAGTTCTCTGACACACAACTACCACCACTAGGAAAGTGGGGAAACACCTTAGACGGTGGCAATGTGAATATTACAGAAAGTAATTTAGCTCATGCAAGCAGGATGTGGGAAATTCTTGGCTGTGGAACACTTCAAGATTACCACGACGCTTACTTAAAATTAGACTGCGCACTATTGGCCTGTGTCTGTGAATTTCACAGAGAATTGAGTTTTACTACCTATAAGTTGGACTGCATGCACTTTTTTACTTTACCCAATATGGCCAAAGAGGCTTCATTGAGGATCTGCAAAGCAAATGTCGAGTTATTGACAGAGCGAGAACATCTAGATATGATCGAGCCTGCAATCCGCGGTGGCGTCACCTCTGTCTACGAAAACCGACGCTTCATTGCTAATAACCAATACATTCCAAACTACAATAGCACAGAAGATCATCAATTCGGTTTCTGTGTTGATGCAAACAATTTATACGGAGGAGTGATGCAACTTGAAAAACTCCCCCTCTCAGAGTTCGCATTCAACACAGAAGTTACAATTCAAGAGGTCCTAGACACACCCGACAACGCCAGCGTGGGATATTTTGTGGAGGTCGATCTTTCATACCCACCAGGATTGCATGATGATCACCGGGATTTCCCCCTGGCCCCTACAAAGGACATTGTTGAAGAGGAGTGGTTGGGAGAATACCAACTTAATTTGAAAGAGCAACACAACCTGCCCACATCAAAAGTGAAGAAATTATTACAAACGTTTTTTGATAAGGAGAGATATGTGGTTCACTACAAATTGCTCAAACTGTATATTGAACCTGGACTTGTAATCAAAAAAGTGCATAGAGTACTGCAGTTTCGCCAAGAAAGCTGGCTATCACCATATATCACGTTAAACAGTGAAAAACGACAAGTCGCAGCTAATAAGTTTGAGGAGAATTTTTACAAGTTAATGAACAACGCTGTATACGGCAAGAACTGCGAATCTAAGCGACGCCGCAGTAAAATTACAATCACGCGTAACGCTGAACAAGTGCTGAACGTAGTGTCTAAGTTCGAGTTTGACCGCTACATGATATTCGGTGAAAACATGGCTGCTTTGACGACACGCCCAAAATCTATCTTTTGGAACACTCCAACTATTGTGGGAGCCACCATCTTAGATTTGGCGAAATATCACATGTATTATTTCCACTATCGGGTCATGCGTGCAGACTTCAACTGTCGCCTATTATATAGTGATACGGACAGCCTCTTATATTCTGTTCAAAGTCCGGACTTCTACAAGCAATTATCAAAAAAGCCGCAGTCAGTTCTGAGCCATTTCGATTTTTCAAACTACCCGTCTGATCATTTCTTGTTTAATGCCAGTAACAAGAAAGTAGTCCTTAAATTTAAGGATGAATTCGCCGGCGACTACATTACCGAATTCATCTGCCTAAAGCCAAAGCTTTACTCCATTCTGTCAACAAGTAAGTTTATTATCTTTGAAATCAATAGTATTAGTTTTACTATAAATATATATAGTTGGTTAGTAAACATCTGGAAGTTGTTAGTATGTATTGTTATTATATAGGGGGTTAGTAATCAAAATAGCGCCTATTTTTTCTCATTTTCTTTCCATCTTTTCAGGTTGTAGAAAACTCTCAGCAAAGGGAGTGACAAAGGCTGCGCAACAACATCTACGACATGCAGACTTTGTGAATACCCTGCTGTCAGGTAACAGTGTACGTGCAGAGAACACCCGGATTGTTTCTGACCACCACTCGTTGCGCACAGTAACTACAAACAAAATCTGCTTGTCAGCGTTTGATAATAAACGCTACATACTACCCGATGGCATAAAAACCCTCCCATTTGGCCACTATGAACTGGGCGATTATGCTATAGATGAAATAAATTGGAGCGACGACGATGTGGAGTGGGATTATGAAAATTCTGGCAATTTTAGTGACTTACAGCTAAGTTCGAGTCCTGAGTGGGATAACAGTTTCGTTGTGCCACAATCGTCTCCAGAAACCAACACCCAAAGCTCCAACACATGGCAGCCACCCGACCCTGGTTTTCTAGCTGCTGAATTGATAAACGATTCGGATATTGGGAGCAGTGATTTAGTTGATTTTGATGCAAGTTCGGATGAAAATTCCAGTCCCGATAACCCGTTTATTAATTTTGAAGCAGAGGAAGCCAGTGAAAGTGAACCAGAAGAACCAGTGTTTAAAACTGCAAGGCGTTATTAGACAGTGTAATTAAATTTAATAGTGCAGAAAAGCGCACGCAAAACTGTACAAGTCTTGATTTTGCATGGAGTTAAGTATTTGGTTTTAATTTAAATTGATTGAGTGTTTTGAAAGCGCTAAGACTACTGAGAAAGCGGCGAGAAAGAAAGATTGGAATAAAGCGGAAAGGAAAGGTTTTACATGTACAAACCATTCAATCCCTCCTAACCTAATTCCCACTCATGATCACTCCCTATATTCCCATGTTTAGTATCGCATGAATACCCCCCCGCTCTTAACGCTCTTATTATTTACTACTAAAGTGTCTGGTATAGTAACTGTCCCATTACTTAGCCACTTAAACAACAATTTTTTGAACTCCTGATGCTTTATATGTCGTCTCATATCAGTAACTAAGTGTCAATTTAAGATAAATCAGAGATTAAGAAACATTCTAAAAACATACGTTGCATTTGAACTTGCAACCTCAAAAATTATGATTTAGATTCAAAACCGCAAAATTTGAACTAGAAAACTGACTCTTTTGTCCAACGAAATCAAGACCAGACATTCTCCTGCAACGAAAAGCAAAATTAACAATAGACCAAAATTGACTAGAACTGTGATTTATAACATTTTTTGGTAAATGAAGGCGTATGATCCAAAGCGAAAAAAGGTTCCTCCTCATTTTCGAACAAACTTCCTTCATCTAAAATACTTTCCTATGAAATGTTCCAAAATGTTGAACTAGGGTTTTCCTCGACAACTCCTGGCTGTTGACAATGGTTGCTGAGCAGCCAGGAAACATTGAACTCTTTATACTAAACCTTTTTGTTCCGACCCCAACTATATACTCAAACGGGTTTTTTTTTGTTCAGTCAATTTTGGCCGATCGATATATTCGTCGTAGAGAAATGTGAGTGGTATCATTAAAAAGCTGGTGCAGCGTAGAATTGAAAATTAAAAAGTTTTTTTTTGATTTTCGTTTTTTTTTCGAGGAGTTATCGAGGATTGAAGTTTTGTGTGAACACGGGATATTTGTTCACTTTTAGTGTCATTTTTCTCAAAATTAAAAAATTTTCTATAAAAATAGTATTTCAAAATTAAATTTCAAGGCAAAAATGGATCAATTTTGTGTTCCTAATAGACTAAAGGCGATAACAAACACTAGTTCTGGTCTCATAGGGAAGTTCACTATCAAAAAAAATCGAATTCTAATTGAGAGCTCTTTTTTTATATAAAATTTTTCTCTTTTTTTGCTTTTTTTAAGTCAAATCGCTTTTTATATTGAGGTTCTATTAATGAAAACCTCCTTTACTTTCAAATGAAGCCCAATGAACAAAAACATCGTTTTCAAGGAATTGCTCATGTTTTTTTGGCTTCGATTCTGAGTTTTCGTAATTTTAAATGAAATTTTTAGTTTCTTTTTGAGGTTTTACTAATTTTTGGGAGTCCTATGGCATGGATTCATTGACTAACAGTGTAATATGTTCCACAATGATCATTAATTGAACATATCTAGTGCTTCGAGGGGACAGCTAATGGCTGTTAAGACTTAAAAATTAATTTTTCGATTTTTTTGAACATTAAAGAATCATAAACTTATTATCGTGAACTGTAAGTCAGTACAGGGGTGACAGCACCCCCCTCCTTCCTACTACAATTAAATTTAATCTGGTTAGCGATTTTATCTTCTAACTATTGGTTATAAGACTTCAATGGCACAAGATTTCAAAAAATTAAAAAAAAAATTGGATATTTTTGTATTATTGGTTACTTTTGAAATCTTTTCACATTATCCAAATATTGATATCTCCCATTGGCTTACAGCAGATGTTGAGTGGATCGCAGATATAAATTTCATAGAAAAATTTATGGTTTAAATGGCTTCGACACCTTCTCGCACTTTTCTTTTGAATTTTTGACTTTTGCCTGTTTTTGTTGTTGTTTTAATAGTCATAAGACTTATTGTGATCTCTTATTGATTACCTATGCATGGCAACAAATATGTACTCCCATGGGGGTATCTTTGGGCGTATTTATTGACTTCCGTGGAAAGCTATTGAAATAAATGGTTGTTAAGAATTTAAAAATAGTTTTTCGAAAAATTTTTTTTGAACACTAACAAATCTTTAACTTTTTCGTGAATTGTTAGTCAGTGTCAGTATTGACAGGACCCACTTGCTTTCTATTGCAACTAAAATTAACCCGGTTGGCGGTTTTATCTTCTAACTATTGGTTGCATGAATTCAATGACACAAGATTTCAATTCATTTTTTTTTTTCATTTTTTTTTGATATTTTTGTATTATCGGTTACTTTTGAACTGTTATCACATTATCCAAATAATTTACCCATTATCAGAAAATAATGTTAGCCCCATTGGCTTAGAGAGGACGTTCAATGCATCACAGATAAATCTTTCAGGGAAAAGCTAATGGTATAGTTGGCTTCGACACTTTCTTCTCGCATTTTTCTACTGAATTTTTGTTTTTGCCTGTTTTTGTTATTGTTTTCACAGTCATACGACTTATTGTGATAATTTCTTAATTATCTACGCATGACAAACAACCTTTGTTTCCCATTCAGTTATATCTGAGCGTAGTTATTGAGCTCCAGTGAAAGATTTTGAGTATAATGGCTGTTAAGAGTTTAGAAATAATTTTTCTAAAATTTTTTTTGAACTTTAACCAATCCTATTTTTTTTAACTCTTAGTCAATGTCAGTACTAAAAGAATTCGATTCCGTTACTCTGCAGCCAAAATTAATCTGGTTAGCGGTTTTATCTTCTACCTATTAGTTTTAAATCTTCAATGCCAAGAGATTTCTTAATTTTATAAAAAATTTTCGGGTAGTTTTATTTTATTTTTGGACCCTTTTGAAATTTTATCACATCAACCTACTGCTGATAGTCGCCATGTTTTAGGGAAGAAGTTCAACGGATCATAGATAAAGTTTTCAGAGAAAAGCTTACGAGTTGAATTGCTTCGACATTTTCTTCTGGCACTTTTCTACTGAATTTTTGGTTTTTGCCTGTCTCTGTTGCTGTTGTTTTCTTAGTCAATAACTTGTTGTAAGTTCTTATTGATAACATATGATTGGCGAACAAACTTGTTGTCCCATCGAGGCATAATTTAGCGTATTTACTGGCTTCCGTTGAAAGCCAATGAATTTAATGGCGTTGATAATACGTGTTTTCTCGAAAACTTCGTGGTTCTAATGTATTTGTTCAAATTTTTTCATTTTTTGAAATTATATTTATAAAAAAGAGAAATGTTTTTGCTCTTAAAAATAATAGAACATAGAAAAGTTTTTGTGAAAAGTTTATTTTTTTAATGCCTTCGACACTTTTCTCGCTCAATTTTTTCTTGAATTTGCTGTTTTTGTTCTTTAGGTAGCTGTAAATTGATGGCAGGTCTCATAGGCTTGTAATTAGGGATTGAATGATTGATGTTACCCGAAGCAGTCAATTTACAGCGAATAGTCTTAAAGTTTATGATAAACATTTTGAAAAATTTTTCCAACTTTTCAGTTTTTGTTGTTCTTTTCGTCAAATTGTAACTTATTTTCATCAATGAGAGGTCCCATTCAATTTTTTGTATTTCAAGAAATAACATATCTGTTGATATTATTTTTCACTAATAATTTGTTTGTTGGACAATATGCGTTTTTCTGAACGTTTATTGAGTGGCCAATTTTTGTGTTTCTTTTTCTCTTCTTTCCGAACAATCGCGTAATAAAAGATCCCAATGGTTTTAAAATATGGCCCAGGTAAACTTATTTAATCTGTCAGTGTAAATCCTTCAACTGAATCATTAAAAATAACAGTTGAAATAAAAATACATATTATTCACATGATAGCTAATGGTTTTAATGGTAGCAATAGTTTGTGTTTTCGCAAATCGTTTGTAATTTTTTGATTTTCTTTTGTGTTCGTTTCTATGGCTTATACAAACCAAAGACAGGTCTTTTCACTTTTGTAATAACTTATTAGTAATTTATCAAGGATTATTTAGTTAAAAGCTAATGATTTTTAAGATTTTTGAAAGTTCTTGGTGTAAAAAATGTTGATTAATTTATAAGTTTAGCCCCACTGTTCGTTCTTTTTGTCGGCTTGTTACCTAGTCTCATTAAGAAAACTCTCCATCTGGTTTATAGTTAGAAAAAATTAAATTTGTGTAGTTAAACTTTTGTCTGACTGCTTTTTGACGTTGTTACTAGGTGCTTTTAAATTTAGACATTCCGTTTTTGCCGTGAAATTTTTGTTTTTGCTAATTTTGCCGTTTGTTTTATTTGTCGCGTAATCTCTTTAATGTCAGATCATGTTGGCGCTGTAACGAGTCATGGCATTATGTAATTCAATTAGTAGATAGGTTGTGTAACGATTGTTTTAAACTCAAACATCTATTTTTGTTATCTCTTCATTTGGTCACAATTTAGTCAAAAATGTAGATGAGCTCGGGTCGGAATATCATGTGCGAACGCACATTAACGAGCCGCCTTGTCTAATCTAGTGTACCAATAACAAGTTGCAACCAGGACAATTGTAAGGTCAACTGGAGAGTCGTTAAGTTAAAAACGAATTAAGGCACGCTTGTTCGCTCCGTTTGATTCCGGTCTCGATGCGTTGTTTTCTCCGTAATTTTTAACTGACATTTCTTCCGGTTTTGCGCAACGTGAGTTATTGCATATTTCCCCTCTTTAGGATTCAATCAGGTTTTACAATTTCAATTAGTTGGAGAGAAAACGTCACAAGAAAGTTACAAAAACAGCAATTCAGAGAAGGATAAAAAATCCATTGACACCCCTTGTGCCAGCAGCATGTTGCATATGATCTTCCAGCCTCCGGAACTATGACCTTGATTCAAAACCGCCAAATCACAACGAGGAATTTTGATTATTTTGTCCAAGGAAAACGTGACAAAACGTTCTCCTGTAACGAAAAGCATCTAAAACATTAGATCTAAATAGACTAAAATAGTGCTTTGTAACCATTTAACTATCAACGATTTTATTCTAAGAGAAAATCTATCGATATAACTATGAGTACGTTTGAGCAGTTCATAATATCAATAATAAAAATGGATTTAAACTACATAGTATCGATTGAAGATGATTAAAGTTGATTCATTTGAGATACTGTTAGTTCTACTGAGTCATCCCAAATCAATCAACTAATTACTCTGATTAAAGAAATTACAGAATTACTCTGAGAATATATTCTGATTAAATTGTGAAATATTTTAAAATCGATTTAATTCTTTTCGATGTCGGTAAAAGCAATTTTCTAAAAAACATAAACTTCAAATGGGAAAATTTTAAAACAAAATGATTTTTTCTATAATAATTATTTGTGCATAAATTGCTCATATTACGAAGACTATATTATTTTAGTATCTTCCATGTCGGAGTAAAATTTGGAGCCAAATTTAGTTCTCATTAAAAGTCATCTAAATCAACCTTAAAAGCAGCCACTGCAATTTTTCTGCAGGTTGAAGCAGGCCGAATTTGTTTTTTTTTTAAACCGATCAACATTGGTTGAGCTTACTGCTCTGTTGAAAACACTTTGGTGCCTAAACAATAGAAGTTAAAAACTTCCTGAACCAAAAAAAAACTTGAAATTTTAAACAAAAAATTTGCGCGTTTTCTCCTTAGTAGCAGAAAATGATTAAAAGTGTAGTAAATGGCAGAAACCTTCACAGGAATGGCGCTAATCTTAAAGAATTACCGCTGAATTTCTTTTGTTTCAGCGCTAATTCAGCGCAATCAACGCTTAATTTTGAGAGGCTAATGCGCTGAAAACTTTTTTTATATTTAGCACGAATTCATCCGCAGCATTAATTTAGCATGGATTTATCCGCAATAAAATAAATGCTTAGCGGCTTTCCCCGCTCACATGAGAAAAATTTATTACTGCAAATTTTTTATTTGAATTCAGCTTGAAAAAAAAAAGAATTTTAAAGTATAAAGGAACAAGGCGACTCGGTTATGTGCGATCGCACATAAGGTTCCGACCCCGCTCATCCACAATTTTGGCATGATTGTCTACCAAATGAGGAACATAGAAAAACTCAGAAATTCAAGTACGTTTAAAAAAAATGGTGTATGAAAGAAAACATAGCCTCGAAAGCAATTAACTCAGTGGTGGAGTAAAAATGGTGCATTAGATTGATAGTATGTGCAAAAATTAAGAAAGCGAGTCAAGACGAACAGCAAAATCAAACAACAACAGCAAAAATTCATTACATCAAAAACTTCATATCCGGTTTAAAAAACAAAATTTTATAACAAAGTCAAAATAGCGTAAGATAAAACTGATATTAATCAAAATAACTTGTAATTCACCAGAAAAGATATGGGAGAAGTCAATTAAAAGGCTTGGTACCAATTAGACAATAAACAACAAAAACAGTAAAGTTGAAAAATTCGCTTAATTTTTTTAAATCAATTAACTTCAAAGTAATGAAAACCATTAAAAATCAATGAAAATATCCCATAGGTGAACAATTACCAATGCTTCTATGAAAGGGATTAAGAATTGTTGATATTCAACTTTTAATGCGGTTACAAAAAGAACAACAAATAGACAACGAACAAAAAATCAATTAAAACTTGGCAGAAAAAGCTTTCAAAACCGTAAAGCCATTCCATCAAAATATGTTCCATTACACTTTTTGCGAGCACCGATACTGTATTATGTGACCTCTCATAAATGATGCTAAATAGCAAGTAGACAAAAATGAAAAAAATGCTAAATTAAGTAACACTTTAATTTTTTTTCGAAAAAAAAATTTCAAGGACATGAACGCCATTTATTGCAGAACGAAAAAAAAAAAGTTTTTGTCTATTCTTCCAAAGGAAGCCCTTGAGAATTGCAATTATCCTGAATATGTCTTACGTCTGCAAAAAGAACGTCAAACATGACAAAAATCGAAAAATAGTTTACTTTATTTTCCGTGTCGAAGCCAGTTAAGTCAATGAATTCTTACAAAATATTAGGTTGTGTGACACCAATCTCTTCTGAAACCTTCCTTTGCAACAAATTTGACACATTTATCGTGTAATTAACGAGACTAGATAACAAACAGACAATAAAAGGAACAGAATTGTGAAGTTTAAAAGTGTTGTTTTTTTGTAAGATTGGAAAACAATTGTTTTCAGAGTCATGAAAGCCATCAGCTATCTACCAATATCAGAATATTGGCTAATCAATTCTTCTATTAAATACCAATGAAACCAGCTCAATGAACAGGAAATTTCATACGACTAAAAAGACAAAGTAAAACCGACAGTTAACGAAAAAATTTTAAAAAAATTCAAATAAGTTCTTCGAGAAAGTAGTGTCGAAGACTTTAAAATCATAATCTATATCTTAAAGGATTTTAAGATTATCAATTTTGTCTTATTTTGGAAGTCAATAATTTTACATGTGAACTGTTAATAACGTGATAATGTGACAAAACTAGAAAACGTGAAAAATGGGCAAAAACATTTAAGTTAAAAAAGAATGTGAATTCTAGTAGTATCAAAGCCAGAAAACCATAACTTAAGGCGTAAAACCGCAATAGACATTGAATTTGATTTCAATAGAAAGAAAAATCATTCTCTCATTGCAGGCAATAAGCTACAAGTTGACCAAATTAAGAGAAAAATGGAGCTAAATTTCAATGAGTCATTATTTACTTAAAAAATAAAATACTTTTAAAAGTATTTTAAAAGGACCATAAAAGGACCAGAAGCTTTCAAGTAATGAACTATATGCAAAAATGTGGAGCTAATTTGGAAGCCAATTGGATCTATCATTAGTGAGCTTTAGTTTGAAATGTTCTGTTATTTAATTAATGTAGAAAAGATCAAATTTTTTTAATAAAAAAGATCGACAGTTTACAATCCGAAATATTTTTGGATTATTCCATTTCAAGATTCGTCCAAACTAGCCCTGCTAATGCTATTTGGTCGTAAGGAACACTTAATTATTCGAATGTTATAGATATTGATATTTTGTTAGTTAAAAAATCAAAAATAAATGCTGCGTTTTTGATAATCAACGAATAAATTTAGCAAAAAACGGCAAAGTTTTTATTACAGAGCATTTTCAGCAAAATTTGAAGGAAAAAAGCCCCTTTTTGAGTCTATAAAGATTGTGTTAGTGGTGTTTGGGTCTGTAATTCCTGTAATATTAATCAAACTGGACTAAAAAAAATTATTTCGTGCTGTTTTTGATGAAAAAGTTAATTTTGAAATATTTAGCCAGCTTTTTTCGACAAAAAAATTAATAAAAGTAACTTACAATGTTTTTTTCTCTTTACAAATAAAGATCAACAACTTTTTTTTAAAAAAATAACAAATTTAAGCAAAATTGGCGAAGTTTTATTCAAAAATTCCGGAAAATGTGAATAAAATCTCACCGGAATTCACTCTATTTTCTCAAAATTCAAACCTCGATAACTTCCTGTAAAAAACGAAAATTAAAAAAATCTTTTTAATTCCATATTCTACGCTGGACAAGCTTTCTGGTGATACCAGTCTCAACTCTCTACGACGAATATATCGATCGGCCAAAATTCACGGAACAAAAAAAAACCCATTTGAGTATATAGTTCCTTCCCCCTCAAGAGGGGTCGGAACAATAATTAGCGAAAAGAAGGCTTACCTCATTCCAATTTGGTTCAGCTGAGTTCTTCTTGACCTTGGTTGACCTCTGGTCTTTTCCGAGGCTGACCTTGCATACTGAATTGATGTCTCCTCCGGGCAACTGTCTCGCCTGGTAGATCTTGATACGGATCTGCAGAATCGACATGTTTTAACAATTTTAACTGAATAAATGCGACAGTCTTTCTTCGCACGTAAGAACTGCTTTTCAATTGTGTTCCAATATATTGTTCAAATATCTTGAGCAACTTTAAAAACTGGTAATTTCATATGAACAGATCATATTAAGGTCGTTGTTGTTTCAAAAACCATTTTCCACTTTTTTTGATGTTTTTGCATAGAGCGCAGGATACCTGAGCCAGCAAAGTTTGCTTATAATTTTTTTTATTTAATTTAGCTTATATAAAATTCAGGGTGGTGTTCAAGCAAGCTGATAGGCAAGCAAGCCGAATTTTGAAAATGAGGTCAAGTGTGGTACCCGTATTATAAGTTGTCCCATTATAAGTTACTACAGCTTATTTTACGCTAACCAAACTTCAATTGTTTCGTAGTTTGTACCAAAAATTGGTTGAAATGGTCAAAATGTATAAAATGTAGATAAAATAGTAGGAAACCAGTAGTCACTACAAATTGCCCAATTAAGCTAAAGTTAATCATGAGCAAAAATTAATTACGAATCTCATTAATACTTGGTTTAAAAAAAGTCACGTGTTCACCCTAAGTACGCCGACTGATTTCTGTTCAATACCTGCATGTCTTGTGGTTTGTCAGAAAGTGCCTTTCGCGTTTTGTTTTTGATCTGGGCCCTCCTGGCCGCCGCCTCCTCCTCCCCCATCAGATCCTCGACATCTGTGGCCAGACCCTCCGAAGCTGAAGCATCCTCCACAATGGTAACACTTTTAGTGGCACTTTTGGCATCACTATTACCATTCTCTTCTTCTTTATTACCCTTTCTCAGTCTCAAAATCATTATTTAAAAGAATTCTCCAGACGATTTTGGTAATTTTTGAATGTAAAATAAACAATTTAGTCAATAAGTAATACTATAACAATTTCCACTTCTTTATGATTCTTCCCAGACTCAACTTCATTATTGCAGTAAGAGTTATTGGGAAAAAAATTAGTAATTTTCGAATAAGATGTTATAAATAAAATCCAAAACAACTATGCAATCAGCAAGTATGTGTTACAAATTCCTACTCCGTTACAACTCTGCTTTAGTTTCACTTTCATCATTGCGAAGACCCATTTATAGGGTTTCATTAAATTTTTTCAATGTTTAAAATGAGCAACAACAACTGCGTTAAATTTCATTATCTATTTAATAACAATTGAAATCTTGCTACAGTCTTCATGTTCAACACTCATTTTCTGCTACAGGTTCATTCTTCGAAAAATTTTGGAAAAAATATTGAGCCTTAAAAAATAATCAATTGAGATCTTTCGCGTTTTGTTAATGTATATTCTCTTTCGAATAGTTAACTGGGAACATTTCGTATGTTAACTTTATAAACGTAATGAATTGAATTTTGTAGAGAGAATTCAATTGATGAAAACAAATTGGTCAGCCACCAGTGGTAGCTGAAACTATTAGCATTGGACTAAAAAAACAGACGGAATAAAACAAATACAATACATATATACTGTATAGATATCAACACAGCTTTGCACGTTCAAGTCAGGCTACAACGCACAGAAGTGAACTTTAAAAAATGACATGGGATCAATAACTCTTTATAAGTTCACATAGGTTTGAAATAATTAGGGTAGAAAGGAAAATGATATTCGCACCTAAGTTGCATAACCCAGTTGAATGTGAAAGATTGTATTGCATGGCTCTGCAGGAAAGACTTTCCATAACTATACATCGTATTACTAGATCAGCAATCATATTGCAAAAATCTCGAAAAGCAACTATTGGTCTTGCAATTTTGTAATTTTCCCGAGTAGTACACGTGCTGCGAAATCAACTTACTCTAAAATTTACTCTAGTAATATCAGAGTAAATTTATAGCGAGGCGTAAACAGCCTCCTTAATGCAAAGAGCCAATTTCCAGCAAGACAAATTTGTGTCTTTATAACAAATTCTCTAAGAAAACATCGACAGTGTAACATCACTTTACTATTTTGAGAAAAACAAAAAAGAAAGAAAAGTATTTTATAACTCAAAAAAATTAAGCTTGAAAAATATTGAAAATGTACGAAAACATTAAGATGATTTTTTTTGGTTTGCTAACAAGCCAGCCCAAATGAAAAAGTATGATTTAGACGCTTTAAGTTAGATCTGAATTACAACCACCGCTAAAAACTATTGAATTTGTTCCAAAACAAATCCAAATCTTGATTCTTGAAACATCAGCAACAAGTATCAACCGGTGAAGATTATTTTGCTGCTGGTGAAAATGTTTATTGTGTTAATCAGATTTATTTTCAGAAAAAATTATTTACAATATAAACATTCAGAGATGTCCCAGGAAATCATACAGAAGACTTTAACGAATCAGGACCTCTCAAATTTTTAGAAATATTTTTGATTGCTAGAAAGTTTTTCCTAATTTGCATCAGTAATAATCTACAAGCCCCCTCCTTTCCCTTTGGGGGCTTGTCAATTACAAGGAAGGTTAGCGTTCCATGAATTTATGGATAAGATCATTTTTGTTACTTTTTACTGGAACTGGGTTGCAGTAGCTGACGTTCATGTAAAAAAAGACAGAACTCACATATTCGATACTTTATTGTAGGAAAAATTAACGCTTAAAATCATTAATTCACAAATTGAATAATTAGTAATGTTAACAATTAATTTTTCTATGTTGAAATCGTTCTCTGCTTTTGAATGATAAAAAAAAAATCAAAAAGTATCCACTAGAAAAAAATTGTTTTTATAAACGTTTCATATCCGGGTTAAGCATTTCACTCTTATATCAAGCGTGATTTGATAAATATCAGCAAAAATTTCAACGGGTAAAATAATAGCAAACATCACTAAAAGACAAATCTGCTTGTAGTGAACTTCAGTCAGATCTGTGACAAAATTTTACCAAAATTAACATTCAGAGGTATCGCGGAAAACAATCCGAAATACCTTAACAAATCAACGGTTTTCCTCTAAAAATCGTTAAACTTAGTTTTGATAGCCAGAGAGTTTCTTGAAATTGCATTATTATTTATATTGAGAACGAAGAAAACAGTCGCAGAAAAGGTGACAAATTTTGTGTAAAATTACCAAAAGATAAATAGTTTAAATTATTTCAATTCTATTTATTGCAATCGGATACAAGAAACTTTTTTGAAAGTTTTTTTCGAAAATTTTGTTTATACATACATACATACATATATATATAATATATATATATATATATATATATATATATATATATACATAAATATATATATATATATATATATATATATATATATATATATATATATATGCATTTATGAATATACACACATATATATATATATATATATATATATATATATATATATATATATATATATATATTATATTTATGATTTTCAAGAATGATTTTATGATACTCAACATCATTATAAAATTTGTTTTATATATATATATATATATATATATATATATATATATATATATATGCATATATATATATATATATATATATATATATATATATATATATAATAATTATGATTTTCAAGAATGATTTTATGATACTCAACATCATTGCTCGAGTGGTCTAACTAACAGCTTTAGAAGCATTTTGTTAATAAAACCTTCCCCGACACGATATAACAAATTTTGATAGGGGTTAGCATGGAGAAAAAAATTTCGATTTCAACAAATGTGTTGAATACATCGCCGATTTGTTTTGCGGACGAAATGTACAAAAAATTTAGTGTACAAAAAAAAATTTCGACTGCCTTAACCGTTTTAAATTTTTTCCACAACTCAGTAGCATTTTCAGTAATTCTTGATTTAATACGAAACATTTTTCCTGCATCTAATTTTGACAGAAACATTAATGGACGCGCTGATATTTAACATTAACTTTTAATAAAAGAAAGTAGGCGCTTTATACATTATATTCGATGAACTATCAATCCATCGAGACAATCAGAAATTTTCCAGAGTTTTTTGAAAAAAAATGGTTAACCTATTCATATATAGCATATATATGGTAAATT
This sequence comes from Convolutriloba macropyga, assembly GCF_964194025.1. Lineage (NCBI taxonomy): Eukaryota > Metazoa > Xenacoelomorpha > Acoela > Convolutidae > Convolutriloba > Convolutriloba macropyga. The sequence goes on from NC_134475.1 coordinate 48,019,543, forward strand.
CTGGACCAGTTCAACTTTCGTTAGTTTGCTCTGAAAACCTACCGTCGCTGTCGTATCCAGAGGTGTCTAAGGAATCGGCGTCTCCGGCTCCACTGGCGCTGTCTCCCCCTCCTTTCCCTTTGGGGGGCTTGTAGATTACAAGAAACGTTATCGTTCCCTGAAATTAAGTTTTAATTCATATTTGTAACATTCTTACTGGAACTGAGTGACAAGAGTTGACGTCTTCATGTACAAAACAGGTCAACATTATTTAATACTTTATTGTGGAAAAAATTAACGTCTAAAATCATCAAATAACAAGAATAACAACTAAGAAAATTAACAATTAATTTTCTATACTGAATTTGTTCTCTACTATTGAATGTTTAAACATGAAGAAATCAACTAACATATACTGAAAAAAAAAATTCGATATAAAAGTTTATTTCCAGGTGAATTTTTTTCCTATTGGCAAGTATGATTTGATAATCGATGCCTAGATTTCGATTTTATATTGTGCAATTATTGCGGACAGGTTCTCACTGACACATTACAACATACAATTAGCGATGATAATGATAATCAAAACTGAAGCACCTCTAATGAAAACATAAAGGTCATCACCTGTAGTTTACGAGGCCGTTTTTTCTTTTTCTTCAACGAAAACAACAGCATGGCTATCATCAACTATATTAGAATTCCGCCTCGACGATTAATCATAATGGAAAATTAAGATGTTTGAAGACTAATGTTGAGTAAAAAAGTACATGCAAATGTACAGTTATATTCAATAATAAATCTCAAAAAAATCAAAAATTCAGATATCGAATAGGTTATAAATTGCAGTTTAGTTCGTATTTGATGTTTAAATTATTATTATCTACCATAAAGAAAAGGGGCAAAGATTGTGCGCATGGACACTACATCACGAATGGTCTCCAGTTCTGATCGGACTTTATTTCTGCAATACTGATTTTCATTTGTAGCTCAATTGCATCAAAAACTAACATGCCAACTAACTTGCACAAACAAAAAATTTCCCGGTGAGTCTTTTTACGTTTCAATGGGAGTTCAGAATTTAGAATTATTTTGCATCCTTTTCCAATTTAATTTTGAATTAATTCAATTTTATATCTTGAATGAACGGAACAAGACAGATCTTTAAACAAAATTTGCACCAAGAACCGTCCTTAGGTCTTAGTTGAACTTTGTGGCAAAAGGGAATTTTCAGTTACTTAATAGTTGCCAATATTTGATATTGCTGGGATTTTCGCTGCACAAAAGTAAGAGTGAGAAGATTTCTGGATTTTCTGGTTTTCCGAACCCTTTTAGAGAATTTTGTTTTCTAGACAGCATCAGAGAGACAGAGGACTGAACTTTCAATCTTTGGCGCGAGCAACATTAAACAAACACCAACCCAGAGTGTCCATCCGGTATTTTTTCTCAAACATGGAAAACTAAGGCAAGGTACACCAGATAGGACGACTCTGCCAAACAATTAATAGAATTGCCTAAACAGATGACCCTTTTTCTTAAAATTTAATGAAATCTAATTGAAATTTATATAACGTTCTGTAATCAGATCTGAAAACTTTCTGTAATTAGATGAAAACTAGAGATGCATAAGTGTTTGCGGAAAATTGATGGTTATTATTTGTAGTGCGTGTTTTTAAATTGACAACTAAATTTAGCTTCCGGAATTGTATTGTTGTTAGATAATTTGTTTCCGGCTTCTGTGGATTAAAAACGTCTTGCAAGCCAGGTACAAGACCAGAGATAATTCAAAAAGGCACAATCTCAAATGAAAAAGTCGCAAAAAATTTTTGTTAACCAAATATGATTGCCCTTTTGTTGATTTACTGTTGCATCAAAAACTAACATGCCAACTAACTTGCCCAAACAAAAAATTTCCCGGTGAGTCTTTTTACGTTTCAATGGGAGTTCAGAACTTAGAATTATTTTGCATCCTTTTTCAATTTAATTTTGAATTAATTCAATTTTATATCTTGAATGAACGGAACAAGACAGATCTTTAAACAAAATTTGCACCAAGATCCGTCCTTAGGTCTTAGTTGAACTTTGTGGCAAAAGGGAATTTTCAGTTACTTAATAGATGCCAATATTTGATATTGCTGGGATTTTCGCTGCACAAAAGTAAGAGTGAGAAGATTTCCGGATTTTCCGAACCCTTTTAGAGAAGTTTGTTTTCTAGACAGCATCAGAGAGACAGAGGACTGAACATTCAATCTTTGGCGCGAGCAACATTAAACAAAACACCAACCCAGAGTGTCCATCCGGTATTTTTTCTCAAACATGGAAAACTAAGGCAAGGTACACCAGATAGGACGACTCTGCCAAACAATTAATAGAATTGTCTAAATAGATGACCCTTTCTCTTAAAATATAATGAAATCTAATTGAAATTTATATAACGTTCTGTAATCAGATCTGAAAACTTTCTGTAATTAGATGAAAACTAGAGATGCATAAGTGTTTGCGGAAAATTGATGGTTATTATTTGTAGTGCGTGTTTTTAAATTGACAACTCAATTTAGCTTCCGGAATTGTATTGTTGTTAGATAATTTGTTTCCGGCTTCTGTGGATTAAAAACGTCTTGCAAGCCAGGTACAAGACCAGAGATAATTCAAAAAGGCACAATCTCAAATAAAAAAGTCGCAAAAAATTTTTGTTAACCAAACAAAATGATTTCTCGATTTTCTGGTATTCCGAACCCTTTAATAAATTTAAAGCTGATATATCTATGGGAAAAACAATTTCAATGCTCTCCTTTATGCATTGATCTCGAAGAAGTTTTTTTGAACATGTATTTTTAGATTTAAGACAGTGTTTCATTTCTTAAACACTAAATCATAACTAAATTAATAAATTTTAATAAACATCCCTCTCCTGAACTTTGGAATAGTATTTTTGTTTGAAAAAGAATATTGCAATCCAAAAGATGCACAGTTGTGGTGCTTTTTATTAAAACGCAAGAAGGGAAAATTTGAGGCCCAGAGTTTTCTTAATTAAATTACTTGCTTCTGCTTTTTTGTTGGATAATGATGTTTAATGTCGCAATAAATTTAGGTCTCAATTTTTTTAAAGAGAAATGTTTGCTTCTTCACAGTTCTAGACAGACCTGACGGAAGAAAAGAGACAATTTTAAACAAAGTTTGAACCAAGAAACGTTCTCAGGTCTTAGGTTAACCTTGTGGCAAAAAGAAGTATTCATATACGTAATAGTTGCCCCTATTTGATATTGCTGGGATTTTCGCTGCATAAAAGTAAGAGTAATAAGATTTCTCGATTTTCTGGTTTTCCGAACCCTTTTGAAGAAGTTTGTTTTTTGAGACAGTTTCAGAGAGACAGAGGATTGAACTTCCAACCTTTGGCGCGAGCAACATTAAACTAAATACCAACCCGGGCTGTCTATCCGGTACTTTTCTCAAACATGCAAAATTAAGGCAAGGTACACCAGATAGGACGACTCTGCAAAACAATTAACAAAATTGTCTATGTAGATTGCCCTTTTTTCCTAAATCTAATGAGATTGAACTTTATTTCAGACTGGATCTGAAAACGTTCTGTAATTAGATGAAAACTGGAGATGCATAAGTGTTTGCGGAAAAATAGATTGTTAATTTTTGTAGTGCGTGTTTTTAAATTGACAACCAAATTTAGCTTCCGGAACTGTTTTGTTGTTAGATAATTTGTTTCCGGCTTCTGTGGATTAAAAACGTCTTGCAAGCCAGGTACAAGACCAGAGATAATTCCAAAAGGCACAATCTCAATTGAAAAAGTCGCAAAAAATTTTTGTAAAACAAATATGATTGCCCTTTTGTTGATTTACTGTTGCATGAAAAACCAACATGCCAATTAACTTGCCCCAACGAAAAATTTCCCGGTGAGTCTGCTTACGTTTCAATGGGAGGTCAGAATTTAGAATTATTTTGCATCCTTTTCAAATTTAATTTTGAATTAATTCATTTTTTATATTGAATGAACGGAACAAGACAGACTTTTAGACAAAATTTGCACCAAGAACCCTCCTTAGGTCTTAGTTGAGCTTTGTGGCAAAAAGGAATTTTCATTTACTTCATAGTTGCCCCTATTTGACATTGCTGGGATTTTCGCTGCATAAAAGTGAGAGTGACAAGATTTTTCAATTTTCTGATATCACGAACCCTTTTAAAGAAGTAAAACAGATAAATCAGTTGGAAAAAACGATTTCAATGCGGACCTTCCTGCATTTATGTCGGAAAAGGCTTTTTTAATGTAATTTTAGATTAAAAGACAGTGTTTCATTTCTTAAACAGTAAATGATAATTAAATTAACAAATTTTTTTTTTGAATACCCCTCTCCTGCCAAACATTTAGAAGAATTGTGAAATAGATGATCCTTTTTATTAAATCGAATTCAATCTAATGGAATTTAATATGAATAAGATAAGATCTGAAAACGTTCAGTAAACAGGAAAAAATTGGAGATGCAAAGGTGTTTCCGCAAAATTGATAGTTATTTTTTGTAGTGCGTGTTTTTAAATCGACAACGAAATTTTTCTTCCGGAATTGTATTGATGTTATACTATTTATTTCCAAATTCTGTTAAATAAAAACGTCCTGCACTCCAGATACAAGCCCAGAGAAAATTCAAAAAAGCACAATCTCAAATAAAAGGGTCGCAAAAATTTTTTGTTAACCAAACAAAGCAGATTTCTCGAATTTCTTTTATTCGAACCCTTTTAAAATCTATGGAAAAAACATTTTCAATGCTCTTCTCCATGCATTTATCTCGGAAAAGCTTTTTCGAAAACGTTATTTTAGATTTAAGACACTGTTTCATTTCTTAAACAGTAAACGACAAATAAATTAATAATTGTTTTATGAATACCCCTCTCCTGAACTATGAAATAGTATTTATCCCAAAAAATTGTGGAGTTCTTGTTTGAAAAAGCATATTGGAATTCTAAAGATGCACAGTTGTGGTGCTTTTTATTAAAACGCAAGACAAGAAACCTCGAGGCCCAGAGTTTTCTTAATTAAATTACTTGCTTCAGGTATTTTGTTGAATAATGGTGTTTAAGATCGCATTAAAATTAAGTCTCATTTTTATAAGACAAATGTATGCTTCTTCTCGAACTTCAATAATGGTTTTTTCAACGCTTTAATTTCATTTGGTTCCAGTCATTTTCCAAGAACCAGTCGTTCTTAATCAACAGTTAGTTTCATTATTACTTGGAAGTAGTTTTGCTCCAAAAAGTGCTTCCCCTCTTTTATGGGTTCTGGATATTTTTCGCTAAGATCTTATAGACCTGCTTCGTTGAGATGTCACGGTTATATTCTCATTGCGATTTCATTGTGCTGGGTTGGATTTGATTGCCTCCACAAAACATCAAATTTTAAATTTACAAGTTTTAAATTAGATAATTTCAGTGATAAATTTGAGATTTTGAAAATATAATATATTCGTTTGAGTATTGTATAATCCACAGGTCACGTACGTCAATTAGGCTAGAAGCCTATTTTCAGACGCCGTTCAAGATTTTCAAAAAGGGTGGCTCAATTACAAGAATGTTTTTTTTTCTCCTTCCTTTCTTTCTCTAAAAAAACCTAGAGAAAAACGATGCGAAAAATGATAAAACTAACAACGAGAAAACTGTTGTTAGGTTTCATGTACTCCAACTATTCAGTAAAATTCTTATTATCATTTGCAAGATTGTAACCAATGAAAGTGTGATCGATGTACCTCAATTTTCCTCTTGTTGCTGTCGAGAAGAGTCAAATTCATCTCTGCTTGTCCTGATTGGCTTCGCACCACTTCACGCAAAGATATATTCCCAGTGCCCAGCAGCCTATGCAACAAAATACACCTCAAACATCGAGGAAACCAAAATTCTAAATCATTCACACAAGTTTTTGGGCATTTCTGTAATTATTAATGCCAAGTAAATTAAGCAAAGTATAATTCTAACAGAATAATTGGACATTCTGATTGCAATTTTTGGGTCATAGATGTTCTAATACAAATTTTGGGGGCTGGATTGTTTTTTTTCCTTCTTGGGAGTATCGCTTTACTCTCAAATTATTATTTGTGCACATAATTTCATAACTACCATTTTTGCTACACGCTCCAGATCATAATTTTACTGTACTTCCTGATTTAAATCTTGCAGGAGTTATGCCCTCTCGGAGCTCACAGAATACGCCTTGCATAACCCTTGGGTTTCCTCCCAGAAAATAGGCTCACTTAAATCATAGAATTCCAAACAGCTGTTTACTGAATTGTCTTTTGTTTTTACCTGTTTCGTCCCACTTTCTCATAATCTTTCACTTCAAACTCAATTGAAGCGCTCTGCTCGAGGGGTTTGTCCAATTCCCACATTAGTTTCTGAAATCGAAAAATGAAACAGTGAAAAATTTTTGATTTTTTTTAATGTACAACTTTGAGTTCATTTGAAGAATACACGTTTGTACTTTTGTGCTCAGAAAAAGTGAGATTTAACCAAAATGTTAACAGTGTAATCACAGTAACATATTCAAGTCCTCTGCTGATACTATTGTTCATGCGAAAGTCTCTCCTTAAAAAATGAGATGATAGTTTAAACTTTTTCTTGCCATCTACAATATCTCAAAAGAAAAATTTTAGGAAAAAAACTTGAGAATTTCAAACTTCCCTAACAGAGATATTTTCGAGACAGATTAAATTTCATTATTTAGCTTACAGAATGTATTTCGTCTTATTGCAAATGAAAGTAAGATCGTTGAGAATGAAAAAAGATTTTTTTGTATTCGCTCGGACACATCATCATAACAAATTACAGAATTGACAAAAGTTTTTCCTCGCAGTTGATAATTGATTCTTAGATTTTAAAAACTTTGCTTCCTCTAATAATCTAATTAAACAGAAAGCTTAAACTAATTTCAATTAAAAATTATTTTGTTGAGAACATCAAAGTGTACCCGTGTTTCTTTTCCGTAAAGTGTCAAAAAATCGAGTCACAAGGAAGCCTTTAATGAAAATCATGTTAACAATCCTTTGTGAGAAGTTTCGAATGAAAAACTTGAAAACTGCATGAGATCATTAAGATCATTAAGACAAATTGAATTGCAAGCGGGGCATTTCCATGCCTGTTAAAAGTTCCTTATAATTAATTTTTCTTTCGTTACCATAATTAAGATTTTTGAGGGAAAAGAACAGATGAAAGCTGTTGAAACTGACAATATGTGACAAACAAGGCGGCTCGGTAATGTGCAATGGCACATAAGGTTCCGACCCCGCCCATCCACAATTTTGTGGATGGGCGACCAAATGAGGAACAGATAGAAAAACCCAAAAATTATTTTTTGCGAATCCCAAAAAAGCCCAAGTCTTTTTCAAAAAATTCTGTATGAACGATAAGATAACCTCCAAAACAAATAACTCAGTGGAGTAAAAATTGATGCATTAGATTGCTGTAATATGTCAATATTAAGAAAGCGGGTCAAAACGAACAGCAAAATCAAACAACAACAACAACAAACATTAATTATATCAAAAAATTTATGTCCCTCTTAAAAACTAAATTTAATAACAAAGTCAGCATACCGTCAGATAAACCTGAAACTAACCAAAAATAACTTAAAAATCACCAGAAAACATATGCGACCAGTCCATAGAAAGGTTGGGTAACAATTATACAAAAAAGAACAAAAACAGAAAAGTAAAAAAAATTAACTTATTTTTTTGAAACAATTAACTTCAAAGTAATAAATACCATTAGGAATAAATTAATATTACCACAAATTTGCGATTACCACTGCTTCTATAGAAGGGCATTAGGACCTGACCTTATTCATTTTATAGAGCGGCTAAAAAGAACAACAAAGAACAAACAAAATTTAAATTGAAACTTGCCAGAAAACGCTGTCAAAACCGTCAAGCCAAATTTTGGCACTCAAAATATATTTGATTGCGCCTTCTTTAAACAGCTATAATGTAGTACGTGGCCATTCATTAGTAAGACTAGGTAACAAGTAGACAAAAAAGCGGAGTGCTAAAGTATGTAATACTTTTAATTTTTTTTTCGAAACAAAATTACATTCAATGTCATGAAAGGCATTAATTACAAAAAGAGCTATTTAAATATCGTCGTTTTTTCATGAAAAAGAAACCCTCGAGACCTGTAATTATCCAGAATATTTCTTGCATCTACAAAAAGAACGTCAAATATGACAAAAATCAAATTAATTTAATTTTTTTTTGTGAAAAAGCGGTGTCGAAGCCAGTAAGGTCATAACAAAATCTTTAAAAAAAAGATTTTTGGACACTAATCCCTTTTATTCCCTTGACACCCATAATGTCATATTTGACCTGTAATCAACTAACGAGATTAGGTAACAAAAAGAAACATAAAAAGAACAAAATTGCGAAGTTAAAAAAGTTATTTTTTAATTTTGGAAAACGATGGGTTTGAAAGTCATAAAAGCCATCAGCTATCTGCTAATATCAGAATATCGGTTTTTCTATTCTTCCATGAAAAGCCAATGAAAGCTATCACTAAACAGGAAATTTCATACGACCGAAACGACAAAGTATAAATGACAGTTAAGACAAAATTAAAAAATTCAATTGATTTCTTCAAGAAAGAGGCGTCGAGGCCATTAAAACGATGATTTATATCTTTCAAGATTTTAATATGTTCAATTGTGTTTTAATTTGAATGCTAATAAGGTGACATGAGAACTGTCAATAATGTGATAATGTGACAAAATTAGAAAACATGAAAAACTGGCAAATATCAAAACAAACAAAAATTTAAAATCTTGTAGTATCAAAGCCAGAAAACAATAATTTCAGGCTTAAAACTGCAACCGAGAATAAATGTTAACTCAGTAGAAAGAAGAAGCAGTCTTTTTTGCTGACACTAAGCTGGAAGTTGAACAAATTAAGAAAAAAATAGAGGAAAAGTTAATTAAGCCATTATTTATTGAAAAGTCAATTATTTTTTAAAAAAAACGACCATAAACTTTCAATTAAAAAACTAAATGAATTAGCCTGGAGCTGTTTCGCAAGCGAATTGGTTGGACCTATCACTCCTGAGCTTTGATTTGATATGTTCTGTTCTTTATTATTAAATAAAGTCTTTTTTTAAAAAAAAAAGACCGACTGATTACAACCCGATTTTTTTTGGATTGTAACAGTCCAAGAATGGCCCAAAACTACCCCTGTTAATACTTATTGTCCGTTAAGAACAATTGATTTTTCAATGTTGTAGATATAGATAATTTCTGAGTTGAAACTCAAAATAAATTTTGCTTTTTTGATAATCAACGAGTAAAGTTAGCAAAAAACGGCAAAGTTTTAACTACAAGGCACTCTCTGCGGACTCTGAAGTAGAAATAGCCCCCCTCTGAGTCTACAAAGATTGTATGAGTGTTGTTTGGGGGTGTACTGTAGGCAAATTTAATCAAAGTGGACTAAAGTAGCTTATTTCGTGCTGTTGTTGATGAAACAGGCTAAATTTTGAAATGTTTATCCAGATTTTTTGACCAAAAAATTAAATCAAAACAATCAAAAATGCTTGTTCGTCTTCAAAAATGAAATCAACGACACTATTCTTAAAAATTATAACAAATTTTAGCAAAATTGACGAAAATTTAGGCAAAAATTCCGGAAAATGTGAATAAAAACAACGTGAATTCACTCTTCTTTTCTCAGAAGTTTAAGCCTCGATAACTCCCTGTAGAAAACGAAAATTAAAAAAATCTTTTTAATTCCATATTCTACGCTGGACGAGCTTTCTAATGATACCAGTCTCAACTCTCTACGATGAATATATCGAGCGGCGAAAATTCACTGAACAAAAAAAAAAAAAACCCAGTTGAGTATATAGTTCCTCCCCCCTCAAGAGGGTCGGAACAATAAATGGTTTGTTTTTACATTTTCACTTGAACGATTAGTTTTTTGTCCTGAAGGAAATCTGACTAATGGTGTAGTGGAACTTAAAGTAATCTTTTGTTGTTGTTGGAACAATTTCATTTACACACACAAACACAC
>NC_134475.1:48029758-48214555 GCF_964194025.1 Convolutriloba macropyga
ATAGCAACTTCTAAGTATAAGGAATGTTTCTTCTCGCTAATCGTACTTAACCGATTAATTTGTTTTGATGATCGTAGGTACTTTACAGAGGCCGCATAATGGTGGCAATTAAAATGCAAAGAATTTTGCTAAAGTCTGATAATTAGGTTCTGATTATACTAATAGATACTAAATAGTTTCCGATGATGGGTTGTATTGGCTGATTTTTGAGTATTTGTCGGGCATATTTTGATATTAGGAATTTTGTTTTAACAGCATTTCCAAACAATATTTCTTAAAAAACTCGATGATTATATTTAAATTTATTCTGAATTAGCATTAAACATAATTATGGAATGGATTGAAATTTAGTAATGAGCTTTGCTAAAGGAAAAACAGTAAGAAACTTAAAAAAATAGATTCGTCACCCTTTCCTATGAAAAAGTAAATTAATTTTTAGCTGAATGTTACTCCTCTATTGCGATATATGGTAACTGTAATGACTAATTTTACCTTTTATTATGCTATACAAAACTACTATAAAGATTTCTCGGATGTAAATCGTGAAAGATCTTGCGGGATTGCGCACAATCTTTCCAAAATTCTCGCAAGATCTAACAAGATTGTTATCCGCACGCAAGTCGAGTAAAGACACGCAACTAGTCGGTTCATGTAGGTTGAAGAAAAAATTATTTTTTGTTGAGGCGGTAAGAAGCAAACCCTTGTCCAGTAGTGGTTCCTTCTAAACGTACGAAAGTCGTCGGTATGTTCACTTCTATTTAGACAAACGCGACGAAAACCGTTGCTTTTTTCATCGCTATCGTTGGTATATTCGCTTTTTAAACGTAGGATATATCCGGTATATTCGCTCGGTATTGTTCGGTATTTGCAATTTTAAAGAGTTAAGATATTGTTGGCATGTTCGGTTTCAAGACGAGAGAAATGATGAAAAAAGGCTTATTTTCTTGATCTCTCATGGTCGGGTCAAGAATTGGTAAGTGTTAATTAATGACTGAATCCCTATCAATTTTCAAGAAACCTTTGATAAAAAGTTTTGCCTGAAAACAAACGAAAAAAGACTATAAACAAAAAAACTTAGACTTAGTAAGGAAAAATTGACGATTTCTTATGTTTGAAACCGAAGATACAGAATCCAATAAATTGAACTTTCTGACATTTTCTTACCTTTTGAAACCGAGCGAAGCGAACATTTCTAAAGTTTAAAAAACATAGCTGGCAGATTGCCAGAAAATAGCCGCAATAGATTCGTAGATCTGCAGTCTAAAATAACAGTAAAAAAGACAGACCGAAAAAATTCGTCTTTTCAATGAAGTCTGATCTGTTATATTTGCATAAGTTTATTGCTGCCTCTATTAGCTGCTCTCTAATAACCTTCATTTAGAGAGAGACACACACCCATTTGACCTTATCTCTTTGGATTGAAGTAAATAAAAGTCAATTTCAAAGTGCGGAAGTCATTTTTGTGAGTGAGGTAAGTCAAGTGTGACCAAAAATTTAAATCACGCCCATGAACAAAGAACACGCTCCACTAAGAGCAAAAAATGACGTCACACATGCAATTCAGTTAAAATTGCATGAACGAATGAGCAAAAAGTGACTGTGACGTCATATGGTCGTAACAAAAATCATGACGACGAAATAAAAAAAAACATAGCAGGACAAGTCCTGACGTACAATTCAAAGAATTTTCACTGACTAAACAGAAAAACTAGACCTAGAATGGACTATGAGTGAATTGAAAAAACCATTTTTAAAAAAATCAGATCGAAAAGTAAGAAAAAAAAAACAAAAAATCAATGTCAAAATGCCGCATGTGAACAAAAAAACCACTAGCGAGAATTGAAAATTTAATTCAAACAAAAAACTAGGCCTAGAATGAGCTGTGAATGGATTGGGAAAACCATTTAGAAAAAAATCCTATCCAAAAAATCAAAAAAACAGTAAAAATCGGAGTGAAATTGCCGCATGTGAACAAAAAACCACTACCGAGAAACCGAATTTTTGTTCAAACACCATTTTCGCACTCTACTTTAAAATTAGAGCGAAAAAAATTCACGCCGCAAAACCACTCGCTTTTTCGCTCCACTTCCTGTTTCGGCGTGACCAAAATCACAACTCCAATTTGACTTCAAAAATCATGAAAATGTGTGAACAGATCTTAAAGAAAACATAGCCGGAAGAATTCCGGAAACAACTCGAAGCGAAAATCCATCCAACTACTCGTCCAACGCCATCCAACTACTCATCAAACAAAACGTGCCTTCACTTATTTATGATTATCTTGAAACAAAGTCATGAAACAAAAAATAAAAGCAATAAAATCAAATCTGTTAAAATATGATAAAAAATCTGATCAAATTTTGTTATAAATTGAGATCCCGAAAAAAACTATCTCTGCCAAAATAACTTTATCAAAACAACTAGTACTTACAAAAACCACTCATGTGAATTTTGAAAAAAATACTTGAGGCTAAAATTATGAAAAAAAGCTCTTAAAAACTTTCATTGAAAAACTGGAAAAAGTTACTAATTTTTTTAATATTTCAAAAGCATATAAATCCAAAGAAAAATTCCCTTCAGCCAATAGGGTATCCAGATGCTCACATAACAATACGCAAGTCATAAAAGGCAACGAAACTTAGCTAAAAACCGAAAAAAAAACGAAAAACTGCAAAAAATTAAGAAAAATAGTTCCAATTTTCGCCATTTTTTGTCATATTTCTCAACAAAAAAAAGATTGTTACCCACAAAACTGTAACCAATTGTTATCTTAAAATTGCTCAAGTAGAAGGGGTTCCTTCAATACCCATTTGAGCCAGTAAAACAAAATAATCGTCAAAAAAACGAAAAAATTAGCCAGAAAATCAGCAAATACATTAAAAACCTCCGAATTATCATAAAAATCATATTAGTTTCCAGAAACCTTCAAACTACTACCGAAACCGGCCTAAAATTTAAAAAAATCATAACCAAACTTCTCAACCAAAAAAAATGAAAAAAACTGCTATAAAATGCCGCACGTGAACAAAAAAATTTCGCTCGCTTAGAGAAAATTTTTTCACACATCAATTTCTCGCTCTCTCAAAAACAGCGGTATGAACAAAAACCACTCTCTTTTCGCTCCGCTCTTAATTTTTGTTCAGCCCCAAAATCAATCAAATTTTTTTCACGCGTTTCATTTCCCGCTTCAAAAATCACTCCAATAAAAATGATTAAAAAAAAGGACTTCTCCAATACTCCTCTTCGAGTCGTAAAAAAAGATAGCGCCCCAATACAATTCAAATTCTTTGAATTGTAAAAATTCTTTGAATTGTAAAAAAAGACAGCGCCCCAACACAATTCAAATTCTTTGAATTGTAAAATTTCTTTGAATTGTAAAAAAAGACAGCGCCCCAATACAATTCAAATTCTTTGAATTGTAAAAAAACCAAGAGAAGGCAAATAATAGCCCCAGCTATCGCTGTGCGGCTATTAACAACATATTCTTACGTCCCAGTAGTCCCAGATTGATCGTATCGTTTATTTCTTACGTTTGCAGCCGGACCATACCGGACAAAACAAACGTGCCGGCAATTTCTTACGTGGCAAACCCAAACATACCGAATATTTCTTGCGTCGTTTTTGCTCGGTCTTCTGGACAAGGGAACAGTTGCGAATTCTTTCCTAGAGAGAACGTAAAACATTTACCTCATTCCAGCTCGGGTTGCATGTGTTCTCAATGTGGTTAGTCTTCTTCTGAACTCCCCTGAAAGTCAGAATAGCAAATGGGTCACTCTCCCTTCCTGTCTCCACATTGGGTAGTTTAGAGGCACTCTTCACTGTCACCGTCAACACACCTCCTCCCCCACTATCACCACCCCTGTTATGACAAATCCAATTATCACAAAATTAAATCGTGAAGTTTTGCCAATAAACTTATAGTAGAACCCTATTAATAACTAGTTGTACCCTGGTGAAAAATTGTTGAAGATTTGGTGAAAATTGTTATGTTGGCTTACAGGCAGGCAACCATTTTATTGCGATACAATGTCGAGTGCAAACCTGTAACGAATTTTCTGTATCAGTAACCTGACATTTTTTACAATCTCCATGATTTTCTCACAATTTATATTTTGTTATGTAGATCAAACAACGCCATCCTGTCCATTTATTACGTTTTCATTGATGCTGGGTTAAACGTGGGAAATCTCTTGAAAATTGCAAATTTGAGGAGGACCGATTAGAATTACCCCCCCCCCCCCCCCGCCGCCGCCGCTTATAGGACTTCAACTCAAAGCCCTCCTCCCAATACTGAAACTAAAAATAATAGGTGAGACTATTCTTTTGTGATGAATAACAAAAAGCGCAAAATTAAACTCAAAGTAGGCAGTTACCCCTGGCCGTTCTCCAAGCTGAAGCTTAAACAATTTTTTTCTTTAGACTGTTGCAATAAAATTTTTATTGAAGAATTTGAAAACAATTGAGAATAAATGACAACAGGCTTTATTTTAAGAAAATATACTAGTATATACTAGTACAATATACTAGTATTCAGCAGCTCATAATTATAAACGTTTGAAAATTTTAACTGAAATTATCATTTTGAAATGACTGCAGTTTGAACCATAAAATGAGCATTCATCGGTCCATTTCCTGGCAAAATTTGCAAAATACAAACATCACGAGACAAAACAATTCCATAAACAAAGAGTCTAGCATGAGTATATCTCAAAATTGTACTTACCCCGACATCTCTGCTTGGGTGCCTCAATGCACGAAGGACGCAGACAAGTTGTTATATCTTATTGGTAGTTCTTGTTAAGAAACAAGAGTAGCAACACCCGCACTCGTGCCCCTGTGTAGGGGCAGTGACAACTTGCTTGAGGTAAACCAATCACAGTAATTAATCAGCTGAAACACAACAGCCTTATCAATTGCAGATCTATAATTGAATATTTGACCTGCAGAAATTTCATGTAAAAAGAGCTCCACTATTCGATAAAAAATCTGTAGGGCCAAGTGATAAGATAGCGGATATGATCATTTATGTGACATGACACACCATAAAAAAGTATATTCTACAAAACTGAGAATGCTTATAAATGTAACTGAAACTGTTCTCAAAACTGCTAAAATACATCATTCTTTACCCACTAATTTCTCTACATTTTTCAAAATGCTGGCAACTACTGACAAGCTTTATTCGACAACTTTATCGGATGGCTCCAATTCTTCAAGTTCACATTGTTGTCTAAAATTTGATCCGTATGATTTTTGCTAGCATCTTCAGTCAGTGTCTTTGTATGAGTTGACTTTTGAGTTACATGGTCTTTAGATTTCCTACTCGATTAGAAAATGTTTTTGTCGCCTTGGCTGAATTGTCGTAACTAGCTGTATATTAAACGGTAGCAGCGATCCAAATTAAATTAAAAATTGATCCAAAAAATGATTCCTCTTGTTGTTCAAACCACCCAGCCAAAGACCGTTGCGTTGACGAAAAAAAGCAATTTCAATGAGAGTAGTAAACAACTAAAGCTCACAGAATTTTGGCTACAAAATAAAGCCATTTTTAGTTAAGAAATAACGGATGAGAAAATTTTATAATTATGCGTTAGCTACTTATTCACAAGAGATTTCTAGATTACAATGAATTGCTAGATTGAACAAGTGGGTAAAACATCAAACCCGCACAATTTAAAAATCAAAATGAACCAGTAGTCATCAATCAATCAAAACAAATCAGAAAACCAAGCTAAATCAAGCTTGTGCTTGAATACTAAGCGCCGAGTGCTTGAGGGTAAATTTGAAAACTTTTGTTATATTTTACTATTGAAGAGTTCGAAAATCAAATTTATATTAACCATAAATTGCCGTTCCGCAATTCCAATAATTCTTTGGATGGTCGAAGCTGTAGAGATTAATCATCTGTTGTCATAAATGAGGATCGTATTCATGCACAACTTTGCATCGATATTTCATTTTGATACGTTGTTAATGGAATACCGTGTTTTTGAATGACAGGGATGTGTGTGCGTAGTTATTTTAAGCTTCATTGGGGCTGTGAAGGTATAATTTTCAGAAATTTATTGGCAACATAGACTGTAGACTCTGTGATGTGAAATTATACGGGTTGTAATCCAAATACTATAGCTTTAACCGAAAAATCGGATAGGAAAAAATTAAACCAAAACTAGAAGAAGACTGTTGTTGCTGAAGTAAAAGAAACACTAAGTTGGATTCTGACTACATTGAAAGTTAAAATTCTTTATTTGTTTCAGCAGTTTCATCTTGTTTTGATGACGTCATGAATTGTTCTATTGTTTGAAATTCTGTAGAAATGAACGCTGGATACTCTGACCTCAGACATGATGATTATGTAATTCTAACCAAGTTTTTTGTTTGAAGCTCAAAACTATAATCGATAAATGTTTCAAGTTGGTAGAGAGGTCCAGCTAGTTTGACTGCTGGTGTGTTTAGTACTTCAGTCGATGTCTTTGTTTCAAACGATCGTGCTTGATCGTCTTTTCTATTGTGGCATTTTACAATTGGACCCATTGGTTAAAGACCTCTCGGAGTGAACTCGTGTAATGACCAGATGAAATCTCTTTCTTTCAATTCCGCTGATCCTGCTCTTCACTTTTGACTGATCAGATTAA
The DNA here is from genome assembly GCF_964194025.1 of Convolutriloba macropyga. Taxonomy (NCBI): domain Eukaryota; kingdom Metazoa; phylum Xenacoelomorpha; order Acoela; family Convolutidae; genus Convolutriloba; species Convolutriloba macropyga. Next base: position 48,036,394 of record NC_134475.1, read on the forward strand.
CGGTGCACTCCTTTTGCAAAGATTTCCAAATTTGACGTCAGTGATGCTAAAGGGCCGTGAGAGCGTCTTTATAAAACTTATTAGGGGTTAGTGCTTCTTCACCGTTTGTGTACGAGGACACATATGCGATTGGTATGGATTTGAGCTATGTCTCGGCTAGAATGGTTTTAAAAATTCCAACTTTGAATTGTTGGCGGCCTAATATTATTAGCAACGTGCGTTTGAGGTAGAGGTGGATTCAGTTTCCATGTAGGCTATTTTAGAGTGCTTTAATCTGCCTTCTGCTCGTATTAAACCTTCTTTGTCTACAAAGGGAATGAATTGTAATAACTTAACCGATTCCTCTAATTCTTTACCTTGCTAATGTGGGTTCAGCTTTCAGAGAAGGTTCCGTGCTGCAATTGTCTCAGTAGGTGGCGTCGTTCATCTTAATAGCTGTTAGTGACTGGTTGTTCTCGAAAGATATTGACTGCTTTCGTCACGGTTTCTGTGCGTTGCATTATTTTATTCCAGCTAGAGAAATCATTCAGGTAAATTGCTGTATTTGAAGTTTCTGAATGTGAAAGGTTCGTGGTTGCAAATCCCTGATCTCTTTGGAAACTTGGGACGGGAATTTCAAGGAGAAATTTTTGGTGATGACAGCTATTTTTCTTTCAAGTCTGTTAATGGTAGTCCTCTTGTTACATGCTTTGCATGGTTGATTTTACCGGGTAAAAACTTCCGGTGTTCTTTCTGAAACTTATTTGAAATTTTTGCAATTCTTTTTGCTACAAAGTAACTGGCGCATTGCCGATTTAATCTAAACTGAATTTGCCATAATGTCCGTAACGATTTGATTTTTGTCAAACTTAAGTCACTTTTCATCGAAAAGAAAGAAAGTTCAACCCCCACGACTACTAATTCAAGTTCTATCTTCGAGCTGGTTGTTCGTTTAATTGGTACAACTCGCGTTGCTAACCACATACTGGGTTGTTATTTCTGCGCTGCTTGATCTGATCTAAATTGTGGCCGCTTTTGCAGTACTTGATGCGTCGCAAAATATGTGCAGTTCATGCTTGGCATCTGACATAGGAACCAGGCACCTGCTAACAGAAATGTCTGGCATCTGTTCAAATTCGTCAACCTAATGCTTCAAGTCGTGTTGAACTTCTCTTGGTATCTAACTATTCCATCTGTAACATTTTTCACTGTCGATTGAAGAATGCATCGTACACTAATTGAAAACGGTGTGACAATTCCAAGGGGATCAAACAATGATGAGGCGAGGGACAACAGTTCACAATTTTGCTTGTTGCTGACAAAAACTTTTAAATCTGGTTTGCTACTGATAAAAATGGCTCCCCTTGCATACTAAGTTTGTCCGAAAATACGTTGTTCTATGACTGTGTCTGCGTTTTCTCCAGGTGTTTTCATAATTTTTAGTAGGCAGCTAAGATCATTTAAGTGAAAAAGTGGAACCAAACTTTTATTTTATTACTATAAAAAATTTACAAGGACCATTCGTAAACCTTTACACGCAGCAGACCATGTCTTGGAAATAAACCGTACAACCGCATTTACACTTCATTTCCATCAAAGTCCATGCTGGGAAAGGTTCTACAAGTCTTTCAGTTCAGCCCAGATTTTTGGAAGTTTTACTAATCAGTAGACTTTTTTATCAGAAAGAAAACAGAGTTGTTGCATCTACAGCTTCTCGCTTTCTTATTTATTATTCTGGTGTTTGAAGAAAGTTGTGATTAAAGACCAAGAACAAAAAATCAGTCGTGAACACCTAATTAGTTTAAAATAATCCACAGGGAAATCTCTGAGTCGTATAGGTCGAACTTACGGTGTTTTTGTCTAAAGACCATTTTTTCAAGCAAGTTTTTAGTTTTACGTTAACATATAAACAAGTGAACTTGTCAACCTTTTTCTCATTATATCCAGGACATGGAAATTTTGAAGTAACAAAATTATTTCGTTACGCCGCAAAACATTTGTTTGGAACTTTTCGGCTGATTTGACCGAATCGTGGACTAATGACAACATTTCTGTCATTACTTTCATTGTCTTTTATATATCCAATTAGCATATAATTAGAGTTCTCATCATTAATAATAATGATCTAAGACACTATAGAAACTATATTTTGTTAATTACCAAATTATGTGTACCTTCAAGCCAGAGTTTTGCTTTTTTCATCCGCAATTAGTAAAATAAAAAATTTTTGTCGTATCAAAAATCAATTAGGTTTATTTTAATTTCTACTTAATTGGCGCTTTTTAGCAGGTTTCGTTCGACGATAGCTCAAAAGCCTAAATCGAGGACAAAAGTGACGAATTATTGGAAACATTTCGAAACTTACTCAGTTTTTGCCAAAATTTGCCTTACTTTCACTGTTTTCCTTGCTCGTTTACAACTATAATCTTAAAACATGGACCGTAAAAAAACCCAGACAAAACTAAGCAAGTTTGTTTCGTGTACGTTTTACGACGTAATAGTTTCATTGTTCTCAGCGGAAATTGACCACAGTTTTAGCAATTTTTATAAAATGGAAGCTAAAAAATTGTGCATGTTTCTAAAATCCATATAAATCTATTAGTAAATTTGTAATCTCCTAAGACCAATACTAGTCTTATAAGTTCATTATCAACCTGACATATCAGGAAAAACAGTCGACATAGCTAGCAGCTATAGTTTTAGTCTTGTTCTAGTGTTTGTTACCTTTCGAACGTTTTCGTATCATTTCTATTTATACGTTTAAAGAGCTCGCAACTCTTGGCAAAACCCCTGAGTGAGAAATGGCCAATATTGATTGATAGTTTGAGACTGTATCAAAACTTGCTATAGATTACTAAGCATAAAAATTGATTATCCGATTTCCGATTTAGTAACGGGATCTTGGGATTTTCTCTGTTTTTGCTCTTTAGACTTGTATTTCGGCAAGCAAACTCTTTCAGGCTAGCAGATGGTTTCCACAGAGTGGTCCGGACGAGACATGCAGACAAAATCGGATATATTTTACTTAGAAGGTTCTTTCAAAAAGTGGGTTTTAACAGAAAAAATATCAAAATTCAATTACAATGACCCGTATAAAAATTGGGAGCTACCCATTAGACTAAAAGAAATTGAATAACATGACATACTTACTTGATCTCAAAATACGGTCACAGTTATGTGTCTCAAATCGAAATAAGTTATAAATGTCACATCTATAAATAATAGAGCTGATAAACTCAGTAATATGTTTAAAAAGTTATTAAAAAGCTCAGTGTGGACATAGTGCAACAATGTTCACTCCATCTATGGTTAGTAATAAATAACAAAAGAGAGAATGAATTTCAATGGCCACCACAGTCAGTCACTATTTTATTTTATTTTTATAATGTGTTGTTAATTTGAATTTATTCACACTGTTTAGTTTTTCCAATTCTGAAGTTGAGGCACAAGTGTTGCTGCTCTTTTACATACACTCACATACAAATATCCTCGATATAAAACACACAGACATACTGTGTTCAAAAGTAACTTCTGTTTCATTTTCCATTCTTTCATACATTTCTCTCAAAATAAAACTTGAAAACTATCCTCGCTATAATTTTTATGGCTTTCTTTTCCTAACATAATAGCCGGCCATAACTTTCAACTTGCATGCATGAATGAACGCGCTTTCGCTTTCAAACAAAGTATTATTGTTATTATCACATTTAAAATATAAGCTGTAAACATAGACGCATAGTTTGACAAAAAAAACTCACGCTGCGAGAAAAAGTATGGAAAAGGAGTTTCCATAACTCTCACGTTATTGTGTTAAGATAAAATTGGCTTTAGTTTTTAATTAATTTAGTCTTCATGGCGCTACGCGCGCAAACATATGTTACGCTGACGCAATGTACAAGCTTTTGTATTTGATCTGACGCTAGTTGAACAAATTGAAATTGAAGTGTGGGTTTCAAAAAGTGCATGCAAGAGGACGGCGTTGCGTTTTTTGTACTTCGAGGAGGTCAAGTTAACATTAATTAAGATATTGTCCAATAATTAAACTTTTGAGGTTCTCTTGCTATATGTTTCAAACGTATATTGTAGCAGTTGAAATACTGGATGTACGCCTCCAGCCAGTCAGAGACTGAGAAGACACTATTCTCTTTTATATAGCGCTAACTCTACTATTCATAGTCAGTCTATTAGATAATTGCATGATATGTGTACCTTTGACTCCGGTGCTGTATTGTATTACCACCGTATTAATAGAAGTTTACCTTCTTGCTTTCATAGAGTCGGTTAGTCTGAGAGAACTAGGTAAGCCTACTTCGCGCGTAGAATATCTGCCTTAATATCAAACGCATTCATTACTAATTACAGAGCAACAACGAAAATATCTTTTCTGTCCCCCCATCCTAAATAACCAGTCTGTTTGCACCCTACAGTGATCACACTTTAGACATAGATCATCAAACAGGTCCCAAGTATCAGCGCATAGTTGGAGTCAGCATTTATTAAATATTTGTGTCGTCTATATGTTACAAAAATTTGATGTCGTCTAAGTTGAAACGCCGCCGCGTTAAGCCAAATGAGAAAAAAATCGTATGCCAAGGGGGATATCACGTTTGGTTGTGATAGATAGACAATAAGTCCCAAGCGCCTCAGACATGACTATGACCAGTGTGGCAGAATATGGAATCTAGAATTATACTATGGCGAACTTCAGAGTCAATTGAGCACACGAAGAGCAGTGGTTTACATTTCTTGACCAATCAGATTTGCTTAAAATTCTATGTTTTGGTACGTTTAATGGCTGAGACGTCACCGCCAAAAAACAGGAACAACACATTATTCTCTGAGCTCACATTATAACCAATGTATAATTACAGTACAGCACCTTGCGCATAATTTTATAGGTGAACTGTGCCAGTAGTTTCAACCAAACAGTGACAAAACCGAATGAGCAAAAAATTGGAGCTTAGAATTGATTGAGATAATCTTACTTAATTTAAATTTTTAAATTTTATAAAGGGAATTAATCGCATCTTTTCAACAATTGCCCCCCTTTTTGCAAAATGGGGGCTATTCTTGAATAGAATTTAAGCGAGCGATTTATTAACCAATCAGAGATGACTAAAAACTTTATACGAATGCGCATACTATCTTAACCTAAATAGAATAATACGCTATGCTATGGCAATTAGCCGAATTGGAATACAAATCGAAACGAATTTCCGAGTGGCGGGTCGGTGGGCTCGCTTCGCCGCGATAACCGACCCGCGATTTCCAGATTGCATCCGACAGCGCACGAGAGGCGTGGCCGTGATCAGCGGTGCGCGATTCCGCTTAAACTCGTATTCGGCTATCTAAACTATAGGCCAAGTAATATTGTAGTAAAGTATAGCAGAGAAGGGGGCGATTCTGCCAGTAAGGGGGGATTGTTGAAAAGATCCAATTAAACTGTTGCCGTCGCTTGATTATCTATATTATGTGATTGTGGTGCTATCCATGGGGCCTTTGCGCGGTGGAGGAAGGTGGGAGGATGCACATAGATAGAGTTTCATCACGTTGTTATGTTCGTTTTTCAACCCAAAAATTTGCTTTGAAATAACGCAGTTGAATTAGGCAAACCAAATCGTGAGAAAATTTTTCTAATTTTTGTTATATGACATTCTACTTTAACAAACCACTCTTTTTCGCTCACTAACATTTTTAAAAATCTACTTTTTTGACAAATTTCGCACATTTATTATATTTGTAATTAAACGAGATGTTATTTATCATGGCAATCAACTCTCCTTGTCCACTGAAACCACAAAAAAGAGTTGAACTCCTCAAATCTGTGCTCCCCAATTAATAAGTCTACAATTACTTTAAACTCCTCGGTCGTCCAAGATCAATTCGTCAAATACCAGTTGGTAGTGCTTAATTCCAAAGCAGATATCAAAATTTGCTCCTCTATGAATCTCAATGACAAATATAAAATGTGAGAAATATTGTGGGATTTCCTAATACGAAGGATCTCCAAAATTTTGTTCTTCTTGTAGTACGCAAAAACCTACAATGTTTAGCCAATGTGAAAAACCTAGGATTTGAAATTAAGGTATGGTTTTGCACCAATTCGTCCAACCGATAGACTTTAATAAGATATGTGTGAAAGCAATTGGTCTCCCGAGATCAGTTAAACGACAATTCTTAATGTTCTTTTATACTTTCAATTTTTTTGTGCTTTTCATAGTAGGTTTTGTAATTTCAAATTAAATCTTTTAATTAATTTAATGGAAAATTTAGGCCGTTTGATTTGTATTATCCGTTGAGCAGAATTAACTCTATATTTTTCTACTTTCTTTCAGATATTTAAGGAACTAGAAAACATCAAAAATAATTACTAACTCAAACAAGGAGGGTCGGTAATGTGCGTACGCACAATGGTCCGTCACCGCTCATTCACATTGTTGACTTAATTGGCCACCAAATGATGGAGATAAAAAAATTTTCAATAACATACATATCTTCAATACGCAACTAACGGAATACAAAAATGCCACTCTAGAAGACCGACGAAACTTGTTGTTAATAGGACTACTAGAAAAGGCAATAATAAAAGTCAAATAAATATCAATTTGAATATATTACTTTATTTAAATATTTTTAAATTTAAACAAATATCGATTTTAAAGAAAGTAATAACAAATCAAACTCACATCAGATGAAACCTGAAGAACAATTTAAACAATACTTCATTAGAAAAGATATGGGACCCGTACCCAATGCTACTGGGTAACAAAAAAAGATCAAAAAGTTGCGAAGTTCAAAAATACAATTCAATTTTTGAAAACAGTTAATTGCAAAGTGATTAATATCAATATATTTTAACTGAACTCACTACATTTTCTTTCATATCTCCATAGGACGCAATGAGACCTGTCATTAGACAGTGTACATTAAACAACTACAAATAGAAGGGCAAATACCGGCAGAACTAAAAAGTTCAATTAAACTTTGCGCGAAATGACAGTGAGACCGTTGAAATCATAAATTGTCACTAAGAGCATTAATAATGTTCAATTGCGCAAATTTTTAAGGTGGTGGGAACTACCATTAATGGTATAATTCATAAAGAAAAGAAAAATCCTTTAAAATGTACAAGTATTTAAAAATCTCGTAATTTATGAAATCTCGTACTAATAGTAGTACCAAAGCCGATAAAATGGTTGAAATTAAAATCGTTACATAGATCAAATTCTAGCTTACAAAATTTCAAACAATTTTCACGATCCCAAGGTTCAAGGCCCTACAATTAAAATATTTCATTTGCGATAACTGTAAATCGTAACTTGCTTCTCATCTGAGCATCAACGGGACTTGCCTATATCAGGACTACGTAGAAATGACAACGAAAAGAATTCCAAAAAATGAACAGTATAGAAATCTCGAAACTTTTTTATGAAAATAAGTGGTGGAAGCCATCAGTCAAAACATATAACCAACAGAAAAAAATGATTGAATAAATAAAAGTCCTTGAGACTTCTTATTAGTGAGATTGAGTTACATGGTGACCAAAATGAGACCAAAAAGGGGATAGTTGAAAAAAATCTTTTTTTTTCAAAAAAGTTGAAAGTCATTAAAACAAATAGCTTAAACGAAATCCTTAAAAAAGTTCAGCTAAACGTCCTGGGGAAGCAAGGTAGACCTATCATTATCATGGATTCAACCCTGCTCTATCTTTGAAGATGAAATCAATAACTTTATCGTTAACAATTTCAACATTATTTAGAAAAAATGGAAAATTTGGCATAAAATGCGGAAGCTGTGAATCAAAGCAACGGAAAATTGTCTACTATTCGCAAAACTTCAAACCTTGATAAATCTATGTAAAAAGCGAAAAAACAAAAATCTTTTTAATTCCATATTCTATGGTGGACGGGCGTTCTAATGATACCACTCACAACTCTCTACGATGATTATATCGTTATATCGATCGATCAAAATTGACTGAACAAAAAACCCATTTGAGTTTATAGTTCCTCCCCCCACTAAAGTGGGTCGGAACAACTAAGTGAAGCGAAATCGCCTCATAACAGTTAAACGTGAATTCCTTTTGTTGTTTTAGAAATTTTGTTGCAATCTGCCACTACAAAATTCATCGAAAAAGATTTTTGAAGAAACATACAGTAAGACATTTATTGCTGTAGTTAATTTCAGAAAATTTAGCTGTTTTGCGAACATTTTTGATTAGTTGATTTTTTCCACGAAATCGATGGTTTCCACCGTTCTTTTGATTTAACCAACGAAAATTGAACTGTTTCGAAATTTGTTCCAGCTATAACTAATGCTCTAAAGTTTACTTAAAAAACGTTAGAAACAGTTCAGTTTTTCGATTTAACTTTTTTGCGCGTTTTTGAACTTTATTTTAAAATAATTATCTCCTGAACTGTCAGCTGTCCCATTCACTAATTAAATACACAATGACAGCGGCATGTTCAATGAAAAATTTAGTTTCCGTTTTTTGTTAGGATGTTCAATTATCCGAAGAACGTACGTGCCAAACAGCCCCGACTGATTTCGCATTTTTGACGAGTTATCGCTCATAGCGTGCTTGGAGTAACTCGCAGATTGACCCAGGAGTTTTATCAAAATAAATTTCGAATTGTGATATGCAATATTTTATGGCACTATAATCTAACCATGAGAACTAACTTTTTTGTTCCGACCCACATGTGGGGGGCGGAACTATATACTCAAATGGGTTTTTTGTGCAGTCAATTTTGGCCGATCGATATATTCATCGTAGAGAAATGTGAGTGATATCATTAAAAAACTCATCCTGGCTAGAATTCAAAATTAAAAAGATTTTTCTGAATTTCGTTTTTTTCGAGGAGTTATCGATGTTTAAATTTTTGTGTGAACACAGGACATTTTGTTCACTTTTAGCATAATTTTCGTTCAAATTAAGGTTTTTTTTCTGTGAAACTATTAGTTCAAGATTACACTTCATGCTACTAAATGAAACAATTTTGCCTTCCTAATAGACGTAAAGCAATAAAAATGATAGTTTTGGTCTCATAGGTAAGTTTACTATAAAAAAACTCGAATTCCATTTGAGAGCTGTTTGTTTAGAAAACTTTTCGCATTTTTTTGTTTTTTAATCACTTATAGACTAGTCACTTTTAATATCGAAATTTTGTTATTGACAAACCTCACTTACAGTCAAATGAAGCTCAATCAACAAAAAATCCGTTCTCAAGGAGTCGTTCATGTTTTCCTTTGGCTTCTACTCTGACTTTTCGTAATTTTTAATGAAATTTTGATTCTTTTTAATATTTTACTAAAATTGTTAAAAACAATGTTAATTCTTTTACGGTTAAGGACAGAGAAGGGTGGCCAGCTCGTTTTAATTGAGCTTTTTCCTTAATACTTCTGCTAATTTTTTCGGGTTTGATACTTTTTTTAAACTCAAGAAGGGTTCCAAATTAGCTTTTGTTTCCTACTTCGTTTAAATTTGCAGGAAGTAGAGGCCTAACGTCTCTTGTCACAATCTTTGAAAACTCTTTGACAAGATAGCTGTACATTTGTTTCCTGTAGGAGTTTTTTGAAACTAAAATTTAGCCAATTTTTGAAAAATAAACCTAAAAATAAAAAAGCATGACTCATTTGTGGTTTATTGAAATATTTCATTTAATAAATGATCTATTTTGCCGATATATGGACTAATTACTTGTTTTTGTTGTACGCTGACACGAATCAGGGCTAGGGGTCAACTCATTGTGGATTCTTAATCAAAAATTATTCGGATTATATTAAGGCGATCTTTTTCAAATACTTTTTTTGAAGTTTTGTTATTTTATGTTGATTACCGAGATGAAATATTTCAAATGGCGGCCCAATCAATGACTATCAATCCTATTTAATACAAAAAGAGACCATATGAAAACATAGTTTGTCTTCAGAGAAAAGCTCATAGTTTAGATGGCTTTGAAGATGTATTTTCGTAATATTTAAATGATTTCCTTTTGTTTTGGATTCAATTGTAAAAATTTTGGAGCCCCATGACAACGTTTTATTAATTAAAGAATCAACTGGGTTCTTAACGAGCTGCAGGTGAGTTTATACAATGCTTTCAGTTATTATCTAATGCCTCTTATAACTTTGTATTGTATATGTATTTGTTTTAAGAGAATGTTAGTGAAGTTTTGAAATTTGTCAATTTTTAATCTTATTTCTGTCCGAATGTAGTTTAGTCTGAATTTAAATACAGGTCAAAACTTATTCCAAGCGGAGATAAAAACTCTTTATATTGGTATTATTTTCAAGTAATGCTTTTTGGCTTTCTTAGTACGAAATCTGATGAAGTTTTGAGAATTTTCGCATGTTTTCCTGTATTTGAGTAGGTTATTTATTCCATTTCAACTAATCATATAAATTATAGCTCCAATTGGCATTGAAAAATTGCGCAAAATAAAATTTTTAATGACTTTCGTGAATAGCTGATGGTTTTAACGACTGCGAAGCCGTTCTCTCAAAACTTCTTGGACTTTTGTCTTTGCCTGTAATTGAGGTTCTTTTCGTTTTCATACGACATATTCCTGTCAATCAAAAGCCCTAATTGCCTTTATAGACAGCTAAATGAATATATTTACTGATTTTTGGTTCGAGCTAAAAGTTTTAATGACTTTCAGTTATTTAAAGAAAATAATTTTGTTTTTGCCAACATTTGCATATTTTCCAGTATCTGGGTTGTTATTTTTTCTCTTTTCAACTTATCACACTTAATATAGCTGTAACTGGCATTCAAGAAATGCACAAACGAAACTGTTCAATTACTTCAGTTAAGAGTCTGCAGTTTTAACGGCTGCGCATCCGTGCTCTCGCAGAATTTAATTGGATTTTTTTTTCTTTTTGCCTCTAAATGTTCTTTTTGTTGTCGTTCGGTATTTTTATGAAAATTAAAGGATTTGAACGCTTCCACGACTGTTTAACGGAATCTGTTTCCTGATTTCAATTTATAGTTAACGGTTTTAAAGACTTTCAACTGTTTTCTTTATAGAAAACATTTTTGTTATTCCAATTTTTTGTTATCTTTGTCGTCTACAAGTAACTAAGTCTTATTATCGACGGAACTCATATATTTTCTATTGCTCTAAACATTTCTGCTGTTGGTTATGTTTTGGCAGATGTCTATAGAGCTTAGAAATGTGTTTTCATAAGAATTTCGCGAGTTTTCAATGCTGTTCAGTATTTGTGGTTCGTTTTGTTGTATTTTCCACAAAGACGCTTTTCCTAGAAGACCCAGTTAAAATCAAAAGGGACTAACGCAAATCATAAAAGGGCTTTTATCAGTTTAATGTTTTTTATGTTTTTTTTGTATTATAGATATAATGGCTGCAACACTGTGGCTTCGATAAATTGCTTGTGGAATTTCTAGTTTATCCGTATTTGCTGTTTTTGCCGTCCTACGATTTGGCTTCAAAAATAACAAGCACAACTGGATTCCTGAGCAGTTGCTAATTGATCTGTTTTTGTTTAAAGTTCAAAACTTTTGGTTTGTAACTTTTGTAAATATTTCTTAAAAAAGTAGTTGATGTCACTTTTATATTATTTCTTTCAATTTTTTTTAGCTTGGTCTGTAACGATAGGTCGCATCCTATTTCCAGTGGACCAAGATCCAATCTCTATTATATTATATTTTCAACCAATGGTGTCATGGGTTTGGTTCTACGAATTTTTATTTAAAAAATGTGTGATTTTTGGATATCCTCTGATTCTGAGTTTTCTGTTTCCTTTCCACATTATCACATTAATGGTTTGGCCCAATTGGCACTGTTAGTTTTGCAGTCGTCCAGCATATTACGGATAACGACAAGTCCAAATTGCTTCACGTAGAAATTAGCCTCCCTAATGAGCCCAGTTGATACGAAGTGCTTTCAATTCACTCAATTTAAAACTGTTTTTTTTTTCAAAAAAAAAAAGTGAATTGTGTTTTTGAACTCTGTCTTTTTTGCTCTTTATTGTCACCCTGTCACCGAGTCGCATTATTGAGAGATCTTATATCTTATCCAATGAACATCTAATGAAGTAAAGGTTGATTTGTTTAGATCGGGTTTTACAGGATTCCTTCTTCATTTTGTTATTTTCTGTTTCTTAAATATTTTCGAGTTTTGGTCGTAATTAATGTTTGCTAGTATTTGTTTTTGGGTGTATCTCATCCAGTACTCTCATTGAGGGTAAGTCTCATCGGCTCTCTAATCCAGCTTTAATTGTTTGTTTGCTGAAAGATATGAGTTGTTGAACCTCCTCTTTCTCTTCCTCATTTGGTTGACTAATAAATCAAAACGTGGATGGGCGGGGTCGGAACATCATGTGGAACGCACATTACCGAGCCTCCTTGTCAGAATTACTTATTGATTGTGCTGAGAAAATATGTTCGAAGAAAGTTACGTTTTATAAAACAGAACGAAAAAATTCAGTGAGAAACAACACCGTTTAAATAGTGCAATCACTTAGCTTCAGCAAACTCTGAAAATAACCGTTTATTTACGTTTTGCCAAATCATTTTATTCGATATCTCGGTTCGCTGAAATTGACAGTCACTGCTTAGAGCATCTGTCTTAGAGTATCACAGCAGACCCTTAACTTTTGTTTAAAGCAGCTGCTATACGGAACTTGTACTAAGGCCATAAATGACAGCTTCACTAAGCGTTTCATTCACAATCAGAACTTAAATCCGCTCCATGTTACTGCCCGTTGTTCCACATCGCCGAGTATAATCGTATCTGATCTAGCTGAAAAACTAATACTTTCTTACCGACGTAAAAAAAGGCCTCCGCGATTTAAACAAAAAGCTTCAAATTTTAGTTGCGAGTATTTATAACACACGCTAGAAAAATCCTACCTTCAGATTGTTCCTGACTTCAGAGATGGAAGTTGCGAAATGATATTATTATGGTTAAGAATATCCTGTTAACAACTAAATTTTTCGAACACCACTGGCTAAATATATAACTGGCTTCATTCCTATAAACAACAAGTTGACTACACCGGATAATAGCCATCAATTATAATGTTATCACTTAGTTGTAATTACATGCCAAAATTGGCCACAAATTTCCGCCTCACTTTGAAAATATTATTCATCGCGACCAAAAATAACCACGCGATCCATTAACTTACTGTTAGTCAATATAAAACAATTCATGCTGTATATTATTCAAATACACCTACATATTTTATCAAAAAATTAAGCTATGATCAAGGTAAACTTTCAAGCTATCATGTTGATAAAAGTTTGCGAAATGCTTTTTCGGGAGACAAAAAATTAGATCATCCCTAATCAAGTGAATAAAAAGAAAATTTTGAAATACTTTTTTAAGAGGAAAGTTGAGATTACAAATTTTTCAAAGGATCCTGTTTACTCTTTTTGCTCCCCTTTTTCAACAATCCCAACTGTTTGTAATAATCTAAAGTCTCTTTCTGCAAAGTTTTCTTTGCCTTCTTTCGCTCAGCAGGCGCATTGCCGTCTTTCGATTCTTCAACCTCATTAATCATTCTGCCTCTATTTCCAGAATTAGAATTGGGGTCAACCAAATAATTTGGAATATCAGATATGTCCGTGAATTTTCGCTTTAACAGTTTGGTACTCGCATTGTTGCCCTCTTCGATAGCCTTCAGATCAGCAGGGTTCTTTTTGAAGTGCTTCTTAAGTTTCTCGGATTTTAATAACTCGGAGTTGATTTCGTGCAATTGGGCGTTTTTGATAGTTTTATCGCTGATAGATGACAAAACGTCATTAACTCTGTAACTTAGTTTATCTATTTCATACATGTCCAGAGAGAGTTCTTGAATAGCTGGTTCTCCTTCTTCCTCTGACTTAAGACGGTCCTAAAACATACTATATGAAGCTACATTCATAGTCTATTAAGTGATGACCAATGCAAATATAGCTGAGCAAATCCGCGAAGTCAATTTTTAATTTAAAATTAGTTTAGGTTAAACGAGAAACAAAATAAACATCACCAAACGCTTGCTTTTGACATCGAGAGGTTATTGAGCTCCAAGGCAAGGTCGAGTCGATAAATGACGGCGATAGCCGAGGGGAAATTTTTTAATCACCTCCCGTTGCGATTACAACAGTTGTATAACTTACGCACCCCTGTACAGCTGAGTAGACTACTTTTTTCCGCCGTTTCATATTCTGTATAATCAAGGCGTTATTCATTTATTTCTTTGATGTCATGCAACTGTTGTTATCACAACGAGAATTGAATAAAATATCTTTAAACAAAGTCAAATATTGAGGAGCATTTGTTTTCATTTCCAGCACAAAACTTCCACTTTTCCGCGAAAGTTAATTTTTGGAGATAGAAATAATACAAGGAGGCTCGGTAATGTGCGATTGCACATAAAGTTCCGACCCCGCTCATCCACAATTTTGGCATAATTGTCTACCAAATGAGGAACACATAGAAAAACCCAAAAATTTAAATATTTTTCAAAACGAATAGCCTCCAACGCAAGATTGTAAGAACGAAAAAATAGCCTCCAAAGCAAATAACACAGCGAAGTAAAAAAAAATGAGGCATTAGAGTGATAAGATACGCTAATATCAAGAAAGCGAGTAAAGACGAACAGCAAAATCAAACACAGACAACAAACAATAATGACATCAAAAACTTTGTCCGTTTTAAAAAACAAAACTCAATAAAAAAGTCAAAATAGCTTCATAAAAAACTGAAACTAAACAATAACTTGTAATTCACAAGAAAAGATACGGGACCAGTCCATAATAAGGCTTGGTAACAAATTGACAACATAACAAAAAGAAAAAAGTTAAGCATAATATTCTTAAAATTAATTTCAAATTAATGAAAACCAGTAGAAATAAATTAAACTATCCCATAGGTATACGATTGCCAATGCTTCTATAGAACGTCATTAAGACCTGTCCGTATTTAATTTTTATGCGGTTAGAAAAAGAACAACAAACAGACAACAAACAATAAATCAAACAAAATTTACCAGAAAACGCTTTGGAAGCCGTACAGCCAAAATTTGGCCCTCAAAACATGACTGATTGCACCTTCTTCGAACAACGATAATGTAGTATTTGACCTCTCATTAATGAAACTAGGTAAAAAGTAGACAAAAAAGAAAAGAAGGGCAAAATTAAGTCACACTTTTTTCGAACAAAAATATTTCCGAAGTCATGAAAGCCATTAATTACAATGTGAAATAATTAAATAGTTTCCTTTACTCGTCCAAAGGAAGCCCCTTAGACATGCAATTATCCAGAATATGTCCTATGGCTACAATAAGAACGTCAATTATGACAAAAATCAAAAATTAATTTACTTTTTCTTGTGAAAAACCCGTGTCGAAGCCAGTAAAGTAAAAACGAATTCCCTGAAAACATTAGATTTTGTGACACCAATCCCTTCTAACACCTTTCCTTGACACCAATAGTGTCACATTTGACCTGTTATTAACGAGACTAGGTAACCAAAAGACAATAAAATGAACAGAATTGCGAAGTTAAAAAGTAATTATTTTTATTTTGGAAAACAATTGTTTTCGAAGTCCTGAAAGTCACCAATTATCTACTAATATCAGAATATTGGCTCATCTATGGTTCCATGAAAAGACAGTGAAACCTGTCATTATAAAGAAAATTTCATACAACTAAAAAGACAAAGTAAAATCGACAGTTGAACACAAAATTAAAAAATTCAATTAAATTCTTCGAGAAAGTAGTGTCGAAGCCGTTAAAAGCATAATCTATGTCTTTTAAGATTTTAATATTATCAATTGTGCCTTAATTTGAACGCCAATAATTTGATATGTGAACTGTCAATAACGTGATAATGTGACAAAACTAGAAAACGTGAAACTAGGGCAAATACGTAAAAATTTGAAATCTAGTTGTATCGAAGCTAGAAAACCATAACTTAAAGCGTAAAATCGCAATAGAGATTAAATTTTAAATCAGTAGAAAGAAGAAGCATTCTTTCCTTGCTGACACTAAGCTACAAGTTGACCAAATTAATAATAAAAAAGAGAGGCAAAGTTCAATAAGCCATTATTTAATTAAAAATCAAATATTAGGAAGCCAATTGGATCTACCACTTCTGAGCTTTGATTTGAATTGTTCTGGCATTTAATTAATATAAAAAAGATCGAATAATTTAATGTTTTTAAAAAAGACCGACTGATTGCAATCCGAATTATTTTTGAATTCTAACACTCCAAGATTGGTCCAAAACTAGCCCTGCTAATGCTGTTCGTCCATTAGGAATACTTATTTTTTCGAATTTTATAGATTTAGATAATTTTTATTTAAAAAAACAATGCTACGTTTTCGATAATGAACGAGTAAAGTCAGCAAAAAACTGCAAAGTTTTAATTACAGAGCACTTTCAACGGAAGTTGAAGTGGAAATAGCCCCCTTTTTAATCTACAAAGACTGTGTTAGTGGCGTTTGGGTTCGTACTTCCGGCAAAATTATTGAAAGTGGACTATAGAAGCTGATTTCGTGCTGTTTTTGATTAAAAATCTGAATTTTGAAATATTTAGCCAGAATTTTTGACAAAAAATTCAAATGCTAATAAATAAAAAGAGTCGACAATATTTTTTTGTCGACTCTTTTTATTTATTATCATTTAAACAACATGATCGACAATATAAAAGAAAAATCAACCACACTTTTGAAAATTTAAAAATTTTTTAGCAAAGTTGACGAAATTTTAGTGAAAAAAGCAGGAAAATGTGAATAAAGACAACGGAATTCACTCTACTTTTCTCAGAAGTTTAAACCTCGATAACTCCGTAAAAAACGAAAATATTTTAAATTCCATATTGTCACGCCCCTATTTCGTCCCTCAAAGCTACGTGATATTTTTCCTTTAAATATCCATAAATAAGTGCTATAATTTAGTTCATATACAGATAGATCTCAAGGCCATATATAGCTAGTATTTCCATCTAGGCCTGTAACCCCTAATTTGTTTATGTTTATTAAAAACAACCGCAGATTGACAGTTTACTGATAAACATATTAAGTGCCTAAAAGCCTTAATATTTACCTTTTTGAGTTCGCTAACGATGAATTCGCATAATTGGTAAATAACTTCATGAGAAACTATGTACTTGGTGAAGTAATTATTCTGATAAAGTAGATGCTAATACGGAAATTGTATATGTACTTAACAAACATCAAGAGAGGTACCATAAACATCAAGAGAGGTACAGTAAATATTTACGAAGCACCAATACAACTCAAGGTACAGCCCTGCGGAACGACGATCACCAGAACACCGGAGAACCAACCTAGTGATCAGTTGCTAATCAAACTCAGCAAAAACTTAAACTTTCTTATTCTATCATTGAAACTTGTCTTTATTCCTGATACAATAATTAAAGATCGATCTGGAAATTCTTCCTAAAATAACTAAGTTAGAACAGACTTCTTTAGAGTTAATTCGTGGTTAAGAAAAGCTCTAGAAACCAAGGCAACTAGTGGATATATCGCACATCCGAACCGCTCAATAAAAGGCTATCACTAGCTAAATTTATTCAAAATATATCCGCTAAAAATCGCACTGTGAAACACCAAAAAAAGTCCTTTAAAAATAATAATAATTCATACAATTTATTCCAAATATTTACCTCAATAATCCAGCGAGAAAAACCTTAAAAGTCAGTGCGTAACACATATTCTACGCTGGACGAGCTTTCTAATGATACCGCTCACAACTCTGTACGATGAATATATCGATCAGCCAAAATTGTCTGAACAAAAAACCATTTGAGTATATAGTCCCCCCCTCAAGAGGGGTCGAAACAATAAATTATCTCATAGCTAATATAAATATAATGAAGTAGGCTTCTGTTTCAATCACTGACACAGAAGTCGCGAAGTAGCTCCGACCTACAATCAAGACATTTTGAGAATATATAAATTGTTGCTATTACAAAAAAACTTTGGCACAAAGCTGCTTACGGAACCGTCAAAATCATCAAAAGTTAAAGAGAAATTAATTACAACATGCCATCTAACATAAACCAAAACCTTCTAGAACTTTTTAACTCCTAGAGGAAATAACTTTAACATAAAGATTAGAATCGGAAGAATTGCCACCATACAAATTCAGTGGTTCCGGCTTCTATAGTAGGTAGCTTAACCTTAGGGAAGCTAGCCTTACTGGATACACAGAGGGAAATGGTTGAGGGGTGCAAACCTACACAATTGCCCTCTCGCATATTTATGCCTCATTAGCAGTTTTGTTTGTGAATCATACGCTTAGAGAAAGTTAAAGCTCTACAAAAACGTCTCTGCGACTTAATGCCCTTGAATGTTACCACTTTATCAATAGGAAAATTAAAATTGATCAGACAGAGTATTCTCTAAAGATTGCATTAAGAATGACAAGCCAAAAATATTCGCTGAAAACTTCGTCAATTAACTGCCTTCAGTTACTTTCAACAGTTTACTGGTTTCTAGTGTGAAGAACTCTCTCCTTGCAGTCGAGAGCGACGCAACAAAATTTTCTGTTTGTCTGTTTATTTTCTGTTTTCATGACCAGCTGTTTCATAAAAGTGCACTTGTGCAGATATCAAGGAGCAAACAAAGTAATTATTTTCAACTAATTAGATTGTTCTCGTGGATTTAATCATAAACATTCTGCGGAAAAGGCAAGCAGAGTCACAGCAAACTTTTTGAATTTCAGTTAACTGTTTTTACTGCTTCTGCTAATTCTACGACCCACTGGTTTCATTTCAGAGCTCTTGTTTCTTAAATCACACAATATTATACCAATGACCAGCTATTATGGGTCTAATTTATGGGTCATATTTACCTCAAATAAATGAAGAAACAAAACAAAAACCAAAAAGAATGAAGAACTTGGTAAATTAATAGTGAAATACAATATTACGTTCCTGTTTCTTGTTTTGTTTCTGACTTAGAAGATTTCTATCAAAAGCACCTAAAAACATACACCATAAAAACTTTTATTGTTAAAAAAGTTGACATGCCTGAAAGACACAATAGTTGATGAAAAATCGACGTTTACAATTATTAACTACAAACAACAAAAATTTTAAACTTGCATGAGCAGTCCGAAAAAAATTTCAATTTACTAAAAATAGTAATATCAGCAAGAACTAGCGCCAACTAGCTCATGCCACCATTAAAAGTTCAGATTGTCTACTCTAAAAGAGAACGCTTTGTAGAGGACAACAAAATTTCAATAAATATTTGCTCTCACGAGATGATCTATGGATTTCTAAAACTTTGTAAAAACTGACAGCTGTGTAGTTCACGAGGAATTTGAGCTCCACGGAAAATTTGAGCCATCGCGTAATGCCTCAGAATCAAAAATGTTGTTGTAGCTGTTGTACAGCACTGCAATTCGCAGGTAAATTTGGCGGGCTACAGGCGCTTACAGCCGTTTTTACCTGGTACCCTATTTGCATTTGTATTAAAAAATATATTAGTAGTAGTGTGACTGCCTATCCACAAATTGCTTGTGGTGCGGCGACCTTTCTGCATCTATGCCACGGTGAAGGGGGGAGGCATCGTCAACTTCGGGGAAAGGGCAAAAAAGGCGGATTATTCTGTGCAGTGTGGTCCGTATTGGAGTGTGGTCGTGTTGGAGCCTCAGAATCAAAATATATTGATACAATGGAATCGCAGGATAACTTCAGGAACTTATCTATAATCGCAGGAACTTATCTATAATTACATAGATTTTTAAATAAATTTACGCAAGCCCGATAAAATGTGTCACTGAATTTCTACAACCAGTCAGAGCACCAATCTGGGAGCACCAATGTAGTAAAGAAGTAAAAAAACAAGTTTTTTTAGAAGTCGGTTCGTGTTCTATAACCACAGCTGAATGATATGTAAGCGAAGTATTTTGAGACCTCCTCAAACTTCACGGCTTTAGCCAACAGCAAAAATTTAAAAATATTCAGATCGCTATAGTATTTAGAAGCAAACGTCAAAAAATTGCTTCAATTTTGAAAAACATTTTTACGACAAATTTAAAACCAGATCTGCAAGTCCAGATGCTCCTTTTTTGTACCAAGCGCTCTTCTCATTAGTTTTAATGGTCGGGGATCTAGATTTTATCAATATAATTTTGGATAAAATTGTTTCGAATCATTTCCGTATGCCATAGTCCCCCAGCTGCAGAGCACATGCCATTACACAGTGAGTCATTGTTTAAAAATATTGCATGTGCGTCTGGGGTACAAAAATCATGCGCATAGGAAGCTGGGGGCACAAACGAAAACAACCCTTCGTTTCATTAGTCGGCAAAAAGCTGCGTCTAGCGCGTATTTAAACTCACACTTGTCACTGTTTTCCGCAAAACATGTTAAAAAGGTTTTAATTAGGCAGAGATTAAAGAACACCTAATTGCTAAACAAATGCAACGTCATATTGCAGATAAGTTAAGGAATTTCATGGCTCTTTAGATGCATTAGAAAAAAGTCTGATAATTAATAACAAAAATCGGCGATAATGATTTTGGCTAATTGAAACCGTTTTCCCGGGACATAAGTCGCAAAAGATTATTGCTGAGGCAGCTATTTTCCAAGTAATCATTGATATCAAGTATAACAAATCTTATGTTCATTCTCTGCTACTTCGTCCGTTTCGGAATTTTTCTACTAAGGTAGCCAACACATTTTTCTATTCACAGAACATAAGCAACTAACGTCGGTTGAATTGCTCTGAAACGACCGGTTGGCTTCGTCAGTAGCTAGCCACACTTTAGTTAGGCTAGCTTTCGCTTAATTGAAGGGGCGTAAGGTGAGCGCAGCGGTGGGGGGATGCACCAGGGAGGGAGGGGGGAGGGGAGGGTGCTGGGACGGTGAAAGGAGGGTCTTTGACTGCACGGGCCCTTACGGCCTGAACGATCTACAGGGGTGGGGATGGGGGGGCTGAAAGGATGGGGGATGATGTGTGTATGTGTGGGGGGAGGGGTTGTGGGGGGGGGGGGTTGTCTGGCGGGGGTCAACCTCTAAGAATCGCCCTTCACACCAAAAGTATGTCTCCAAAACAGTTTCTGTGAATCGCATACTTAGAGACTAGTGAGCTGAAAGCCTCTAAAGAGCACTTAATGCCCGCCGGGTTCTACGTGCTTATCCCGTTTTTGAGGACGAAAAGTCAAATGGGTCAGACGAAAAATTGGTCAAGCGAAAAATCGCATTAAAAAAGGACCGACAGGACTAATATAATTGCTACAAACTTCGCTTGAGAGCAATTAAAGATAGTTCCATAAAGGTTTAGATTAAAGACTATAAGCTCAGAATGCTTTCATCTTCTCATCTGATTTTCTTCCTTGAAATAAAAATATCTGGACATTTTCTGTAGGTTCAAATATTCCCTAACCTCTTGCGCAGCGACATAGGTTATTTCATAAATCGTCATTTCAAGAAGAACAAGCTTCAAAGAACCCGCTTACAGCTACATTTTTAAGTGCATGGGATCTGTAATGATACCTCATGTCCTTCTCCAATGATCATAATGAAATAACAAAATTGACAGCACGAAGAGGATTATCCGTGATTAAGTTTTTTCCTATGAATCCATCTGTCTGCTGAGAATAGATACAAACTAGAGACTATTAAAGAAATGACCGAATGAAGTGTCATCTTAAATAGCAGAATTTGGAAAAAATATTTTCAACATAACACAAACCTGGACAGATTCTAAAGCATGTTCATCATCTTTGTGAAGGAGTGACAGAACAGTTCCCTTTTTCACACCTCTGGCAGTCCTCCCAGCTCTGTGTATATACACTGAAGAATCTTCAGGGAAGTCAAAGTTGACCACAATTGCGACGTCTTGAAAATCGATCCCTCTCGACATTGAGAACTCGTAATCAGAGTGTTTAGATATTTTATTTTGAAACGACTTGGCTGCCAAATCGTTTGCAATAATGATGTCAAACTTCCCTTCGTTGAACAGGGTAACGGTTTGTTTTCGCGAATTAAAAGGCAGTTGATCGTTTAGAACACAACAAGAAAACTTGAAGCTGTCCAAAAACAACTTCAACTTGTACGAAGCTTTCTTTGAATTACAAAATATCAGACATTTGCCTCCAATTTTTTTGAACATAAACAGATACAAAAGAACAGCAAATCTGTCAGACCGATGACCTACTCTGATAAATAACTGTTTCAGTTGCTTCTTTTCGGGTAGTTCTTGATTCAGTAATCTGACTAGTGCTAGATTGTGAGGCAACAGTGTTTTAATAATGGCCAGTTCTTCCGTCATTGTTGCAGATAACACAACAGACTGAAAATGCTTCGGCATATAAGATAAAATTGTTTTTATGTTTTTCTCGAACTGGTCTGAAAACATTGCGTCCGCTTCGTCTATTGCCAACAATTTCACTTTTCGAAGAATCTTGGCCGAATACGCCGTCAAACATTTTGCAATTTGCGCTGGCGTTGCCAGTAAGATATCAGGGCGCTGAACATCTAGTGCCGAAAAGTCTTCCCTTGAAGATTGGGAAAAATTTAAAGACTGAACTGAAATCAAACCCGGGGCAAACTTCAAAAGTTGCAAGCAGCATTCTTCAGTTTGCTTCGATAGCTCATTAGTTGGCGATAAAATCAACGATAAAACCGATTTGCTCGATGACTCCGAATTCGATCGCGATTCTTTCAGCTCCAGCAGTCTATGTATGATAGGTAACAGAAATATTGCAGTTTTACCACTACCTGTAGTTGCCTGGACTAAGAGATCTTTTCCAGAAAGCGCCAAGGGTATCGTGCTGGCTTGAATGGTGGTCGGTGATTCCCATTTCAGCACTTTTCGTAAGGATTTTAAAATTTTAGGGTTGAGCCCCATCGATTTAAAGGTTACATTTGAAGTTGATTCGTTATCATTACCGATGTCAGCACTCATTTTCGCAAACACAAAAATCTGAAATTTAAAAACCGAATAATCTCGGACGAATTGATCTCAAACGACAGGGGAAGGGGGGTTGTTGGTGGAGGGATCAATTAAAACAGCGGACGGGGTTGCCTGAGTGGCTCTTAATTTATCTAAGGAGCTTCAAAAGCTTCATACTGATTATTATACAACACCCGATTCAAACTTAAAAAATGAAATCAATTGCGAAGCACTTTACATTAGACTTTTAGTAACTGCAATTAATTAAGTTGTTGCCTTAAACTCTGAAACAGCACTTTAACACGCAAAAATCAGGAACTCAAGCGTGAAAAAAGTCACTTTAAGCAGTCAAAAACATAACCGACTATCGTCGGAAGAATTGCTCTCGAACGAATAGTGGGAGCTTTAATCTATTGCAGCCTGCTTGAAAAATTCTCGAAATTACCTTTTCAACTTAAATACTACCACCAGTTCCCAATTACTATATATTACAGAAAGCTAGCGTTAAAGTCAATGTTCGAAAACAGAAGTCAACGTTCAAAAACGGATGTATAAGTTCGAATAGAAAGAAGTAGTAAAAAGTATTCTTCGAGTAGTAAAAAGACCAACACGTTTGCAATAAGTGCTTCAAACTTCGTTCGAGAGCATTTAAAACCGTTGAGACAAAGATCTGTAGTATAATCAACATCAAACGTAAGCTAGCATCCTATTATTTTACTAGGAAACCTTTACCATGAAACTTTTACATCAACTTTTGGCAAGCGCTCGGTAAAATTGTAACTTACCAGATATCCAGATGCCGTCGACGAATATTCGCAATAAAAATCAAGGTGTCGTCAAGCGTTGCAATGTTTCTTGTGTTTCTTTGATATTTTGCTGAATTTTCATTCTCTTTAGACATTAGAAAGAAACATGTGAATACATGACAGTAGCATCTAACTTTTTATTGAGTAAATTCAACGGAGTTAACCCCTTTTGCCATTGGAATATCTGGTTAGGCAGCGTTAATTTTTATGCCAAAATCACACGTTACAAAGATAGCATAGTCGAGCAGTGCTCAAAATTTTTTCTTAAAACTTCTTGTCAATTTGCTTAAAATTCGGTGTAATTACATTGAATTAATACTTCGTAATAGTATAGGGTGCTAAGTTATTTTTGATGTTCAGGTTACAAAAAAAAATCACATCAAAAGACCGACATAAATAACATAATAGCTACTAACTTTTTGGGGAGCAATTAAAAACAAGTATTTGGCTTTCAGCTTTACAAAAAGCTTGCAAATTAAAACTAAGTTTAAAAAATATGAAATTTCTAGACTAATTACCTTATAACATAATAGTTTTATAACTAAGCGTTGAACTCAACACTTCTTGATGGATCAGTAGGATACAATTTCTGACAAAATGTGATGAGTCTTTTAAAAGCCTGAATATACTTGCGCTGTTCTTCGTCATTCAAAACGTGAGCTATACTCTTTGTGGCCAATTTATCCTTTCCCGGTCGAGCGTGGATTCCGTGCATAGTAACACCAATAGGCCAGGGGGCATTTCCAATCGCCATTTGTAAATAACTATCACTGGCTTTTATGTACTCTTTTTTGAGCGTCCAGTAAACGACATTTGCTAGGGAATCCAAAATATCTTCTTCCATGGTACCCGACTTCAACTGTCTGATCATTGGTTTCAAATAGTCAACAGATTGTAAATATCTTGCTGCTTCTAGTCTTCCGTGTTGCGACTTCTTAACACTTAAACTCCGATCGTTCAACTCTTGTCCCCATAATTCTAGCATGAGTTGGCAAAATTTGAGAACAACATTTCGATCGTATTGATAATCTATCTGTGTTAGTTTCAACCCCTTTTCTGATATCTCTTCAAACTTTTCTCCACATGGCTTTACTTTAACATTATGCGCATCTTGAGATGCGGAGTCTTTCGCTAAATTTGAGTTGGATTCCTGTTCCATTTTTTCCATTAGAATCTGCATGTCGTTTTTCCTTCCCTCAAGTATATCGGGATCTAGCAGCTCTAACTTCCGGAGTCTCTGATAGGTCATAAGTTCAGTTTCTCCAAAAAGTTTGATTGGTTCACTTCGCTTCCTCAAACGAGAGATTATTTCAGATTTGCTCATTGCAATTTTCTCCGATGATTTTTCAGCAAGTTGATCAATGTTTTCACTGCTGGTAGATGCAATTGGTTGGAAGCTGTTTGACTTGGCGTTTGATTTCAATAAATACTCCTCCTCTTCCTTAGCAAAAAGATCGGAACGTTTGAAGAACTTGCCGTTTGTAAGTAGACCTGCTTTGCTTTCAACGTGAGTTCGCTTCCGGTTTATTTCAGCCAATAAATCATCCATTTTCTGAAAAGATAAACCCATCAATGCAAATCTTATACTGCCGAATGTCAATAACAGCCAACTACAAAATCCTGAAGAATTGCTAATCCGCATAAAATAGTAATCAGCATTAAAAAGCTGCAAAATACGTAAAATACGAGTTGTTCAAAAACATTTCAACTTTTTGGAAATTGTTGAGAAATATTTGTTGGAAATACTTATGAATAGTTGGCTTTATTTGTGAACTTCTAAAAAAAACTTCTAATTAAAAACAAAAACAAAAGTGAAGTTTCAGAAAAATTTCGTAGCCATTAACGGTACTTCAACATTCAATCAACGCTATATAATCAATTGTCCTTAGCAATTGTCTGTACATAAAAACTAGTTAATTAAGTACATGTAAAATGTAGGGTTTTTCAAACTATTCCATCATTTCTTCAACCCTCTGGATTATTATCAGGATCGATTTCGGCAAAAGCTAAAAGAAGGAGTGGAAATCGTGACAAAACTTTTATATTATTCTAAAAAGATGAGAGCTAAAGGGTGCGGAAACCTTCGAGTAAAAGGTTAGCATAGTTGGGGGATGTATCTTAATTAAAAAGCCGCAAATGCTCAATATTTATAAAAACTTTGACTAGGATTTTGTATCCTATAATCATGTACAGACAACGATTAGGAACAATTAAGTACTTTATATTCAAGAGTAGCAAGTAGATTTGAAATACTGTCATTGAGAAACCCGTCAATTAACAGAAAGCCTCTACCCTAAAAAAGTTTGGTCAACTCTGGCGTGGACTATAAGTCAACTCTTATATACATGTACATTGTGACAGTTGTCAAACGTCGAAGAGCATAATGAAAAAAATTAGGTTGCTGCAGAGAAATGAAAACGGACACAGCGGTAATGATTTAAACCCAGATTTGAATTTACAGAGTAATTTAGGACGACAACCGCCCCTCTCCTACGATGGCTCCAATGAAACCTTCGACAACGAGACGCCGGCACATGGAACTTGCGCTACGAAGGCAGAGTATGCAGCAAAGCAGAAGCTCAGAGCTGGTAATTGTCCTGATATGTGGTCACATCAGAATAAGAATCGTCTTTTTCTCGAGGTTTTTTTTCTGTCCATGCTGCCAACCTCTGTATGGCTTTTTGACGCTGACGGGCTATCTCCTCCAGTGCATGTCAATGAACACAATGTGGCAAACTCAACGTCAATTTCTCGTTGTTTCGTAGCTCAATTTTCTGATGGTCTGGTGATACGAATCCGGTATGCTTCAAGAGCAACTCTCATCAACCAAATAAAACATAACCGACTAACGTCGGGCGAATTGCTCTCAAACGACCGGCGAGCGATTGGCTTTGTCAGCAGCTAGCCACGGTTTAGTGAGGCTAGCTTTAGATTAAATGAAGGGGCGAAAGGTGAGCGCAGCGGGGGTGCACCCGAGGGAAAGCAAAAGTGGATTGGGGGGACTGCTGTGCGGGCAGTGGGTGCGTAGGGTGTGGGATCAGTTTCTAAGAACCGCCCTTCACACCATAGGTATAAGTCTCCAAAACAGTTTTTGTGAATAGCATACTTGAAGATTAGTGGGCTGAACGGATCTAAGAGAACTCAATTGAAACTGGTGGCTACCACTTTATCCCGTTTCTGAAGATGAAAGTCAAATGGGTAAGACGAAAAATTGACCGAGCGAAAAACTGCATAAAAGAGACAAACAGGATTATTATATTTGCTAAAATGGCTTTTAAAAGCAATTAACAATGATTTCCTCAGAAGTGCCTGCTAAGTCAGGCATGATAAAAACACTTCTACTATAACTCATTGTTAATGAGATCAGAGAAGATGACATTACGCCTCATACCAGCAGCCGAAGTGCAGCATCAACAAAGAGATAGAGTGAGAGAGAGAGAGAGAGAGCTAAAACGTGAACGAAAGGAGAAGGAAAGAAACCTTAACCCACAAAGAGAGAGAAAGAAAGACAGGAGTATTTTACAAGAAGGGATTCCACTCTGCAACTTCTAGTTTTCTAGCCTAGTTAGTAAAAATCCATAGAGAAAAAACTGAAGGCAAAATTAAAAAATCAACTTCGCAGTAAAAAAGTTCGAAACCATTTTTTGTCTCAAAAGTTCTGTCAGATAACCCATTTTCGAGACCTAAAAAATTTCATTGGCCAGTGATGGTCGTTCGAACTCAGAAAACGACAAAGTAATGAAAAAATTTTGGAAACAATTGCAAATTTTAACAAAATCTTGCTAAAATTCAAGACTTTAGTATCTTCAGAACCATTTCATTGTCTCAAACGACTATCCAGCATCCCTGTTTCAAGCCTGAAATAGTTTCACTGGCTCAAAGATCCATACACTTGGAACATGATAAAAACTTCCCATTAAATTTTATCCACAATTTACTAAAACTACAGTCATAAAAAAAGTTGATCACTATCCCATTAACTCTAGAAACTATGAAGCAGCTTATGATCAAACCTTGGAGGAGGTCCCAGGGCCCCTGGTGCCTGAAAAAAATGAAGAACATGAAAAAACTGCAAATATTTTAAAAAGTTGCTTAAATTCGTGATATTAAAATCTTAAAAAAGATTCCATTACATCTATAAACTATGCAGTAACATATTATCACACCCTAGAGGAAGTTCAATGGCACTGGAGGCTAGAGAAACCTTAACAAATGACAAAAAATTTCACTTGAAAAAATTCACTTAAGTTTTATAAAAGAAATTGCTAGAACTCAAAAATTAAAAAATAATTCATGACTAGCAAAAAATTTCCAGCAATTTTTGTTATCAAACTCTAACGGAGGTTTTCTGACCCTTGAGGCTCAAAAAACCTGAATGGCAAAAATGGAAAAAATGCTACAATTCGTGATGTTAAAATCGTGCAAGACATTTCATTACATCCAGAAATTATACAGTAGACTATTTTGAAACCCTAGGGAGTTCAAACCACCTTGGCTCTTGAGGCTGAAAAACCAAAAAACCCTCTAAAATTTTCAAAAAACCTGAAAAGCAAGTTTTTAAAAAAAAATTGCTAAAATTTGTGACATTAAAAAGTTGAAAAACCATTCCATTGCCAATAAAAATTTGTCAGTAATTAACTATCAAACCCCTTAGGATGTTTTGTGGCCCCTGTGTCTGGAGAGACCCGAATAAGGAAAAATAAATGTCAAAAGAATTTGAAAGAAAAATTGCACGTTGGGGGGGGGGGAGGTTAACGTGGAGGGGTCTTCAACCTCGAAGAACCGCCCTTCACACCATAAGTATAAGTCTCCAAAACAGTTTGAGCTGAAAGAGCAGAAAGGCTCTTAAGTCCACTTAATGCCCGCTGGGCGCTACCTGTTTATCCCGTTTTTGAGGACGCAAAGCCAAAAGCGTTAGACGAAAAATCGGTCAAGCGAAAAATTGCATAAAAAAGACCGGCATGACTAATATAATTCCTACAAACTTCGTTTGAAAGCAATTAAACACTTAAATCAAAAAATTCCACTGAAGACTGAATCAAACATCCAAATTGCTTTGATATCTAATAGACTGTTCGACATCACATACGTGATTGATCATTTAGCAAATGAGTGGCGCATATCGTTGTGCCTGATGTGGTTATAGCTACCTTTCGGAAAAAATGCGTATGAGCTACATTAAATATTTCTTAACATGCACAGGTTGGCGTTTTCACAGGATCCCAGCCGTATCTGAGGGCAATTCCATCTCAATGTTCTTCGCCGGTTAGATTAGATTGCATTTTTTCAACGGAAGCGCCATCCATCAGAACGATGTTTCCTTCGCCATATCTAGAGAACATGCCACAATTTTTATCAATTAGCTCTATTTGTGAAAATTTCTTGGAATCCTGTAACTGCTTTTCGTCTCAGATTTTTTTCAACAACAGCGTTTTCATCACTAGACTCATACAATGGATCACAGATGAAAAGACATTTGATACAAGGTCGACCGGTCTCAGTTACTAACAAACTTAGGCCACCTTCTTTTACTGGATGAGAAGAAGAATTTATTTTTCCGAGTACAAAACAAATACATATAATGAAAATTTACCAAAATATTTTGAATACACTACAGAAACGAATAACAAGCTAAAGCATAAGACTCGGAAAGGACAGGCAACGGGATCAACAGATCCTCTTTACAGCCCACCCTTCGGGGTACTAAACCAAATAGTAATAAATAAAAAAAAATTCATGTATAACTATATACCAAGTTTTTTTTGGTAATATTCAAAACAATGAAAAAAATTGCAGCAAGTAGCGCTACATTGAACACCACAAGAGACTCGGGCGCAGGTGAAGGCAAGAAGAAAAGGGGTGACAAATTTTATTTTTTAAAAATATTCTAAGTGTCGCGGAGGCTCCTTTTGACTGAAAACGGAAAAAAAATCACAAAAACGTCGATATCTCGAAAACTAGAAGGTTTCAGATGGTCATTTTTGCCACCAGAAAGCCAACCTCATTTGGGTACTCACGTAGCATGCAGGCAAAGGGGGTAACTTTCCCATGGGAATTTAGGTTGCGAATATAAGTTGAACTAAAGCAGGGTTATCGACCAAAAAAACTGTTTTTCAATTTGTGATAAAAATTAATGATATTTGAAGCATTGTACGATCGAATATCACTAGAAAACACACCTGAATCTACTAAAAGGTTATATAACTTGATTGCACGGCACTTAACAGAATTCCTTTCAATTTTTTTTCTGTATGATGGCACTTTCAAAAATCCCGTATTAGAACGCCTGGTAACATTAGGTTTTTCAAAAACATACATTTCATTTAAATACGACTCCGAATGTAATCCCCTGAGGGATCGCAATACAAACTTTAGTAGCTCATACAAATGGAGTTCGTACACGGTCAAGATTCTATTAACAAACAGGTCCGTAGAAGAGTCGCACCGTTTTCTGAAAAAGATAAACTTCAAAATCTTTTTCTGCAGAGCCAAAACTGCAGAAAGACTACTGAAACTACAACATCCGTATACCAAAATTCCATACTGAATAATGGACTTTACGTTACTATCGTAGTACCGCAAAAGTTGTTTACGAGGAACATAATGACGCAGTTTAGATATAATGCTACATTGCTTTCCGAGTCTTTGCCTTACTGAATCAATATGAGACTGAAAAGAGAATTTTGAATCCAGACATACACCTAAATACTTACACATAGGAACAACACTGATAGCAGTGTTGTTCAACATAAATGACTGGTTGGAAGCACTTCTAAAGTCGAATTGATAAGTTTTTGAAGAGTTTAACACAAGTTTGTTGGCTATTAGCCACTTTTCAACTTTAATTAGGTCCATGCTAATTTCTGCGTCTGAGCAACCGATGGCAGTGATATTTGCGCCATCAGCAAAAAGAAGGATATCAACATTGCTGCACACCTTGGGTAGGTCGTTCACATATATTATAAACAGAAGAGGCCCAAGAATTGATCCTTGCGGTACTCCGAACTTTAATGGTAGCCATTCGGACGATTTATCGTTTACAATTACTTTTTGCGAACGGTTGCTCAGATAAGACTCAAACCAAGCATGAACATGGCCTCGAACGCCATAATCGCTTAACTTATTAAGAAGGATCCCATGGTCAATAGTGTCAAAGGCTTTCTTTAAATCAAGAAAGAAACTTGTAACACGGCCACTAAATTCATTGAGCCTCACTTTTTCGGAAAAGTTAACCAGCGCATCAATTGTACTATACTTTTTGCGGAAACCATATTTCTTTTCATAAAGCAAATTAAAATTCTCAAAATAATGATATAATCGCACAAACATTGCCCTCTCAAAGATTTTACTCCAAACTTTTAAGAGAGAACTTGGTTTGTAATTATTTTCATCTAAACGAGATCCACCTTTATTCAGAGGAATAACCTTAGCTTGCTTTAAATCAGAAGGGAACACGCCTCGTGCAAATGAACAGTTGATAAGTAGTTCTAAATAAGGAGCAACAACGGTAGCGGACTTTTTTACGATGATCATGTTAACATTATCGTCGCCAGACGAAGATTTATTCTCAAACGATATCAAGATCTCCAGTACTTCTGCCATAGAAACCTTTCGAAGGAACACTGAATGCTGTACAGTTTCCAGTTCTGTACTACATGGAGCATTGGGAAGTGACTTCCGAAGCTCGTTGGCAATTCCAGTGAAGTACTCATTAAACTTAAAGGCAATTTCACTAGAGTCTGTACAGTTGTTGAGAGCAGCGATTTTTGTAGTATTGTTGGAGCCTTTAATATCGTTCAGTAACTTATAAACTTGCCTTGAGTCCCCAATACGATATTTAAACTTTTCAGTATAAAAATGCTTTTTCGATTTTTTCAATTCCGCTTCGAACGTCGAGCGGAGTTTTTGGAATTTATTAAACGATGTTTGATCCCTTGTTTTCTTCCAGTGTCTGAGCACTTGATTTTTTTTCGAGCGGAGGTTCTTAAGCCGATTAATTAGCCAGACAGGAGAATTAGACTTTGCAGCATTTGAAGCACTTATAAGAGGATCAAATTGATTCAAAACACGGATGAAACAAGAGTTAAAAGTATTGAAGCATCATTGGCACATCTTCGAGACTTACATCTTTCATGTCTTTTGAGAGTTCACAGCCCAAAGCCTCTATATAACAAACGAACGATTCCGAGCACTTAAGAAACGAATAATCGCGAAAAACAGTTGGATTATGTGACGATTGTTTTGAAAGACCACGTTAGAACAACCGAAAAGTGATCCGGAAAAGACTGAAAAGAAAGCACTTCTGAATTTGGGTTCACTATGTTTTGATACATCATATGATCAATACAGGAGGAGGTGGAACTTGTGATTCTGGTAGGTGCCAAATAAAAAAACTCAAAACCATTTGATTCGATGCAAGTCTTATATCTGTTCACTAACAGATTAGATTCCAAAACGTTTATATTTAAATCACCGCAAACCACGAAAGGAAGGGAAGGCTGTGACAATTGTTCCAAGTTATGATCAAGTAGGTCAATGAATTCCATTTTGCCGGTCCTTGGCTTGTTATAAACAACTAGGATTCTTAACTTATAGCCGGAATTTTCAAAATCTGCACAAATTGCTTCGTCAAAAGTAACAGGAATATCATTCAAGATAGAACAGTTACTTTTCACTTGAAGCATGACACCTCCTCCTTTAACACTTCGGTTTTTTATAAGGCTTTGGTTGTAGCCAGGAACGCGAAAACAGTTTTCATCATCGCCGGCGCCAAGCCATGTTTCAGTTAAGCATAGTATATCAGGTTGGGACTCAAGGCTGTACACTAGTGCTTCCAAGTCATTTATGTGTTTTCGAATAGACCTAACCTTTAGATGGAGAACACTTAAACAAGTATTAGACCGTTTTTTAGTAGATGGGATTATATTAGTCGTCCTGAAAAACAGTTGACAATTGCTGTTCCGCAATTTCTTTGGCAGATAGACCATCCATTTCCTCATCTTCTGTTTCTTGGACACTGTCCTCAGTTCTTCGTCGGACTTTATTAAGGTTGAGTGCTTTTATTAAGGCTGGAACAAGAAATTTGGCAACACTTCCAGCAAGCTCTTGCGTTTCGATTGACTCATCCACTTGAGAAAGAATTGCGCCCAGACTACGTTTCTTCCTGTTTGGGTCAGAGGCCAACATAGGAGTTTTGGGCTTTCTGGTTAGAGTCGGCAGCGATGAGAATATGGGAGTTTGTGGGATTTCGTAAACATTTTGTCGGGCAATATTTGATGACGTTTGTGGTGAGCTCTCCGTTTTTCTGAAATTTTCCAATTCTTCAACAGATTGCACTTTCACAGGGTTAGCATTGGGAATATTTTCATTGATTGAAAAGATTTGCTGCTTCCTGGTAATAGTCTTGATGCCTTGTTCCTTTGCAGCAACACGAAGTTGTCGATCACTGGGAGCTAAGCACTCTTCAATATAGATTTTCCCTTTTGCGGAATTTTGAAAATTCTGTAGCCAACTTCGTCGATTCCATGCTAGATCCCGATGACGATGATATAGGAATTTACCAATAATGGGCCCGAGTTGTTTTCCGTTCTGTAGTGGGTGGCATGCGGCAAGGTCTACTTCACTGATGTTTATCTGCATACAATTCTTCATAATTGATAGTACCGTGGCTACAGGGTTTTCAAGTTCCACATTTGAGAATATGAGACACAACTTTCTAGAATATCTCTCCAACTCTATCACTCGTCCAGACAAGGAATAAATTTCGTTTGTGTGGTCTTTGATACTTTCATTCATCAAGTGGTGATTATTCTTCAGCTCAGCAATGACACCGTCTTGTTGTTCGACCTTCTCCTTCAACATCCGAATAGCTGCTTTCAGGTTTTTGATTTGTGCATCGTCGCCCTCTTGCACTTGAACCAGATCCTTTAGACTTTCATTCACCATCTCTATTTAATAAGTTTATCACAACAATTAGGCTAAAGATATTTCGATAATTATTGTTGGAAGAATTGTGTTCAGCATTGGAGGTATCAAATCAATTTCAACTAAATTTCTGTCTCTGGAAGCAGCTTGGAGGAATGTAAGGTCAATCTTGTGTAAATACCATTTGTGTTAAGAACTAGACATTTCGATGAGCTACCTTACAATGTTGAGCGAGTTTCCGGTGTAGGATCAAATACTTTTCCCACTGTTTTTCAGGAACTGATCACAGCACTCAAATCAGCTGATTGCGGATCCTAGGACACGATGGCCTTCCATTCCATTAACGTCTACACCCAAACAAGCTTTTTAGCTCTACTTTTTTGGTTGTGCAATTAGAGGACACTTCGTTATGTTGTATTTATGTTCAGTGAGCCGCTTCATTACAAATTTCAAAGACTCCAGGGTACCAGCAGGATTACCCTAATCGGCCTAGCACTTGTGAATAATAGTGTGGTCTTTGAGTAGATAGAAGGAAAGAATAACAACAACATACATTGCGTCCCTGGCAACAATATGTAGAATCGCTTCTCTAGTTTTATCACTGAACCGTCGTCGAAGCACATGAATTGCATGTTTAATGCAACTCATTATTCTTAGACATAGAAGTACGTTCGCAATTGTCTTCTGAATATCTTGATTTACACTCTTTGCAAGTCTTCCTATTATTATTCTCAACACATCGCCTAGATAGATCTCCAATTATACAGTGCTGTCAGACGGCAAGCATTGTATAGAGACAAATCTTCACACAACTTGCAACCTGAATCCATTGAACATGAAAAAAAGGAACATACCCGGCAGATTGCCGGAAAATAGCCGCCGTTGATTCCAATAAGCATGAATGGGATTGAAAGAATAGAAGATATCGAAAAAAAAAAGATTTTTGTACAAAAACATTTTTTAAGTCCGATTTATTTTATGGCATTTCGTAGTTGAACATACTTCTGTTTCTCAGAGAGAGGCTACAGGGGCTACTATCAATACCAATAAGGATAAGAGATGGTAACTAAGACTTATAGGAACGACGTTCAAATAGCGGGCATCTAAAATTGGGCTTTATGGGTTTATCCCGTTTCTATTTCTGACTTCAATTTTTTATTCTGATTCTGTTCATTTTGAATTGCTTTGCTGAGCAACTGATGTTCAAATTCACTTTTAGCAGAATGAGAGAAGAGAGAAACTAGCCTAGAGAAGTCAAAAAGATTTTACGCAAAATGCTGAAAAAGCGGCAAAATGGTCGTAACAAAAATCATGACGACCAAATAAAAAACATAGCAGGACAAGTCCTGGCGTACAATTCAAAGAATTATGATTGACTAAACAGAAAAACTAGACCTAGAATGGACTATGAGTGAATTGAGAAAACCATTTTTTAAAAAATCAGAACAAAAAAATAAACAGAAAATAAGAAATAAACAGAAAATCAATGTCAAAAAGCCGCATGTGAACAAAAAAACCACTAGCGAGAAATGAAAATTTAATTCAACCAAAAGCTAGGCCTAGAATGAGCTGTGAATGGATTGGGAAAACCATTTAGAAAAAAATCCGATCCAAAAAATCGAATAAAACAGTAGAAATCAGAGTGAAATTGCCGCATGTGAACAAAAAACCACCACCGAGAAACCGAATTTTTGTTCAAACACCGTTTTCTCACTCTACTTTAAAATTAGCGCGAAAAAAATTAACGCCGCAAAACCACTCGCTTTTTCGCTCCATTTCCTGTTTCGGCTTGACCAAAATCACTACTCCAATTTGACTTCAAAAATCATGAAAATGTGTGAACAGATCTTAAAAAAAAAGACAGCGCCCCAATACAATTCAAATTCTTTGAATTGTAAAAAACATAGCAGGACAAGTCCTGACGTACAATTCAAAGAATTTTCATTGACTAAACAGAAAAACTAGACCTAGAATGGACTATGAATGAATTGAGAAAACCATTGTTAAAAAAATCAGAACAAAAAAATAAGAAATAAACAGAAAATCAATGTCAAAATGCCGCATGTGAACAAAAAAAACCACTAGCGAGAAATGAAAATTTAATTCAAACAAAAAACTAGGCCTACAATGAGCTGTGAATGGAGTGGGAAAACCGCTTAGAAAAAAATCCGATCCAAAAAATCGAAAAAACAGTAAAAATCAGAGTGAAATTGCCGCATGTGAACAAAATCACTACTCCAATGACTTCAAAAATCATGAAAATATGTGAACAGATCTTTAAAAAAAGGCAGCGCCCCAATACAATTCAAATTCTTTGAATTGTAATTAGGAGCGCTATAATAGCCGGCTGAGAAGAAGAGGGCGGCTATTAAACATAACATTTTTAGAAAGTGAAAAAACAACAAGGAACCAATACACCACTCAAACCCAATTCATTGCTTCGATTCTTGCTTCCTGGAAAACAAAATTTTAAATTCATCACTAGGCAAATTAGAGGAAAGATGGGTTATAGTAGGCTGTGTTTTTGGATCACAAATTTGTAAAAAAAAATCACGTTTTTATAAATGGAAAGAAACAAAGTTAAACAGGTTATATTTTCAATACTTTCACTTATGTCGCTCCAATGCTCTAGGATTTATTCTTAGTTTTCCATTTGCTTGTATAGGTCAAGTCCAAAAATATCAGATAAAGTGATTTGATATAAACACTCCTTAGGAAACGAGAATTTAAAAATTATTAGAACGGACAAAATGAGAAGAACAGCTACGTCTCATTCGACAATTACACGCTTAAATATCAAAGAGCTGGAAAGTAAAAAAATTATTCCCGTCCACAAGTTTTTGAAAAAACACGCAAAAACAAAATTTTAGAAACAATTAAATCTGTAACGAATAAGATAAAATTGCGGGTTTATTATCTTCAAACGAAATGTTTAACACAAAACTATAAAATGGTCAATCTCTGAGCCATCATAGAGCTTCTTGGACCATTCAACTTAACAATCAGATAGGATCAAAATTACAACAATTTCGAAACAAATAGCAAACTTTAAGATAATTGACAGATTGCCAGGAGAGAGCTATAGCTTTATAGATCTGAATTCCCAAAAAGATAGTACAAAAGCAGACCAAAAATATTCTTTTCATAAAAAGCTGAAATATTATACTTTGATTCGGAATCTGTTTAATTTGTGGCTGCTTCTGTTAGCTGCTCTTAAAAAACCTTCAAATGGAGTGGTATACACTCACTTCAATGGAGTGGTATACATTATCTCTGAATTAAAGAAAAGTGTGAAAAGTTTATAGAACAGTGAAAAACGTAATCACCTGAATGAACAAAAAACTCGCTCCATTAAGAGAGAAAAACAAGGTCACATGCATTTGTTGAAATAACACGGACGAATGAAAAAGCAGGTTTGAAATGACTCCGACGTCATATGTTCGTGAAAAAACCTTGACGACGAAACAAAAAAAAACAAGAGAAGTCCAATAAGCTCCTCAGCTATAGCTTTGCGGCTAATGATAACTAATGTGTTAAAAAAACACTGTTAAGGCCTTCAAAAAAGCATAGTTTCCAAAGTCTACCAAATAGCAAACAAAGGCAGCTAAAAATTTTTTTTGCCTTCAAATTCGTACAAACAAAACGAAAAAACCATTTCCAGAAACTAGTAAAACATTGCGAAATTTACCAAGAAGCTGGTTAGTTAAACCTTCCAAGCAACCTGGTTCTATTACAGAACAACAATTCGGCAAACCTTCAAAAGAAGAGATTGAAAAATTGGATTTCGCGAAAAGAACATATTCCCTAGCGTTTTTAAAAAACCTGTCAATAATCTCAAAAAAAAACGTGTTTAGTCAAAGAAATACAAACTGTCCAACTGGTGAGCGGAGACAAGAAAAAATCGCTGCAAATTACGGTAGCGTCGGCTGATAAATGCAAAATACGACGAACGGCACTGAACGTTCGTTTGATACAATTTTATAGAGTTGAAACTTAGAACGCTAACTCCACTACTCTAAAATTGTCCAGCCCTGTCAGTTTGCAAACCCTCCAGCATTTCTTCCCAACTGTTACAACCATAGAATCCGCAGCAAGAATTAAAAATATACTTTGTCTCACTAAAAAAATAAAAACTACGGAGGAGCAGAAAACGTAAATCTGAAACTATTCGATCGAAATTCCAAAAAACCACAATTCAACCCTTAATATTTTCTGCAAAACTGCACCGTCAATAATTTTTCTGCTAGAAAACACAAGAACCGTGTCTTCAGTAAGGAAGACAACCAAAAATCAGCCTACAAACAAGTTGAAAAGTCAATTTTCGTATTCCATTCAATGTTAATGGAAAACAATTCCGCAGCAGACGTTTTTATATGTAAAAGCAAACATTGAAAGAAAATTTTAGGCACAACAAGTGCCTACAATTGTGCTGTTATCGATATTTAAAATCAGTTCTCGAGTCTATTCATCCACTTTCGTGGTGGATTAGCCGACAAAAACTCAACATTTCATGATCAAGCAATTCTAAACTTTCACACAACTCGCAACCCGAATCCAACACGCTTTAACAAATATGAAAAACAAACTTAACATTCTTAGAAATTGAAAAAAAAATCAGACAAAGAGGTAACCAACACGCCACTCAATAACCAGTTGATTGCTTCGATTTTTGGTTCCTGGAAAACAAAAATTGTTTAATTTCATCACTAGGCAAATTAGAGGGAAATTGGTTATAATGGGATCTGTTTCTGGGTCACAATTAATTTCATAAATGATCAACCTTTTATATATGAGAAGAAACGCACAGTTATGGTATAAATCTTAAATATTTTCGCTCATGTCGTTTCATTGCTCTAAGCTTTGTTTTTTCTTAGTTTTCCATTTGCTTGTACAAGTCGAAAAAATATCAGATAGCCTCAATTTAAGTAAACTCACTCCTTAGAAAACGAGAAATTAAAAACTACTGGAACGGCAAAATGAGAAGAACACTAAAGTCTCATTTGACAACTACACGCTTAAATATCAAAGAGCTGGAAAGAAAAAGAACTATTCCCGTCCACAAGTTCATGAAAATACACTTAAGGAACAATCAAATCTGTATCGAATATGATATAAATTGCGGGTTTATTATCTGTAACGAACGTGATGAAAATTGCGGGTTTATTAACTTAACGAAATGTTTCTAATACAAAACTATAAAATGGCCAATCTCCAAGCCATCACAGATCTGCTTGGACCATTCAACTGAAGAATCAGAAGGGATTAAAAATTCAACAATTTTGAAACAAGCAGCAGACATTACCATAATTGGCAGATTGCCAGAAAAGAGCCCCCATAGCTTTGTGGATCAGGAGTCCCAAAAAGATAGTAAAAAGACAAAAAAATTTCATTTCATTAAGAGCAGAGATGTTACATTTTGATGAAGAATCTGCACAACTTATGGCCACTTCTACCAGCTGCTCTCAAATAACCTTTATATAGATTGACATACTCACTTGGCCGAATCTCTGAATTAAACTAAAACCCACGCTTTGAACCTTCAAATATAGAATCGGAAAAGTTGATTTCGGAGAAGACCAAATTCCTCGGTGTTTTGAAAAAATATGTCAATAACTTCAAGCATGTTCCGTCAAAGAAAAACAGACTGGCAGACTTGTGAGCAGACGGACATTCATTGGTCCTTTCATTAGAAAAAAGACAAAAAAACTATAAAAAGATATAACAAAAGTTATTCTTAAGCAAACGCATTTCTGTTATAAGGGATCTGTTTAAATTATGGCTGCTCAACAAATCTGTATAACATAAACTTAGATTAGGAATCTATTTAAATTAGGGATGTTGCTGTTTGCTGCTCTTTAAAAACCTTCAAATAGAGTGGCATACACTCACTTGGTTTATCTGTGAATTAAAGTAATGAAAAGTTGACCAAAAACGTAATCACGCGAATGAACAAAGAACTCGCACCATTAAGAGCGAAAAACGAGGTCACACGCAATTATTGAAATTGCACAGACGAATGAAAAAGCAGGTTTAAAATGACTCCGACGTCATATGTTCATAACAAAAACCTAGATAACGAAACAAAAAAACAAGAGAAGGCCAATAAGCTCCTCAGAAAATAGCCCCCATAGCTTGGTGGATTAGGAGTCCAAAAAGATAGTAAAAAGACAAAAAAATTTCTTTTCATTAAGAGCAGAGATGTTACATTTTGATGAAGAATCTGCATAACTTATGGCCGCTTCTACCAGCTGCTCTCAAATAACCTTTATATAGATTGACATACTCACTTGGCCGAATCTCTGAATTAAACTAAAACCCACGCTTTGAACCTTCAAAAATAGAATCGGAAAAGTTGATTTCGGAGAAGACCAAATTCCTCGGTGTTTTGAAAAAATATGTCAATAACCTCAAGCAAGTTCCGTCAGAGAAAAACAGACTCGCAGACTTGTGAGCAGACGGACATTCATTGGTCCTTTCATTAGAAAGAAGGACAAAAAACTATGAAAAGATATAACAAAAGTTATTCTTAAGAAAACGCATTTCTGTTATAAGGAATCTGTTTAAATTATGGCTGCTCAACCTATCTGTATAATATAAACTTAGATAAGGAATCTATTTAAATTAGGGCCGTTTCTGTTTGCTGCTCTATAAAAACCTTCAAATAGAGTAGCATACACTCACTTGACTTTATCTGTGAATTAAAGTAAAGAAAAGTTGACCAAAAATGTAATCACACGAATGAACAAAGAACTCGCACCATTAAGAGCGAAAAACGAGGTCACACGCAATTGTTGAAACTGCACAGACGAATGAAAATCAGGTTTAAAATGACTCCGACGTCATATGTTCATAACAAAAACCTAGATAACGAAACAAAAAAAACAAGAGAAGGCCAATAAGCTCCTCAGAAAATAGCCCCCATAGCTTGGTGGATCAGGAGTCCCAAAAAGATAGTAAAAAGACAAAAAAAATTTGTTTTCATTAAGAGCAGAGATGTTACATTTTGATGAAGAATCTGCACAACTTATGGCCACTTCTACCAGCTGCTCTCAAATAACCTTTATATAGATTGACATACTCACTTGGCCGAATCTCTGAATTAAACTAAAACCCACGCTTTGAACCTTCAAATATAGAATCGGAAAAGTTGATTTCGGAGAAGACCAAATTCCTCGGTGTTTTGAAAAAATATGTCAATAACTTCAAGCATGTTCCGTCAAAGAAAAACAGACTGGCAGACTTGTGAGCAGAGGGACATTCATTGGTCCTTTCATTAGAAAGAAAGACAAAAAACTATGAAAAGATATAACAAAAGTTATGCTTAAGAAAACGCATTTCTTTTATAAGGAATCTGTTTAAATTATGGCTGCTCAAATTATCTGTATAATATAAACTTAGACTAGGAATCTATTTAAATTAGGGCTGTTTCTGTTTGCTGTTCTTAAAAAACCTTCAAATAGAGTGGCATACACTCACTTGACTTTATCTGTGAATTAAAGTAAAGAAAAGTTGACCAAAAACGTAATCACCCGAATGAACAAAGAACTCGCACCATTAGGAGCTAAAAACGAGGTCACACGCAATTGTTGAAATTGCACAGACGAATGAAAAAGCAGACTTGAAATGACTCCGACGTCATATGTTCATAACAAAAACCTAGATAACGAACGAAAAAAACAAGAGAAGGCCAATAAGCTCCTCGGCTATCGCCTTGCGGCTAATAATAACCAATTTGTTGAAAAAACAGTGTTAATGCCTTCAAAAGGCATATTATGTCCCACGTCTACAGAATAGCAAAAAAAGGCAGCGAACAAAACCATTTTGCCTTTAAGTTCTTAAAGACAAACAAAACTAGGGAGACTAGGAAAACATTGCGAAAATTACAAAGATTATGTTGAAATTTTTGGTAATTATACCTTCCCAGCAAATTGGTGCTATTACAGAACAATGAATCGGCAAATCTCAATT
Source organism: Convolutriloba macropyga (assembly GCF_964194025.1). Lineage (NCBI taxonomy): Eukaryota > Metazoa > Xenacoelomorpha > Acoela > Convolutidae > Convolutriloba > Convolutriloba macropyga. The sequence goes on from NC_134475.1 coordinate 48,077,956, forward strand.
CTGACAAACACATCCGCTTTGAATCTTCAATAAAGAATAGATTTGAAAAAGTCAGAATTTGCAAAAAAGAACTAATTCCCTAGCGTCTTGAAAAAAATTACCAATAACTTCAAATCAAGCAAGTTCTGTCAAACAAAAACAAACTGTCGAATTGGTGAGCAGAGACACAAGTGAAAACCCCTGCAAGCTACGGTAGCATCGGCTGATAAAGGACCTTTGATTTAATACAGCAATGAACCGCACTGAACGTTCGTTTTAAAACCATAAAATCCTCAGCAAGAACTGAAAAAAGAGACTGTCTCATTAAAAGTGAATAAAAGCCAGAGAAGAGCGAAGACTTAGATCAGAAACTATTTGATTGAGAGTCCAAAAAACCAAAAGCGAACCCTGTGTTTTCTGCAAAACTGCCCCGTCAGTAACTTGTCTTCTAGAAAACATAAGAACCGCGTCTTCAGTAAGGAAGACAAGCATGAAGCAATCTACAAGAAAGTTGAAAGTCCATTTTCGTATTCCAGTCAAGGTTAGTGGACCACAATTCTGCAGAATAGACGTTTTTTAATCTAAAAGCAGAAATCCAAAGAAAACTTTAGGCACAAGAAGTTCCTACAATTGTGATGTTATCGATATTAAAAATCAGTTCTCGAGTCTGTTCATCCACTTTCATGGTGGATTAACCAACAAACAAACTCAACATTTCATGATCAAGCAATTGTAAACTTTCACACAACTTGCAAACCGAACCCCATACAATTTAACAAACATGAAAAACAAACGTAATATTTTTAGAAAGAAAAAAAATCAGACCACGAGGTAACCAACACGCCACACAAGAACCCTTTGATTGCTTCAACTTTTTGTTCTTGAAAAAAAACTTGTTTAAATTAATCACTATGTAAATTAGAGTAAATTTGGGTTTTAAATGATTCTGTTTTTGGATCACAATTTATTTGCTTGTCAAGTCAAAAAATATCAGAGAGCTTGATTTGATGTAAACTCACTCTTTAAGAAATGAGAATTTGAAAATTATTGGAACAGACAAATTGAGAAGAACACTTAAGTCTTATTTGACAATTACACGCTTAAATATCAAAGAGCTGGAAAGAAAAAGAATTGTTCCCGTCCACAAGTTCAAGAAAATACACTTAAGGAACAATCAAATCTGTATCGAATATGATGAAAATTGCGGGTTTATTATCTGCAACGAATGTGATGAAAATTGCGGATTTATTAACTTAACGAAATGTTTCTAATACAAAACTATAAAATGGCCAATCTCCAAGCCATCACAGATCTGCTTGGACCATTCAACTGAAGAATCAGAAGGGATTAAAAATTCGAAACAAGTAGCAAACATTACCATAATTGCAGATTGCCAGAAAATAGCCGCGATAGGATTGTAGATCTGCAGTCCCAAAAAGATAGTAAAAAAGCAGAGAAAATAGTTTTACATGTTACATTTTGATAAAGAATCTGTATAACTTATGGCTGCTTCTACCAACTGCTCTTAAATAACCGTTATATAGATTGATATACACACTTGGCCTAATCTCTGAAGTAAAGTAACACCCCCGCTTTGAACCTTCAAAAACAGAATAGTAGTATAAGTAAATGACTAGTAGTAGTACTAGGGGGGGGGGGGGGGGGTCACGCACTGTAAAAAACCGACCCCCTCATTTTTGGCCGAAAATACAAATTTTCGAAAAATTTTAGAATTGATCCCCCCATTCAAGGGAGGGTATGGTATTAATATTCATATTAGAGATTTTTTTTTCGGCTTTTTGACTTTCGGTACTCCGAACATTTAGCTGAATTCTGTTCTCCGCTTGAACTCGTTTAACTGTTTGTTCTTTTTGTTTACATCCCTTTGCAACCTCGTCTAGCCAATGTTTATAACTAAGCTGAATAAATTGGTTAATTTCGTTCTCCGCTTGAACTCATTTAATTATTGTTCTATTTATTTAGTTACAGCGCTTTACAATCTAGCCACTGCTCATAAGCTTTATTGTTTTGGACTAACAATGACGAAGCCCGTTCTATTTATTCTGTTAAGAGTTTTAAAACTACCTGGTCATAAGTTTCGATGTTGTCTAATCTTACCGAGAACAGTATAAGGGACTCCCATAGTTCAAAAGTTTGTTACTTCCCGTATTGTTTAGGTACTAATCATCGACTTCGGTAAATTCAGACAACCATATCAACAGAGAACCGGCGTACATTTTTCAAATACCTTTGAGTTTTGTCTAGACAACTGAGATACAATTCTTGTTTAATCATTTTTCTCACACTTCATCGAATAACATTCCAAAGTGAAAGAAACCAAATTTTGATTCTTTATTTTGGCTTATCATCAGCAAATTGACACGGGTGACAAAAATTTGGCAAACCTATGTTCTTGAATTTTATATTTTTGAGCCTTTCGAATTGTATCAAACATAAATAGTGATCGAACAATGGTTTGAAGTGTTCCTAAAACCTTTTGCAAGGTCAATGTTTTTGAATAGCTATGATCTTGAAGTTTGCCGAATTTTTAAAATAGTCAAACTCAGAAATGGAACCTTGTCAAAACACTGGCTTCATTGATCTCAATCCCTGCAGTTGTTCCAACTGTTTACCTTCAACACACTCCAATAGAGACAGAGTCCCGGACGAGCATGACGAGTCAGAGGTGGTGCTTCTGGTTGTCCTATCTGATGATGAAGGAGATCTTGACGAGCAACAGGAACCAATATTGGTTACAGAAATTGCTGAAAATCTCGACTCTAATTTGATCATGACTGACAACTCCCAACAAGACACGACAAACAACGACCAGGAAAACATAGACTGTGATTATATACAGCCTACGATCGACAACCAGAGCGAACCAAGAGCAATATTAGCGCAGGTATCGCAACCTCGGTTCCGTTTGAAGAAAAATAGAAAAAAGACTCAAAGAACTCAAAGACCCAGGGTTGTGAAAACCTTTGCAAACAATCTTATGAAGCGATGTTTCAAATTTAAATAAAATTTGGTACGAGTATTTTCAACCTTAGGTAAAGCTAATAAAGATAATTCTGGTGAACCGTTCCAGAGAAACTGAGTTGTAATTTTTGACAATAGACAGCTTACATTTTTTATCAATGAGTTCTCAAGCAGAAAAAAATTTTCCTCAAGCGGTATTTAATCAAGCTTTGACTTTCAACAATGAAGGTAACAATTAACAATAACTTGTGTATTGGATCCTAAGCTACCTAGTGGATACCTAAGCGAGTTTTAACTTGTACATATCAAGAGAAATGGTGAAAAATAACTTGTGTATTGGATCCTAAGCTACCTGCTGGTTACCTAAGCGAGTTTTAACTTGTACATATCAAGGGTATTGGTGAAAAATAACTTGTGTATTGGATCCTAAGCTACCTGCTGGTTACCTAAGCGAGTTTTAACTTGTACATATCAAGAGAAATGGTGAAAAATAACTTGTGTATTGGATCCTAAGCTACCTGCTGGTTACCTAAGCGAGTTTTAACTTGTACATATCAAGAGAAATGGTGAAAAATAACTTGTGTATTGGATCCTAAGCTACCTGCTGGTTACCTAAGCGAGTTTTAACTTGTACATATCAAGAGAAATGGTGAAAAATAACTTGTGTATTGGATCCTAAGCTACCTAGTGGATACCTAAGCGAGTTTTAACTTGTACATATCAAGAGAAATGGTGAAAAATAACTTGTGTATTGGATCCTAAGCTACCTAGTGGATACCTAAGCGAGTTTTAACTTGTACATATCAAGGGTATTGGTGACATTTTTGTGGCTGAACAAAGTAGTGTGGAGAGCAAAAGGGAGTGCAAAGTGGAGAGCAAGTTGGAGAGCAACGAGGAGAGGAAGTTGGAAACCGACTGCAGGAAAGGAATAATTCAGTTAGTCCTTTTAATTTTTTCATCTTTTTGACCAGTTTTTTGGGGTTTATATTTTCAAAACTCTCCTCTTTGTCTCATGGCATTTTAATTCATCACCAATTTCTGATGTTGCTCACCTTTATATTTTTGTTTGTTGATAAATTCTATATATATTAGGAATTAATTTTAATATCTTGTCTGGAGTACAAAGTCTTGAGATAAACAGTCTGAAGAGTAGCAGGAACTGTACTCGCTTGACGCCAGTAAACTCCTTGCCTTCTGAACTTTGGCAACCCCAATGATTGAGAAGCGGACCTTGCTGGTTTAGAGAAACCCCATTGCGAAAATTAGACGGCACCAGTTCACAAACTTTTAACACGCACCACCATTCACAAACACTCACTGAGTTCACTTAGACACTTAGACCAGTTGTAGGGTAGATTATGACAGATTGCTACAATCGACACAGATGATCTACGGAGGTAACTATGAACATGTTCCTAATTTTTTCGAGACAAAGAGGAATTGTTGTTTGGCAATAAACATCAGCTACTTTTTTCATTTCCATCTGATAGCGCGGAAGCTTTTTAAACGCTTATACTATGGATTGAGGGCACTGAGGATAAAAATGACTTAGTTATTAATTGATCAACTGCTTATATGGGAGCTTTTAAAAGACTTATACTATGGATTGAAGGCACTGAGGATAAAAATGACTTAGTTATTAATTGATCAACTGCTTATATGGGAGCTTTTAAAAAACTTATACTATGGATTGAAGGCTTTGAGGTTAAAAAAGACTTAGTTATTAATTGGTCAACTGCTTATATGGGAGCTTTTAAAAGACTTATACTATGGATTGAAGGTACTGAGGACAAAAATGACTTAGATATAAATTGATCAACTGCTTATGGGGGAGCTTTTAAAAGACTTATACTATGGATTGAAGGTACTGAGGACAAAAATGACTTAGATATAAATTGATCAACTGCTTATGGGGGAGCTTTTAAAAGACTTATACTATGGATTGAAGGCACTGAGGTTAAAAAAAGACTTAGTTATTAATTGATCAACTGCTTATATGGGAGCTTTTAAAAGACTTATACTATGGATTGAAGGTACGGAGGATAAAAATGACATAGATATAAATTGATCAACTGCTTATATGGGAGCTTTTAAAAGACTTATACTATGGATTGAAGGCACTGAGGTTAAAAAAGACTTAGTTATTAATTGATCAGCTACTAGTATGGGAGCTTTTAAAAGACTTATACTATGGATTGAAGGTACTGAGGACAAAAATGACTCAGATATAAATTGATCAACTGCTTATGGGGGAGCTTTTAAAAGACTTATACTATGGATTGAAGGTACTGAGGACAAAAATGACTTAATTATTAATTGATCAACTGCTTATATGGGAGCTTTTAAAAGACTTATACTATGGATTGAAGGTACGGAGGATAAAAATGACTTAGATATAAATTGATCAACTGCTTATATGGGAGCTTTTAAAAGACTTATACTATGGATTGAAGGTACTGAGGACAAAAATGACTTAGTTATTAATCGATCAACTGCTTATATGGGAGCTTTTAAAAGACTTATACTATGGATTGAAGGTACTGAGGACAAAAATGACTTAGTTATTAATTGATCAACTGCTTATATGGGAGCTTTTAAAAGACTTATACTATGGATTGAAGGTACTGAGGACAAAAATGACTTAGATATAAATTGATCAACTGCTTATATGGGAGCTTTTAAAAGACTTATACTATGGATTGAAGGCACTGAGGATAAAAATGACTTAGTTATTAATTGATCAACTGCTTATATGGGAGCTTTTAAAAGACTTATACTATGGATTGAAGGCACTGAGGTTAAAAAAGACTTAGTTATTAATTGATCAGCTACTAGTATGGGAGCTTTTAAAAGACTTATACTATGGATTGAAGGTACTGAGGACAAAAATGACTCAGATATAAATTCATCAACTGCTTATGGGGGAGCTTTTAAAAGACTTATACTATGTATTGAAGGTACTGAGGACAAAAATGACTTAGTTATTAATTGATCAACTGCTTATATGGGAGCTTTTAAAAGACTTATACTATGGATTGAAGGTACGGAGGATAAAAATGACTTAGATATAAATTGATCAACTGCTTATATGGGAGTTTTTAAAAGACTTATACTATGGATTGAAGGTACTGAGGACAAAAATGACTTAGTTATTAATTGATCAACTGCTTATATGGGAGCTTTTAAAAGACTTATACTATGGATTGAAGGTACTGAGGACAAAAATGACTTAGTTATTAATTGATCAACTGCTTATATGGGAGCTTTTAAAAGACTTATACTATGCATTGAAGGTACTGAGGACAAAAATGACTTAGATATAAATTGATCAACTGCTTATATGGGAGCTTTTAAAAGACTTATACTATGGATTGAAGGCACTGAGGATAAAAATGACTTAGTTATTAATTGATCAACTGCTTATATGGGAGCTTTTAAAAGACTTATACTATGGATTGAAGGTACTGAGGACAAAAATGACTTAGTTATTAATTGATCAACTGCTTATATGGGAGCTTTTAAAAGACTTATACTATGGATTGAAGGTACTGAGGACAAAAATGACTTAGATATAAATTGATCAACTGCTTATATGGGAGCTTTTAAAAGACTTATACTATGGATTGAAGGCACTGAGGATAAAAATGACTTAGTTATTAATTGATCAACTGCTTATATGGGAGCTTTTAAAAAACTTATACTATGGATTGAAGGCTTTGAGGTTAAAAAAGACTTAGTTATTAATTGGTCAACTGCTTATATGGGAGCTTTTAAAAGACTTATACTATGGATTGAAGGTACTGAGGACAAAAATGACTTAGATATAAATTGATCAACTGCTTATGGGGGAGCTTTTAAAAGACTTATACTATGGATTGAAGGTACTGAGGACAAAAATGACTTAGTTATTAATTGATCAACTGCTTATATGGGAGCTTTTAAAAGACTTATACTATGGATTGAAGGTACTGAGGATAAAAATGACTTAGATATAAATTGATCAGCTGCCTATGCGGGACCTTTTAAAAGACTTATACAGTACAGTTTTTCTATAACTCGAGTTGGAAAGATTTTTTATTTCCATCAAACGGGGAAAACAAAACAAGTCATGAAAACTAAAGCAGAGTTCTTTCACAGAAATTAATTGTCATCACTATCAGTGTCAATTTGTACATCTCTCCATTTCTTTATTCTATCTACACTGATAGATTCTTTGTCTGATATCAGCTCCAGCGTTCGTTTTGCGCACTTTTTCGTCCGTTTTGAGGGTCCGGGATTGTTGATAGGTTGCTCTTGTGTTGAAGAGCTAGTATAAACATGAATGGGGGATACGGGTCTTGGGTCTAGAGGACTAGGCGACCAACCTGATTCAGCAGCCTGATCGTCTATAAAGGAACATCTTTCAATTTCGTCCTCAATCACTTGTTGAGTCAGATTTGCAAAATCTGCAATGTCCGCTTCAAGCTCGTCGTCACTGTAAACACGCTGATTGAGACCGGGATCAGGCGGAGACCAGACTTCTGCTGACATTTGGGGACCTGTGTATTGAGTTGGTTGTTGGCTTTCTGGCGTTAATGACTCGGCAACGTGTACAACAGTTTCTTCCTCGTCACTCGAACCCCAATCTGGATCCTGTACTACGTTACGCATGAACATTTCCTCGCGCAGAGCGTGGTGGCCAAATGGTAGAGTTGTGATCTTGTCGTTTAAAATATACCGCTTGTCATCGTATCCCGAGAGTGACTTCTTGTTGCACACAACTGTCATTAGTTGGTGTTTGCTCGACGCAATTCTGGTGTTGATAAGTCGAACAGTTTCGCCTCCTGAGAGAACCTGTTTGTATAATTCATGTGTCATCATGCGCCTGGCGTCTTGAGTCACACCTTTCGCCGACTGCTTTGCAAGACCTAAAATAGAAGTTCATGCATTCTAGTTTTTGTTTTTCACTTTTTTCTTTCGTTTTGTCTTGGAAATCTAATCCTAGGTCTTTTTCTTACTTTTTATCTGGTTTTTCTTTACTCATTCTGCTTTTTGTTGTTTTCTTGGCTTTTTTCAGGTTTTGAAAAAAAAAGTTGACTAAGCATCTGCCAGTTTGATGAAATACAGCTTTGGCTTCAACCCCACAAACTCAGAAATCATCTTGCCTCCCATCTCATCTTTAAATTTTAGTGTCACCCTTGCGTTGCTTTTATCGTACATCTCGTGATTAGTTGGAAAGTTTGAGAAATCGAAAAGGTCCTTCACTGTGGTCTTCCGCTTCAAGTCTGCGAAAAAGTCGTTTGAGAAAATTTCATAAACAAACGAGTCCGTGTCCGAGTACAGTAGATTACAATTGAAGTGTTTCTTCATTGTATTGTAGTGGAAGTCGTACATGAATTTCTTCGAAAGATCTAAGATGCAAGCACCTACGATAGTTGGTTTGTCCCACTCTATTTCAGTCTGATTCAAGCTTATCGTTGCCAAGTTCTCATCAATGATTTTGAACGACTTCATCTGTGGAGCGCTGGTCCATTTCAGTGTCTCTTCTTCACTTCGAGCCAGTTTTACTTTTATGCGATTGCGTTTCCCCTCACACGTTTTCCCAAATGCGCTGTTCACCATTAGTTTATAGAAGTTCTCCTCGAACTTGTTCTTGGCTTGCTTTCGCTTCTGAGTGTTCAACTTTACATATGGCGCTAGCCATTTCGACTGGTTAAAAGCGAGTGATCGATGTAGTTTTCAACTTTCAACCCCAACTGTACGTAGAGCTTCAATGTTTGATAGTGCAAAATGTAGTTCTTTTTGGGGAACAAGGTCTGGATCAATTTGTTACTCGAAGGCGGCGCATTCATCTGCATATCATTCAAAAGCTCTTCCTGATAGTCACCCAACCAGCATGCGTCAACTTTCTGTTTTGTTGGGGCCAAGGGAAAATCTGAATGAAGATCATGAAGTTCATCTGGGTACGACAAATCCACTTCTAATACGTAGCCAATATCGCTATCGTCAGGTGTCTCCAACACGCTTTGGATGAACGCTTTTTGAATTTCAGGATCCCAGTTTCCGTCAGTGTACTCAAAATTGTTCAATGGCAATGAAAACTTTTCCATTATGCCCCCATACAAAATGTTTGCATCAATCATCACTATGAAGGTTGAGGGTGCTTTGGGGTTGAAATTTGGTAGATATTTGTTGTTCGCAACCGCCAGCCGCTTGTTGTAAATCGAGCTTACGCCACCACGGATCAATCCTTCTACCATATCCAATTGTTCTCTCTCTTTTAGGAGTCTCAAAGGCGCTTTAGATAACTTTAACATAGCATCACCAGAGAGATTGGAAGCGGTATAGTACTGACAGCAATCCAGTCCGTATGTTTCGTAACACACCTTGCGGAAGCAGAGCATAACTGCAGCTAGAAGAAACATCAGTTTTGAGATACAAACTATAGTAATCTTCAATTGTTTCACATTGAAACTTCTCGAAAACTTCCAGCGCATGTTTGTACTCGTCTTCAGTAACGCTCACTTGATACTGTTGGAGACTATTCATCCACTTTTCTCGTGGTGGGAGTGCGGTCTCTTTCAGTTTAGTGAAATTATCAATGTAACAATAGGGGAAAAATCCCTTCCGTTTCAACATTTGCACTGAACTTTCTGGCCAATCCTTAAAGTGATGTTCTAGCAAAGTGAACTGATCAGAGGGTAAGTTTTGTGCTAGAGAATCTAATGACGAGGCCATGAAACGAAATGAGTCTAGTAGCCTGATATACTCATACACCGGTTTGATCACTCCACTCCTGACGGTTGTAGACTAGAACCCCAATTTCCAGAGCTATATATTTCTCATCTGTATTTGGAACAATTGATACAGTATTTCGCATGTTGCTACCCTGGAGAGCGAGAATTACATGGTGAAGATCGTAGTTTGAGAGATTGTGTGCAAATAGCGGAGTATAGTTGAGAAACCTCCTGTTGATGTTACAAGTGTTATGCGCCCATCCGAGGAATTCTCCAGTGAAGTGACAATGATCTAGAACTGTCGGGCTATTAAAATTGTGTTCCAATGGTTCTTCACATATCCAACAATTGGCGGCATCTTCTTTCGCGATGAGAGGCTGGCCAGAGAAATATTTGTATTGCTGTTTAACACTGTAAACTCGTTTTGCTATGCTTTCTAAAGACTGAACAAATTGTTCCATGACCTTTGGACCTGTCAAACATTCAAAATGAAACGGTTCAGTTTGGTTCTGAGCAACAAACAACATTGCACAGCTGCACGGTTTATGTATTTCTATTGTTCTTGTTTCTGATTTGGTTGGGTTGTTTTGACATCCTGAGACAGGTTCAATTATTGACTCCGTCAAAAAAAGCCAACAATTGGAGCAAACCAACGGGACTGAAACTTTTTGTATACAAACGATTGCACGATTGCTGGTTTGTTCTTCCAGCAAAGTTCTAAATGTTTTTCATATCGTTCTTTTGAGGTGCAAACATGAAAACAGTTTCTACAAATATGATTATCTGTTCTAACTACTCGTTCCTTGACTTTATGAATAAGAGATCGCAGGTTTCAGATTAAAACGTAGTGATGCATTTGACCGTCGCTAAGAAGAAGAAGGTCCATGTTGAATTCACAGTTCTGTTTTTTGGAAACTCGGAATGATATCAGTCCGTTTTCAGCGTAGCTAAAATATTCAAACTTTTTTGGTTTTTTATCTTTTTTTCCTCATTTGCTTTTGTGCCATAATCTTCTTTTTAGTTTTAAAGTTTTTCGAAAAGAAAGATTTTTAAATTACTGAAATACGTTGACGCAGACCTTGTTTAATTCTTCAAAGCGAGTCATCTGGTGGAAGCCCATAGGCATGTCAAACACACCATCTGCTTGTTTTGCAAGCGGGTTGTTTGGTCCATATGTTACAGGGCTGGTCATTCTGCGTGAAGGTGTACCAGGAGGAAGAAGTCGAGGGCCAAACTTCAAATGGTAGGCGGCAGTATAGCAATACAGAAAACAATTCTCGTCTTCTCGGTTTCTGATATTCAGTAGAGAGCATGTGCGCGCTAGTTTGCCTGGAAGTGCTAAATATGACGATGCCCTTATCGGTTTAGCTTTTGCTAATCGGATTTCAATATTGACAATTTGGTTGAGAGTCCAACCGCTACCATGGGAAGCAAAATTGTTGAGCGCTAGGAGCATCTGTTCTACCATTGCATGGAAGGTTTTATCTGCAAGACCACCGAAATCCACTCGTTCCATTTTTGATGCAACATGAATCGAAATTCTATCGGGCTGGCTTGATGATAGATCATCATCGGTTTTCGTGGGTTTGACGAGATCGATAACTGAGTTGAACTGAACTTTTTGTGAGTGTTGTTGAACACCAATGTTGATAATGTTTTCAATCTCTCGACGTTTTAGCTGCATAACGTGTAATAGATCAACGTCTCTTGACCCGACGGTAATCTCATAGACTTTCAGTGTATCGCCGAAAGCGCGTTCGCTTGGTATGATGCCTGAGTCCTGTAGGTTGTTTACATCTACACTCCAAGCTGGTAGACCGTGGAAAGTGTTCATGTGCTCAAGATAATCAGCGTCACGTGGAAAACATTTTTGACAGTATATGCAGTATCGTGGACTGGTCGCCGCATGCTGCACAGTCATGTGTCCTGTTAGCTCATACAGGCTTCTCGTGGTGAATCCACATTCAGTGCACTCGAATGAGTTTGTTTGAGGATAGATCTTATGCACTTCTTTCCGATGTCGACGAACGCTTCTTCTATTTGCCAGTAGTTTATGACAAATTTCGCACTTGGCTTGCCCCATCCCACAAAAATTGATTGTTGCTGTAAGAGAGTAACGGTGAAAGGAACGATTAATTAAGAAGTTTAGAAGTGACAAAAATGTATCAAGTTTGAATCAACTGAACGCAAAGTGTAAGGCAAAAAGCAATGAGTAATTTTTCAGTCCGGGGGACCCCGCTTTCAACAAGTTGATTAGCCAATCGGATGCAAGCAAGCTGTCTCCTATTTGCTGGTTTTTATCGAGGGGCCATCGCGTTACAGTGACGCAATTCAACCTGGTACCGTTCCTTTTCGGGTCCAGACAAGAATTTGTTTACAAGCTATCAATACAAGTCTGAAGAACTTGAATTTGTTTACAAGCCATCAGCGTTTTTGTCATAGTTGAACGATTTAGTTTGTTTTTCCAGGGGAGGGGGAATTTAGTTCTTTATGAAGGTGAATTTTTGGTTGGTGAGTCATCGACTTAACTAAAAAGAAAGCGTGTATAATTGTTTACAAAATGTTTTATAAAAGACAACAGTTGAATTTCATTGATATCGGGAATGAATGGAAAATTATCATTGAGAACACAATGAGCTATATAAATGCAATAAAGTCCACACATTTGAGTCTGCACTTTGTAGGGGTTTATTTGTGTCACGTCTGTCTTCCATGAGGTCCACTATAATGCTATCATTAGTGCTTTGTCGAAATCGGTCTGATATGTGTTTATATGAATAGAGAGGTAAAGCCAGCGGGTCGGCAAAGTATGTTATTGGGTAGGCATATCTCTTTGCAAGCACAATCCAATGAGATCCAGGTGAAGAGGCTGGTGAAGCGTTAACGATAGCAAATGAGTTGGTTGGTATGTGCAAGGGGAAATTGTCAGCTGCATAAACACCGTTGAATTTAAACATCAAATGACCGGATTGTAGAATCAATTTGAATATTTTATCTTCATCCATTAGATTATAGGAAGAGCGTTTTTGGAAACGTTTCTCGAGGAATCGATATAAACTGTTGAACATTTCTCCCCGAGAAATAAAATTTCAATGTTGCGGGGCAACGCTGCACCGAACTTGAGTTCCACAGATAATGAAGAGTTTGTTAGCTCGGGATGAATAAAATCATGCGTGGCTTCTTGAGTGCTGGTGAGATCAAACACCATAAAGTAATGGTTAGGAAAATCAGATAGAGATATCCCGTGACCATTTTCTACATAAGCTAGTGCAGCCATCGAGTTGTAGTATAGTCGTTTATTATCAGTTGTTGATATTGGTGTACCAGCTGTGGCGAACCCATTTCGATAAATTATTATCTCATTCAAATCAAACTTCTGGTATGAAAATGGATTGAGCGTGTTAGTACCGATGAACGCATCGCTGCGGCACATGGCGACAATTAGTCTACGAATAGGTTCTTTTGTGAAAATATCCTCCTGCTTCCAGCTCTGTTGCCCAGCTGTTGCTAGAAAAGGTTTCGAAATAACTTCATTATATCGGTACATTGCAGGTGTCTTGAGAAGTGTTTTCTCGATTGCACCAAGCACGATATCGGAGACTGTCATTTTTCGCACGAACAAATTTGCTTCATCGATTTTGATTTTATAGTGTTTAGCCCCGTCTTCACTCACAATCGCAAAGTCATCCTGTGATCGTCGGAAAGAAATTCGCAGCGTTACTCCACTCGTTAGATGCTTCTCGCATGAAAAGAAATCGGTAGCTATTTTTCCATACATTGTGAGTTGAGCAGATCTTCTCACAGTTTCTTGTCGAGCTGTGATTGTAGCGGCTGGGACGCCTGTTGGGTCTGCTTCATAATCATATCCTTGACAGTTCAGCCAGGCTTTTTTCGCATCCGATCCATGAGAAAATTCTGTTTCTATGAAACTTTTGTGTGCGTAGTGCCCATTGGCGGAAGAAATTTTGATGCCGTTTGCTGACGCTATGCAATCGGCGAAAAGGGAATTTAAGACATTATTGGCTAGATGTGGCTTGTCACTGTTGTTGGCATCTCCCGTGGTGAAGCGTAAATCGTTTCCATTATTTCGAACAACTCGAAATTTGATTTCCAGATAAATTTTCTGTAGGTCGATGAAGTTATTTCTGTCACCGACTATTTCAAACTCTAACGAAGATCCAGTGGGAGAGTACAAAGGTCCTGTTTTTTGCTCGAACGATTGATCAAATGTTACAAGAAGGGGAGGTTTCTCGAACAAGTCTAATGAGCTATGTGTTGCCTCTGTGGGAATAACAATGTTAGTACGCATTTTTTACTTTTGAGAAGAAATCTGATCGACTTCTTTGTGGCTTCGTTTTTCGCGAAATGATCTTTTTCTTTGGTGGAGACTGCTTTTTGTATGCTTTCTTCTTCGACCTCCTTCGATAGATTGCTTTTCGTCCTCGTTGAAGTGCTCCTCCGATTTGTTTTCTCGCTGTTTTTGCAACTGTACTTTTCAGAGCTTGCTTCGCTGATTTCTTTTTTGTTGCAAATTCTAATAACTCTGGTGCACCTTGCACTAGCAATTCTCTTCCAATTGTTTTTGCTGCTGGCCAAATAAGTCGTCGGGCTAGGGGTAATGCAACACGACCAATGCCAGCAGCTAATGCGCCGAATCCACTTCCTCTTTGTCTATAATGTCCTGAGAAATGGGGCATTGAATTGGATGCTTGATTATTATAATAGGCTTCCATCAGTTAGCTTGTTCTCTGGAATTTGAGACTTATAACAACTTTACCAATTCCAGTGAAAGGGATCAGTTTCCCAGTTTCACTTCTCAGCTCAACTTTGATGCTCTGGATATTGTTTGAAAGTAAACGCTTGTAGTCCAAGTTTGTATAGGTTTTATGGTGAATAGGTGCTACTGTGTTGAGGCTACCGTTTCTCAGACGTCTCTCCGATTCAATGATTTTGAGAATGGGTGCACGTGAGTCACCCACATGTTGATACTCAATAATATCAAGGTACACAAAAATAAGCTGTGACCCACATGTTATATCAACGGGGAAAATACCAAAATGTCTGTTAGGAGAGTTCGGAGCCCCATTTTCCAAGTTTGTCTTGTAACCAATGTGAACAAAACCATTGTGTGCAGGGTCCGGGGTCCCCTTGAAACCAAGAATGCTGGGAATTTCATTGTCTTGAAATGACAATCCTTCATTTTCCCCAAATGTTAACACAAGCTTTTGCGTTATCTTGTCGAACTTACGATCAAACTGTTTTAGTCTTGCAATGCGAACAATCTCCGAGACTAGATCTTCCCAGCTGTTGTAAATACCAGTCCGAATTTTTCTGAGTTGTCCTGATCGATTACTCGACTCATTTGGATTGGTCATTGAATTCTTGTAAACAACTATTTCTCCAGAGTTCACGTTGTTGATGTTTGATGGAAAAGATAGAGATGTCAATGCTACTTGCCATTCTCCCTGTAAGTGTATCGGTTGTGATAATTGGTTCCGAAATGATGCCATAGTATTTCCATTAAAAATGTCCATTGATGCATTTGATAACAAGTCAATTGTAAACTCATTGCTGTTAGAAATCATTGCTCCTCTCCAGTGTTTAACGCATCAACTTGTACTAATTCCGGTTCGTAAAACTTCCCTAGGATTTTAACGTTATTTGCGTCAGTCAGGTTGTAGGTAGGTGGACTTGTTGTAGCCAATCTTAGTACTGTGGAAATTTCGTCTGTATAATTCTGAGTATAACCTTTTCTGAAGGTATCGTCTAGTTTCGCTATTCGTACCAGGTCCCCCTCTTCAAATCGTGGTTTATATTTATTGTTCAAAGCAATCGAAATTAAAAATGGTTCATGTTTTTTGAATACTTTATTTGGGGCTAACTTTGTAACGCGGTTAACACGACTGTTAATGATATTTACGAAATTGGGAAGCTCCTTTATATAGTTCCAAGTCCATTTTTCTTCCAAGTATCTGTATATAATGTTTTTAAGTGATCGAATATTTCTTTCCGCAAACGCAGATTTGGTTTCGTTTTCGGTTGTATACAAATGAATCTTTTTGTTTTCACAGAATGTTTTGAACGCGCCCTTGAATTCGGTGCCTTTGTCTGTCCACACTTTCTCTGGTTGTTTCGTCTTTATCATTTGTTTGAAGGCTTCAACGCAATCCTTCGAATACATCGTTCTGAGAGGTTGAACACGTAAATAGCGTGATAAAACGTCAACTGCAATCAATAGGTATTTGAACCCATTATTGTGCTTGGCTATTTTGTCCATATAGGCTACATCCATGGACCAGATTTCGTTTATTCTGTAAGCGACTACCTTCAATCGTGGAAAACTTTTCCGGAATTGACGATATTTAGTGTATGAGTTCTTCGATTGAAGGAATTTTTCAATTTTTTTGTGGGAAAAGCCGCTTTCCTCTTTTATGTTAGCAACACTTCCAAATGCTGCTTTTCCTTTCGTGTAAACTTTATTCAGTTTTTTGATTTCCGCTGAATGGAGTTTTCCAGCTTGTTGGCGTTTTAATTTCTTCTTCTGCGTCTGCTAAGCCTTCCTCATCAAAGCTAGCAGTCTCTGTTTTTTTGTGCTCTCTCGATAGCAGGTTTCTGTTCACTGGCTGCTCCATCTGGAAACTGACGTAGTTTTTGCTCTTTCGGAATTTTAATGAACTTCTTTGCGTAAGTATTACAAGTGAGATGTGGTGCAAGATTCAAATAATTCAATACTTGATAATCGTCAGGCAAAAGTTTTGATGATGTTTGTTGTAATGCGTAGAGGAAAGTTGATGCTGGAATGTCGGTGTTCCTTCCATTAATTAGGATTTTACCTTCAACGTCCAGTGAAATGTTGCGTGATCCGTTGATTTTCTTCAAAATTATTTTTGCTTTTCCAAATTTGTCTTTTTCGAGAAAATCTATATCATCGATCACACTCTGACTGATTTCATCAAACTCTTTTCGTTTTTTGTCGTCTGGGATACTTTGTTGCTTTTCTTTTTCATCGGAAACCATGACGTCATCTGTCTGTTGCTCTGTGTTCTGCTGCATGACCGCTTCTGATGGCTCTTGTTTTGAAGTTCTTTGTAGAAGGGATAGTTGTTTCGACTTGTTTTTTGTTAGTGGATTGTTTAATATTTGCGAAACTTGGGGTTGTTCAGTTGTAAACATGTTGCGAGGAATGAGCACAAATTCCTCAGTTGGCATTTTTCTGTAGATACTCTAGACAAGGTCTGGCAATTAGTTGAATCAGAGAATGCCCTCTCGTTGTCTGGAATAATTTACTTCTTTCCAGCGCACTAAAATATTTTTCAGAAAGTTGTCGTAGTTGAGGTTCGAATTGTTGTAGTTCTTTCTTGTTGATTGGGACAACACCAGAGAGCACGTTCATTACACAATCGCTTAGGAACCAAATGAATTCAATATCTTGGGCTAGAAAAATTCTCTTGCTTTTCGATTTGGGGTTGCTGTTAACGCACCAACGCTTCAGCATAAGCAAATGTCTCTTTTTCATTCGTAATTGGTGTAATAACAGCTTCCTCCGAAGGAATATAGAATACTGATGGTTCGGGACCAATGAGTTGAGAAGAAAATCGTAAGCCTTGACTTGTTTTAGGATCCAGGTCAATGATCAAATGTCCATAGGGTTGAGCTGTTGCTAAATTGTATGCGTCCTTGAGTAATTGGAGACAGTTTAACTGTTTTCCGAGGTATTCTATTTGTTGAATGTCACGCAATGATTTGAATAAAACTATATGAGTTGTGTTTAGATCAATTGTCCGCGACCATTTACTCTGTTGGAATAAGTGGTGTTTGACGTAGATCACATGAAGTTTTCTGTGTCTTCCTGACGTTGCTATCTTCACAAAATCTTTGTCGTTAAAGATTTCCTCGCATGAGTCATCATAAACGAGCAGACAGTCCGAAAGCTTTTTCGATATATCCAATCCGGAATACTTGATGAACTTAATGTGCGGTATTTTTTGTTGCATAGCTGTAAATATGTCCTGGAACTCTTTGTAGAAGTAATAAATTTTGGGAAATGCTGGGTAGAAGGACCGACCTTGCAGCATGCTGAATATGAGGTCAGTTTTCCCAGAACCACTTGGGCCTACAACCGCCATGAAGATCCTATCGTTTGTGAGAATGACTTTATTCATAATTTAGGATTTGGTAAGATATAACCAACTAGACTCGAAAGCAGTGCAATCCAAATTGATTTCTCTTCGCAGCTCTCCGATATCAAGAATAGCATGGCAAAACAGAGACTAATCATGAGCACGATAATACTCACTTGAACGAAAAATATAATCTCTGATCGAGGGACTACGGTATTGGAACAGCAACGCCATGGAGGTCTCTCTCGGTTTCCATCATCAAAAACCAAGTTTGTAATACCCCCATCAATTTCGTCTCTCGTAACTCGGAACTTATTGAAACAGTTTTATCGATTTTTACTTAACGTCTGTTTTCTGGAACTGTAATTTGAAAAATGATCTTGCTAGACAATTTTTCCAAACTCATGTTCTGATTTTGTCTTCATATATTGTCCCATCGCGCCCAAGGGCTTTTCTGAAGAAATTTATTGGCGAAATGTAGAGATTTAGAGGGGGTCGTTTTTTTTACCGTGCGTGACCCCCCCCCCCCCCCGTGGTGTGCTACTAGTCATTTACTTATACTACTCAGAATTGGAAAAGTAGATTTCGGAGAAGACCAAATTCCTCAGTGTTTTGAAAAAATATGTCAATAACTTCAAGCATGTTCCGTCAAAGAAAAACAGACTGGGAGACTTGTGAGCAGAGGGACATTCATTGATCCTTTCATTAAAAAGAGTTAGAAAATGATGTGACAAAAGTTATAATTAACAAACAGAAATTAAAAAGGGCAAAAATTGCTACCATTTTGTTAGGGAATCTGTTAATTCATTCAAAACAAGCATGTCCTATCAAAAACCCTAAACAGCAAGTCCGTGAGCCAAAGGAATTGGCCCTTTGGCTCTACCCTTGCAGGGAGAACTGGAAACAAACCAACTAACGACGGACGAATTGTGCTCAAACGACTGGTGAGGCAAACAATTTAGAAGGGGGCATAACCTAGAGAAATTCGGGGACATTAAATTCCACACTACAGGGCTGTATAAGCTCATATCGGTTTTATTTTAGCAAAAAACAAAATTCTGAATGCTTGCATTTCAATTCAATCAAAAAATCAAGTCAAGCGTCAAAAATTCACTCAAGTAGTGAAATCGTAAGAATCGTTTAGAAAGAAACAGTTAAGCAAAAGTTTTGCATAGAAAAGACAAACACGTTTACAATAAGCGTTTCAAACTTCGCTCGAGAGCAAATACTATAGAAAGTTAGATAAACTAAAATAAACAAAAAGTTTGCGGAAAGATCTGGGGGTTAATGTCTTGAAAACATACTGTAGCCATACACTATAAAACATCAAGTTTGAAAGCAACTGGAGACTTTTTGCTGACGGTGCAGGTTAAGCACAAAAATAGTCAATTTTGGTGTCAATGCAGGACTAAAATTTTCAACGGTGCCTAATTCGCGAAAATTTTGCCGATAAAGGCGGCGGTAGTAATACATTAACCCCAAAAACTAGAAGTGAGACCTTCATTTGAGCAACATAATTTCGGCTTTTGATTACCGACTGGGTATAAAAACCATTTGAAAAAATCATCCGCAGAAATGGAACAACTATCCCAACCTACATAACTTCAATTAAATTTGGCATGTGTCGTATAGAAGTCATTCAGGCGAACCATAAATTGTTAAGAGTTTAAGGAAATCAACAAAAGGCTATTCAGTTCAGAGTCTACCGCCATAAAAAGGCCAGTAATCGCTACAATATTTGTTCAAGAAGAATTAAACGGCCACCAGCTTGCCTGAAAATAGCTGCGATAGACGCTTGTGCTCTTCCATTGAAACAAATTGGAATTGTTTTTTTTTAAATCAAACATAAATTAAACTAACCACTTGGTTAATGTTACATGTTAGAAATTTTATAATCAAACATTATTATTTTCTAATTCATAACAAACTAAAGAAATAAGATTGACCACCGGTCCTTTAATAGACAACTATACTTTTTGGGTTAGATTCAGACTGCCATTTTTATGACACATACGCTCTATAAGGAAAAAAACCCAGAGCTTTTTTATCAAAATTCATATTCGAAATCAAAAACTCAGGAATCTAATACTCAAGAATTAGGGCATATAAGTTTGGCACTACTTAGATGCACACTACTGATCTTCAACTAGTAAATGTTCACAAAATTGATAGTTCCGTGAGTTCAGAAGTCAGAAGTCATTTTTTAGTGAAGTAAGTCACGCAATTGACCTAGAAGTTCAGACCTATAATTCACAGAATTGTCATTGACTAAACAAAAAAAACTAGACATATAATGTACTATTAGTTGATTGGAAAAACCACAGAAAAAAATCGAAAAAAGCAGTTAATGCCACATGTGAAAAAACCACTACCGAGAAAGAAAATTTTTGTTCATATACCGTTTTCCCACTCAACTATAAAATTAGATCGAAAAAAGTCACGGCGCAAAACCACTCGACTTTTTGCTCCACTTCCTGTTTCAGCGTGACCAAGATCACTACTCCAATTAGACTTCAAAATCATGAAAATATGTGAACAGATCTTAAAAAAAGCCAGCGCCCCAATATAATTAACTCTTTGAATAGTAAAAAAAACCACGATCTCCCCAATAATAGCCGATATCGCTTCAAAACCACTAAGCCTAAACCAACTCGAACGAAAGGCGATGCAATATAATTCAGAGGCTGTAGCCTAGATAAACAATTGACCTCCAGATCCCTCACCATAAGCACTGCCCACTTGTTTATCGGGCCTTTCTTGTTGCTATATTGCAATCAATTTTATTTTAGCGACAAGCTTTAATTCGGAGTGAGAGCAATAGAGATCACTAAAAAATGAAGAACGAAAGCGTGAAAAAGTCACTTAAGACAAAAACTGTTCTAGAAGAAAAGCGGAAAAACTGTCAACCAAAGAATTTGCATAATACAGCCGACAGATTGCCAGAAAATAGCCACGAAAGACGCTTGAGGCCTTTCGTGAAACGAAACAACTCAGGAAGTAAGATAGACAGATCGACCACTAGTCATTTAAGAGACCACTGGACATTTTGTGTTATATGCAGAGTGTCAATTTTATGGCACATACGGTCTATAAGGAAAAAACCCTAAATTAGCTTCTTCAAAATTGATTTCTGAAATCAAAAACTCAAGACTAGTACTCAGGGATTAGGGCATATCAAATTGGCACTACTTAGATGCACACTATTGACCTTTAATTAGTAAATGTTCAGAAAATTTAAAGTTCAATAAGTGAGTTCAGAAGTAATATTTTTGGGTGAGGTAAGTTACACAATTGACATAAAAGCAGAAATGGCGTCACGAACACAAAATTTAACTGCAAAGCATTAGAAGTCACTGAAGTCATTGAAAAAGTCAATACAAGAAGTCAGGTCTTAAGAATTATCGATGAAGACGACGAACTAAAAAACATAACAGAATAAGTCCTGAAAAACAAATAAAAAAATTCAAAAAAACTTGGAACTACTCTACCTCACCAGCAGATTAATTGAACAATGCCAGCCAAAACAAACAAAATCATCTCAAAATATTGAGAAACAAAGAATCAAACAAATAAAATTATTGCTGAAACATTGAAGCTTTTACCCCTGCCGCAAAATTTGATCCCTTTAAATATACCTATTTCAAAAAAATTTTAAAAAACGATTTTTATTTCTTAAATTGCTTCAATATTACATCTGGGCCTAAAAAAATTCATTGGCCCTTGAAGATCGATTAACTCGAAAATGACCCTAAAATTTTTTAAGAAATCAACTGCAAATTTTGACCAAATGTTGCTATTAATTGTGATTTTAACATCTTAAGAATTATTTCTGTGTCTCTAAAGGCTACTAAGTAACCCAATTCCAATCCTTAAAAAACTAATTGTTTCAAAGATCGATAGGCTATAATTTTTTATAAAAAAACTTCAAATTTCAAATAGAAATTCTTTTCTTTAAAATGTCATTCAATTGCCACCAGCAACCATTTATTAACATACAATCAAACCCTGTTTGAGGTTATCTGACTACTAAGGCAAGAAAAACTGAATAAAAGACATGTTTTGGAAAAAACCGAAAAAAAAATTGCAAATTTTATCAAAAAATTTTTAAAACTCGAAACGTTAAATTGTTGAAAACAAATCCATTTAAACAAACAATCATGCAATAACATTTTTCAGACCGGGGAATAGGTTTCCTGGCTTTTGAGAATGGACAAATATCAAAAATTGACTAAAACTAGGAAACCTTCAAAAAATTGCAGATTTTATCCAAAGAATGCTAAAATTCGAGACATTTAAATGTTGAAAACCAAAAAATTACTACTAGAAGTTATCCAACATCCTATTATCAAACCCTACAGGAGATTCCCTGGCCCCTGAAACAGGGCCGAAAAATGACAACTTTCAAAAAACTTCGAAAAATCTTTCAAAAAACTTTTTAAAAAAAATTGCAAAAAATTAGTATAATTTTGCGTGTCTGCGTTTGTAGTACCAAAACATATGTACCACAAAGCTCAAAAATGGTCATTACGAGTAATTTTGTCTCGCAAAATGTCTTCATCAACTTTTAAAACTTCAACCTAAGACTAATCAAACAAAAAACTAAAAAAACATCACAAAAAAATATCAAAAATTGCACCATTTTGAGCCCGAGAACTCCTAAAACTCCTCTTAACCTTAAATTCAGGCCATCCCAGCAGCTGAACAACTCTAAGCACTTGAAGGACTACGATCTTCCACTTTGGTCCTCTAATGAAACTTAATGCCCGCTGGGCTTTACCTGTTTATCCCGTTTTAAAGATCCAAGTAATTGGAAAATGTGTGAACACATCTTAAAAAAAAGCAAAGCAGGCCAAGTCCTGACGTACAATTCACAGAATTTTCATTGACTGAACAAAAATCTAGACCTAGAACGAACTGTGAGTTAAATGGGATACCCATTTCTAAAAAAAATTAGATCAAAAAACAGAAAATCAATGCCAAAATGCAAAACAAAAACCACTATCGAGAAATTTTATTCTATCAAAAAAGGCCTAGAATGAACTATGAATGGATTGGGAAAATCATTAAGAAAAAAATACCATCCAAAAAACTGAAAAAAAAACCCAGAAAAAACCAAACAAATTGCCGCATGTGAACAAAAAACCACTAGCGAGAAAGCGAATTTTGTTCAAGAACCGTTTTCTCACTCTACTTTAAATTTAGAGCCGAAAAATTGCACACCGCAAAACCACTCGCTTTTTTGCTCCACTTCCTGTTTCGGCGTGACCAAAATCGCTACTCCAGTTTGACTTCAAAAATCATGAAAATGTGTGAACAGATTTTAAAAGACAGCACCCCAATAGAATTCAAATTCTTTCAATTGTAAAAAAAATTAGGAGCGCTATAATGGCCGCCTGAAATTGCTGACAAGGCTATTAAAAAAGGAATAATTAAAATATTACAAAAATTAGTATGCTAACTTAATAGTATTCTACATCTAGTAATCGCGCAAAATATGACCAGAAAATAACGTCACTTATAATCTAGCTTACAATCGGTTATGTTTTAGCAACCTAGACTTTATTTCTCAAACATAGCCAGGATATTGCCGGAAAATAGCCGCCGGTGACGGGCTTGATGCATATCGGTAATCTAATTAGGCGTGCAGTATCAGTTATTCTAAAAAACTATACTTAATTGAGCTACAAAATTGAAAGCTAACAAGCTTAAAAACAATGTCAGCTAGCAAACACTTATAAACCTTGATAACCTAATGTACTATGACTTAATGACATGGCTTTATATGATTATCCTTTCTTTTGATCTTTTGATTTTGCTCTTTTGACTTTGACCGTATTCACTATATTTCGTAGTTCAATGCATGAAAGTGTAAAATCCATTCAGTTGAAACAGTGAGTGAAGTAAGTCAGACTTATGTAAAAACGAAAAAGCGATCAAAAGATAGAGCGAGTTAAGAAAAAACGCAGGTTAAGTCCTGAAGTACAATTCAAAGATATTTCACCAAATAAACCAAAAACTAGACCTAGAACTGAAATGGGAAACCATTTCTAAAAAAATGAGATCAAAAAATGAAAAAAAAAAAAACAGAAAATCGATGTCAAAATGCCGCATGTGAACAGAAAATACTAGCCAGAACCTGAAATTCGGTTCAAACAAAAAACTAGGCCTAGAAGGAGCTAGGAATGGATTAAGAAAACCTTTTAGAAAAAAATCCGATCCAAAAAAATCGAAAACAAAACAAAAAATCAGAGAAATTACCGCATGTGAACAAACACAGCGGGCAGATTGTCGGAATAACTGCGAAAGAATGGACCTGCGTGCCATATAATAGAGATGGAAACAGATACATATCTAAATTGAAAAAAAAACGACGCCGCTCAAAAAACTAGGTAAAAACATTCAGCGATAAAATAATAAAGCTTGTTAAAATTCACTCCGCAGAAGCCTCTTATTAGGGACCTTTACTGCACATATGAGCTCCTTTGACCTTAAACAAATTCAAATTAAACTTAAGTTTTAAAGTGCAGAAGTCATTTTATTGAGTGAGGTAAGTCACGTATGATCAAATTCTAATCACGCAAATAACCTAAAACTTTTGCTAAAGCGAGTGAGAAATGACGTCACGCGCGCAAATGCCGTTAGTGAGAGGAAGAAGTCATTCAGAAAACTTGACCTTTTCAGCTTTGCTGTGTGAACAAATGTAAAACGAAAAAAGCGTCAGACGACGAAACAAAAAAACATAGCAGGACAAGTCCTGACGTACAATTCAAAGAATTTTCATTGGCTACACAGAAAATCCAGACCTAGAAAGGAATATCAGTGAATTGAGAAAAACAAAAAAAAATCAGAACAAAAAAATAAGAAAAAAAACAGAAAATCAATATCAAAATGCCGCATTTGAACAAAAAAACCACTAGCGAGAAATGAAAATTAAAATTCAAACAAAAACTAGGCCACGAATGAGCTGCGAATGGATTGGGAAAACCATTTAGAAAAAAATCCGATCCAAAACACCGAAAAAACAGTAAAAATCAGAGTGAAATTGCCGCATGTGAACCGAGAAACCGAATTTTTGTTCAAACACCGTTTTCTCACTCTACTTTAAAATTAGAGCGAAAAAAATTCACGCCGCAAAACCACTCGCTTTTTCGCTCCATTTCCTATTTGGGCGTGACCAAAATCACCATAATTTGACTTCAAAAATCATCAAAATGTATGAACAGATCTCAAAAAATCATAGCAGGAAAAGTCCTGACGTACAATTTAAAGAACTTTTATTGACTTAACATAAACTAGATGTAGAAGGGACTATGAGTGAATTTGTATAAGAGTATTTGTGTAGTAATTAAAGCCGTTATAATTCTCATTACAGCAAGGTTTTCTTAAGCTCTTTAAATTAGATTTGAGTGCATTTACCTATAACAATTTTGTACTCAGTTGTTTAAACATGTCGAATAAAAGTTCAACTCAGTTTCCTTCGTTTACGCAATTTTTATGACCAGCAGCTTCGCAGTTGAATCTTCGGTACTATCATATACATTCTCAATTTCGCATGGGTCCTCTAGTGGTTCCTTGGAAACTATGGAAGCATCAAAACTAGATGTTGAGGTTCGCAGCTATGAAAAACCACTAGCGAGAAAGCGAATTTTTGTTCAAACACCATTTTCTCACTCTACTTTAAATTTAGAGCGAAAAAAAATTCACGCCGCAAAACCACTCGCTTTTTCGCTCCACTTCCTGTTTCGGCGTGACCAAAATCACTACTCCAATTTGACTTCAAAAATCATGAAAATGTGTGAACAGATCTTAAAAAAAAAGACAGCGCCCCAATACAATTCAAATTCTTTGAATTGTAAAAACCAAGAGCACCGCAATATAGCTTCGCTCAGCTTACAGCTTCGCAGCTATAAAAAACAATAGCGAGAAAGCGAACTTTTGTTCAAACACCGTTTTCTCACTCTACTTCAAAATTAGAATGAAAAAATTCACGTCGCAAAACCACGTCGCAAAAATTCACGTCGCTTTATCGCTCCACTTCCTGTTCCGGCGTGACCAAACTCACTACTTCAATTTGACTTCAAAAATCAAGAAAATGTGAACAGATCTTAAAAAAAGACAGCGCCACAATACAATTCAAAATCTTTGAATTGTAAAAAAAAAACCACGATGTCCCCAATAATAGCCGCTATCGCTTCGCGGCTACTAAAAAAGACCAACACGTTTACAATAATTGCTACGAACTTCGTTCGAGAGCAATTAAACAAAATGCTCTAAAGCGTCTATTAAGGAAAATAGATGCTGATTAAATGGATCGCTTTTTCGTACGGAAATCAGAAAGCGATAACCAAAATAATATATTTGACCAGAAAATTTGTCACTGAAAATAAATGAAATCTAGCTTTAAGTAAACAACAAAGCATGTAATCAGTTCCGAATTCAAACAGCAAAACAATTACTCGCATTATATTCACAATTTGCACAAAAATGACAAAACAACGCACTACACTAGAGGTCACGTCAAAATTCACTCATTGCCAAGTCACCGGTATTTGGATCAATTTCTCGTCTGTCAAATTAAGTTAAAGGCATTTCCATTTTGGAATTGAATGCAAACAATATGCGAGCAGAAAATATGTTTAGTTCAAGCAACTTTCGTGACCAATATATGTATTTAATCACACGCAGTTTTAAAATTTGAAGGCATATGAATCACAATTAAGTAAAATGGACACTTGCATTTCGAACTCCCGCCTTTTGCTCGCCAAAATCATTTGATTTTAAAATTTCACATACTTATACGCTGCTATGATTCGCGCATATGGCTGTTTTGTCTTGCACGGTCAAAAAATCTATTCCATGCAGAAATATGCTGACTTGGTTCAAAATTTTAGCGTAACTAAAAGGCAACGGTTCTCTAATTATTTCGTGATAACAACTGAATTAAGTTTTATTGAAAAACGCAAGAATTAAACCAAAAGAAAATGTCACAGATAAACAATAATTGATCCAGCATTTTCCATTTCAAACCTGTACTGTTCCTGTCTGAGCAATTTTATAATTTCTGGTTTAATTCTTGAAATACCCTTGCTGTTCTTACCCCAACCTGTTATAATTCTCAATGTTGAGTATTTACGTGTATTTCTTGGCGAAGTTAGCTCTAAAATGTAATTTTTCACTGCTGCTTTTGCTTCATCAACATGTAGTTTGTGTAAGTCGAGAACATTTGGACTTCGCTCTTTGTTAACCTGTTCGATAGTTACCAATGCTGCTCGTTCATTTGCTTCTTTCATTAACTCACCGTATTCGTATGCTTTTCGTGCATAGTGTTCTTGTCTGAGAACCTTGTCTGGGCCAGTGGCAGATCTAGCTTTGTCCATCTCTTGTTGACGTAAATTCCTATACAAGTTGGCCTCAGCTCTTAAGTCTTGGTAGTCGGGTTGGCAAAATGTCTGGAAACTTCGTTCGGCATCTACACAAAAGAAGAATTACAAAAGTAACGTTGACATCAGCCTGCAGATTGACAGAAAATAGCGATGATATAGACCGTTGAGACACGTAGTTAAAAGGTTCAAGAAGAAAACTAAACCTGATAGTCAGGGAACCCCGCATGATCAAATTTTCAAGATATAAAGAATGTGCAATCCACTGACTTTCTACCATTGGATCTTATATTAAAACAAGGAGGCTCGGTAATAAGCGTTTGCACATAATGTTCCGATCCCGCTCATTCACACTTCCACTTGTCTACTACAACAAAATGAGGAAGAGATAGGAAACTTTTAAAAAGTTCATATAATGTCCGAAAACAACTGGTATATGAGTAAATAAATGTTACGAACTCAAAGCATCAAATAATTTAAATATGCCGCATTAGAGAACCGATGGGACCTGCCAGGAGAAAAGGAAAAGAAAACATACATTTTAAAAAACACCTATAAACAATGTTTAAAAAAACTATCAGATAAAAACAAACTATAACAAATCAACTTGCTCTAAAAAAGAATATGGGACCTGTCAACGAAAAAACTACAAAGAAAAACAAAAAACACAAAAAAGGCTACAAAATCATTCAAAAAACAAAAATTGGTGAAGCCTTTAAGCATCAGCTATTCAGGAAAAAGGTTGCATATGTTCACTTTGTCCACATTTGAACATCAAAGGGGCCAGTCTTCAAAGGAGAACGTGAAAAAACAAAAAGCAGCAAAAATTCACTAACATCAAAAACTTTAATGGAAACAAGGAGTGCCTTAAAAGCATCAGTTAAAACAAAAAACAGTAAAGTTCCTTCCGTTCACAGGAATGCGGATCAGACAGTTCGTTAATGAGATTAATCAACAATACTTCCATAGGCAGCCTTTGAGACCTATCATTATTCAGAAAATAACAAACGACAAAATACGTGAAACAAAACGGAAACCAGGCGTTGGAAAAAAACAATTTCAACAAAATGTGATTAATTTGATATTCTACGCTTGACAGGCTTTCTAACAATACCACTGGGAACTCTGCACGATGAACAAATCGATCGGCGAAATTGATTGCAAAAAAGAGCATATAGCTTCCCCCTCCCTTAAGGTGGGGTCGGAACAACCAGATATAGAGTCACCTTATCGTGTCTTTCAATATGATAATGAATATGACGCAACTTCTTCAGTTGCGTTCGATTGAACACCATATGCCAAATAACCAGTTCTTTTTACTTGGAGCCCACTTAATACCTTCACAAGGAGCTCGGTAAACTCTATTAGCAAAGGAAAATAGCTTAGAAAAGTCACATAAAGTCAAAGTTTGCACCGACAAGTAACATCAAAATTGGACAGGAGCAACGCAAAAGAAAAATCTGTTTGTCGACGAAAAAATACCAGGAACGAAACTGGTCTATTTGATTTTTCCCTCTTTCAAATACCTCACGAGAGATAGTTTTTTTAAAAAAGAGGCAACCACATGTGCTCAAACTTCGTTGTCTAAAAATGTTTCCTCTTGACCGTGAAATGTGCAGCAAGGCCACCATAAAACAACCAAAGTTCAACTCTCAATTCGTAATGTTTGTCAGATTTCAAAATTTGCTTTTGACTTTGTCGTGGTCAATAACACGGGTCAAAAGAATTCAATAAGTTGAATTTTAAATTAAACTTGGAACTGAAAATATACAAAAATTAGCTCGTATTTATACTAGTTATCTATGCGAAAATATACAGAGAAAATTTAGATTAGCTAAAAATATTTTACTTGATTGACATGAGAATAGATCTTAGTTCCGAATCCCGGAGGTGATTTTCTATTTTCATCAACATTTCATGAGAATCATATATGACCTAGGTATAATCGAGTTCATCAGTTGGAGGTTAGTGGATGTTAGAATCAGGTTTCTGTTGGTGGGAGAATTTACTTCTGACATATGATTGATAGGCCAATAAGATAATGATAGCGCCAAAACAAAGTTAGAATTGAGTTTAGTTTTGTCACAAATATCTGAGCGAAACAGTCTAATTTTGCTTTCAAACTTCTTTTAAATTGAAACACAAAAGAGGAAATAAAATTTTACCAAGCCAAACACGGTTACTATTCGTTTTTCTTGATCTTTTCATGCGTGAAGTTTTAATTGCTGCAGGATTATAGATTAAAACATAACCGACTCAACGTCGGAAGAATTGCTCTCGAACGAATAGTGAGAGCTATAAAATGAATTGTAGCCTGCTTCAGTTGGGGGGGGGGGGGGTGAGGGGGGGTGAGGGGGGGGGGGGGGTGAGGGGGGAGAGGTGAGGGGGGAGCCTAAATGTGCTTAAGAAGTTCCAGTGGGCTTCAAATAACCACATTAGAGGTTAACATATACCACTATTAAGATTTAATTTTAAAAAATGGCACAAGTTTCGGCGCACTTTTAATTTGACTGTTAGTATTAAATTGCCGCCAATTGAGTTCAGCAGCTTGAAATTGTGATTGAGAGAGAATTGTAGATCACGCGAAACGCAAAAAGTCAAGGGCGTAAAAGTCACTCGAAAAGTCAAAATTGTCAAGCAAAAATTTTGTATAAAAAAAGACACACGTTTACAATAATCGCTATGAACTAACTTCGTTCAAGAGCAATTAATGAGTTTATTCAACAATAATGTTAACTTCCGAATTTTTAGCATTCATTGAACTAAGATTTATTTTCTCATTTCATATGTATACGAACAAATGCATCTGAGCGCCTACTGATGTTCGCCTTTTGCCGGTAATTGAAAAACTGGCCAATGTACAAGAAATACGTTCTGGGAAAATTGTTTAACTTTTCTCTTACCGTGAAAGAGTACAGTTCTTATGACCTCATACTTCTTTAGCAGAAACAATTTTGATAATCCATTGTTGTCTACTCTGCTGGGCTTTTAAATGATGACACCATAGGCATTCTCGATAGTTACTTCTATAATATATCGTTTTATGGATCAAAATGACAGACTAAAACATAAACCGACAAATGTCGGAAGAATTGCTCTTGAACGACAGGCGGGGCAATTTAATTCAGATCAATTTTTCTTTAAGGGTGCAAAAAAACCTCTCCACCGCGGGGATTCGAACCACGGGCCTCCCGATCCAGAGCCACACACACTAACCACTGCGCTACAAGTCACTTACCTTCTGCAACCGATTTTATATTAGCAACACGGAGCAATAGCGATCACTCAAAAATGAAGAACGAAAGCGTGAAAAGTCAGTTAAGAAAAAGTCAGTTGAGAAGTCAAAGAATTCTCTAAAAGAAAAGCGCAAAATTGTCAAGCAAAAAATGTGCATAAAAAAGACACACGTTTACAATAATTGCTATGAACTTCGTTCAAGAGCAATTAAAAACAGGCTACCATTGAGCCCATTCGTTACATGTCAAAAAATAATACTAGCCGGAATTAATGAGTCTACCTGAACATAACCGACTAACAAACGTAACCGGAACAGGCATCGGACTGTCAAAAACATAACCGTAATTGCAGGCGAGACAACCATTTTGTCCCAAAATAATTATACTTTACCAGAATAAACTAAAGATTTTGTAGAAACATAGAACCTTGTCGAATTTTCACAGCTGACATCACTGAAGCCAGCAAAAGATATGACGTCTTTCAGAGACCAAATAAAGCATCCACCACGCATATCCAAATCTCAAGTCAAAACTCAAGTGAGAAAATTCACTAAACATTGAAAGACAAAAATTTTGAATTGTTAGAAAGAGATCTGGTACGGTTGAATAGCTAAAATGTATATGATAGACAAAAACTGCCCAGCTTCAAGAACTGAACCTGTTAACACTTCTCACCCAATAATTTTGTGAACTCTGCAACACAAAACGCATTCGGAAAGAATAAGGCAGAAAAAATCTTGGAAATTGAACTGAGTTACAAAAACGCAAACAAAAAATATGGGATCTTTTCAACAATTGCCCCCCTTTTGCAAAAGGGGTGGCTATTCTTGAATAGAATTTAAGCGAGCCATTTATTAACTAATCAGAGACGACTAATAACTTTCCACGCATGCACATACTATGTTAAATTGAATAGAATAAAATACGCCATGGTATGGCAACTAGCCGAACCGGAATACAAAGCGATACGAATTTCCGACTGGCGGGTCGGTGGGCGCGTTTCGTGCGCGTCACGGCTTCGCCGCGATAATCGACCCGCGATTTCCGGATTACATCCCACAGCTCATGAGAGGCATGGCCATGAACAGCGGTCCGCAATTGCGCTTATAAATTATTCGGCTATCTAAACTGTAGGCCAAGTAATATCGTGGTAGAGTATAGCACAGAAGGAGTGGCGATTCTCTACTAGGTACCAAGGGGGGGCAATTGTTGAAAAGATCCAAAATATGTCTCGCAAAAACAAAAAAAAATAGTTTTGGCGTCACATTATTGAGACGCCTAACTATTTCAAAAGTTAATTTTCAATAATCAACCATTCCAATTACAAATACAACCAGAAAAAAATTTAAAATTAATTCCAACAACTTTTTAGAGCTGTATTAAGTCGAGTGATATCAACAAAAATAAAAAAAGAAAATCGAACGCAAAAAGCCTAAAATCTCCTCTTTTTGTTAACTCATAAAGGCAAAAAGAATAATGCCTTAAGTACGACATCAAATCAGAATAGATATTTTCGAAAAATAAAAATTTGTAGTTTAAAATCAAATTGAAAAAGCTGAAGTAGAGAACAAAAAAACTGCGTTATTTGGCAAAGGAGGTTGTTCGTCAAAAATATTTAATCACCCTGCAGTCGAAATTAAAGCAAAAACAGAATTCGAAAGAGTTCTTGAAATATTCGGCCAAAATTGTCAAAACATCGTTAAAAACTCAATCACGAACCAAATATTTTCATTGAAATTCTAAAACCTAGCGCCAATAAACAAGTGAATTATCAATAACATGAAAAAAAAAATTTCAATAAGTAACGTTTTTTAATAACTTTTTTAATAAAGGCACCACTGTTATTTTATATGTCATGACAACAACTCAATATAGATATTTGCGAAAAACAAATAAGCGGTTGCTTAAATGCTAAAAGGTGGAGGTTGCCGACATTGTAAAAGACCGGTCACAAAAGTCAGAAATTCAAAAGATGATCATCAATTTGAAAAGACTTAAAGTAGAAAAACAGCTACAATCCATTATCACGCTTTTGAGGTTCACTTAAATTATATAGACATCTCTCTTTCAAAATAAAACCGTAAGAACAGAATTGAAACGCTCGATACATTGAAATATTTTGCCAGAAAATCTCAAAATAATGTTTGAAATCTAAATTATGAAACAATTGATTCAAAAGAATAAAGAATTGTCATTAACATGAAATTAAAATCTTTGATGGGCCAAAGAGAGCCTTATTTGTGTAATTGGAACTAAATTACAAACAAGAACCTTTAGAAATTGGAAAAAAACCGATAAAAATGTTCAAAATTTTGCATTATAATAAAACCGTAAATCAAAACGGCATGAACTATAAAGAGGACGATGCAGCACATACTGGTTGCAAAAAAAAATCCACTCAAGGAGGGGAAATCAAAATTAGTTTAAAAAAGCAAAAATATCTCTAAAAATAGTTATCTTTTAAAAAAAAATGAGAAAAACGAACTATGTTTCCAATTCAAACGGAATATCAGACTCTCAAGAACACTAATATCACTTCCCGAGCTACATATGGGCTCTGTAAGGTCATTGCTCACAATCGGCTGTATTCCAGAAATAGACTTAACCTTTGAATGCGCTCGATTCAAATCACTCGAACAAAAAAAGTCACGGATGAAAAAGTAACTCAAGAAGTGAAATCGAAAGAATGTTACAACAAAACGCTCGAGCAAAAATTTTGAACAGGAGGTGTACTGAAGTTCGTACCCCCAACCGCCGCAGTAAGAGACTGAACCGAGCGCCTTTCAGTGCCCTGTGCTAGCTTATCTTACAATCGCTTTTTTAAGCAACAGACTTAATTTCTGAATAAAAGCAATTTACGCCAAGCAAAACAGCAGCCAAGAAATAGAGAGAATCTTTTAGAAAAAACGATCGAAAGAAAACAAAAGAGAAAAGACAGACAGATTGGCAACCAGTCCTTTAATAGACCACTAGACTTTTTGTTTTAGATTCGGACTGTCAATTCTATTACACTTACGGTCTACAAGGAAAAAAACCCTAAAAGAGCTTTTTAAAAACTGACATTCAAAAAGACAGGATCAACCTCGAAAAACAACTGCTATACCTCAAGCTGACAACTATAGTCGTCTATTTCTCATTAGCAAATGTCATTAAATGTCCATGAGTCCTCTCACTAATAATATAAAATGATAAGACAATAATAACCAAAGTCGCAATAAAACTCGCTGAAACTTTTTGAACACTTTTAGTGCAAAAATCACAGAACGCAACAGCTACTAAAGGATAGAATTACATCAATTAATTGAGTCCTCAATGACCACAGTTGAGACCTGTCATCAACGAGGTTAAGTGATAAGACAGCAATGAGCACAACAAATACAATCAAAACCACAAAAACCACCGAGATTTTTTTAAAAAAAACTTAGACTTCTACATGCATGAAAGTCACAAAAAGCAAAAGCTATGCATTTAAATAACTCGCTTTAATGGAAACCTTTTGAGCAACTAATGAGACCTGTCAACTATGAGAATAAGAGTCAAGATTGAAAAGTTGAAAAGAAAAACATGCAAAACTCAAAAAAAATTCGATAATTATTATTGAAAACAATTAGAGTCAAAGTTATAGAAAGTGATTGAACAAAAGAGATTAAATCGATAAGTTTTACCCTATTAAGAGCATCACAGACCTGTCCTCAATGAGATTAAATGATAAGACATAAAAAAACTACAATAAATACTTCAGAACTCAAAAATTCACTCAATATTTTTTGAGGAAAAGTAGAGTCAAATTCATGAAAATCACTAACTATTAACTCGAGCCATTAATAAGGTTCTTTTATGCCTCATTAGCAACCAATCAAACCTGTCATTGATGACACTAAGTTATAAGACAAGAGATAATTTTAAAAAAAATGGGCAAAATCTAAAATTCACTAATATTTTATGAATAAATAGTGGGAATGTCATAAAAAGTTTTAGCTGTCCTTAATGAATTCAGGCAAAGGCAAATAGGCACAATTAGAACACATAAATATTTACCGTCTTAAAAGCACTGAAGCAGAGAAAACCCTGAAAACAAGTCAAATTGACGCACCTGAAAAAAATCCATCTCAAAAACCGCCAAATTCTTCAAACACCAATTTCTCACTCCATTTTAAAGGTATTATGAAAAGAGTCACGCCTCAAACCTACTCCTTTTTTTGCTCAGTTTGCTATTGCAGTGTGAGCAAAATCACCACTCTAAATTGACTTCTCACTGACGTGAAAAAGCCGAAAACAGCGTCAACAGATCTTAAACATAACCGACTAAACGTCATAAGAATTGCTCTCGAACGACTAGTGGGAGCTCTAATCAATGACAGCCTGCTTCAGTCGGGGTGGGCTAAATGGGACGAAGAAGTTCAATAGTGGGCTTCAAAAAACCACATTAGAGGTTAATATATACCACAGTTTTGGCGCAGTTTTCATTTGACTGAGTATTAAATTGCCGCCAATTGAGTTCAGCTGCTTGAAATTGTGATTGAAAGGAAATTTTAGATCAAGCGAAACGCAAAAAGTAAAGGGCGTAAAAGTCACTCGAAAAGTCATATCGGTCAAGCGAATATTTTGCATTAAAAAAAGACACTTACGTTTACAATAATTGCTTCTCTACGAGAGCAATTGAAAAGAAGACAGCGCACCAATACAATTCAAATTCTTGGAATAGTAAAAAACCACGATGTCCCCAAAAATAGCCGCTATCGCAGCTATTAATAACTTACTGTAGGGCAGTCTATTGTTAAGCACAGCTGGTGGCTGTGGTCGCGCAGTAGTTGGTGCTTGTGAGATCGGACGAGATGGACCACCAGCAGCACCTGAAACGACACTGAATTCAAATCAGATAAAAATTGTCACCATTTTCCAAATCTTGTATTACCTTCGCCCATAGAGCACTGCATCTTATAGAAGCACCAATTTTATTTCAAGTTGATGTAATACTTTCTCGTTGATGAAAAACACGTATAATTGCGGAAAATATAATACGCGAAGAAATTTGTGTCGTTGATAACTGTGCAGATCTCTTTGATTGTGCATATTCGATGATTTTTTCTGGACTTATAACAAACCAAATTTTCGAAGACCCGTTTATTTGGGTTGCGCCTATAATCTGGAGCAACGCGAGGTGATATAATTTGGCCTATTAATCTGAAGTGATCGATTTGTAAAATATAATTAATCGGGATTCTCAAACTAGCACTTTACAAAAACATAGCCGGCAGATTGCAGGAATAGCTGCGAAAGAAGAGACCTGCGTGCCATATAATAGAGATAGATACAGATCTAAATTAAAAAAAAATCGACACCGCTCAAAAAACTAGGCTAAAAAACATTCAGCGATAAATTAGTAAAGCTTGTTAAAATTCATTCCACAGAAGCCTCTTATTAGAGACCTTAACTGCACATAGGAGTTCCTTTGACCTTAAACAAATTCAAATTAAACTTAAGTTTTAAAGTGCAAAAGTCATTTTATTGAGTGAGGTAAGTCACAAATGATCAAAATCTAATCACACGAATAACCTAAAAACTTTTGCTAAAGCGAGTGAGAAATGACGCCACGCGCGCAAATGCCGTTAAAGAGAGGAAGAAGTCATTCATAAAATTTGAATTTTTCAGCTTTGCTGTGTGAACAAATGTAAAACGAAAAAAGTGCGTCAGACGACGAAACAAAAAACATAGCCGGAAGAATTCCGGAAGCCACTCGAGGCGTCAAAACTTCACTAACAAAACCGTAATTGCAGCGGAGGCCACTACCTTTTGTATCAAAACAATTAACTCAGTGCCTCTCCAGGTCTGCTCTAAAAAATGGTGAAACTTAAACCACTGTCACCAAGAGAAACAAAATGCAGCAAAATTTTATATTATTGAAAACGTTTGGGAACGTTAAAAAATCCGAAATAATTAAAGTGGTAAAAAAACTGACAGTCAGAAAAACCTGACAAGGTTATCAATTGCCCTCAAATAATTCATGATTCTAATCTGAATAATATCGCGAAAGCAAACGGCAGATAATAATCTTAGAAACTAAGTTAAATCTTTTCAAAAAAGAAAGCTCAAATTTAAGAATCAGAAAACACCTATAATTACACTTCTAATCAATGCAATTAAGACAAAAAACAACAAACACTGGTTCCTTTTTGTACATATGATAGTAGGCACAATGTAAGGAACACCGTAACAAAAAGACATGATTTTTGAAAATTAAAATTCAATTTAAAAAATTCAAGAAAAACGAATACATTTCATTGTTCAGCATTCAAGACATAGAAAAGATAACTAGTCATCCGATACAAAGATCTCTCTTCCTGAAGAGAACAAAAAAATAGGAAAAAGCAGAATTCATAAATACGAAACATTAAAACATTTTGCAAAAAAAATGTCACAAAACTTTTAAGACTGCATCTATGAAAAAGATTTAACTGTTTTTCAAAAACTTAAAGCCAAAAAAAGAGTGAATTTTTATTGAAATGAAGTTAAGGTCCCTCATGTTGCACAAAAAGACTATCTCTAGCAATAACAACCAAAATACAAACAAAAAAACTGACGAAAATCGAAAAAAAAACGACCAAAATCGGATTAGCATATGTACAATTTTATAAAACAAAATTACATCGAGGTAAAAAGAGGCATTGAGTATATGAATTGTCAACGGGAAGTTGTCATTTTGACTGATTTTTGACAGAAAGACGGCTAAAAGATCCAAAAATGAAGAAAATAATAGGAAAAAAGCCAAAAATTAATTAAAAAATCAAGAAATTTATGCCAATTTTGAACTTGAAACGCATTTTCAGGCTCTGCAAAACACTTTGTCATCAACTTCCGAGGTTGACATTTCAATATAGTATCGAATGAAATTTATTTCTACAAGAAACCAAATTAAAAGCAAAAAAATTGGGCCACTTAGACGGAAAAACGGCTAAAAACGGTTATCTATATGTGCCATTCAGTCAAAAACTACTTTTCAAAATCAAAAAGATCCAAAAATGAAGAAAATAATAGGAAAAAAGCCAAAAATTAATTAAAAAATCAAGAAATTTATGCCAATTTTGAACTTGAAACGCATTTTCAGGCTCTGCAAAACACTTTGTCATCAACTTCCGAGGTTGACATTTCAATATAGTATCGAATGAAATTTATTTCTACAAGAAAATTAAAAGCAAAAAATTCACAAGAAAATTCAACCAAATTAATAGCAAAAAAATTGGGCCACTTAGACGGAAAAACGGCTAAAAACGGTTATCTATATGTGCCATTCAGTCAAAAACTACTTTTCAAAATCAAAAAGTCATTAACTAAACGCAGCGCACGATCAAAAAACTTCTCTTGCTTAGCGAAAATGTGTTCACCAAGACAGCTTTTCTCACTTTCGCTTTTAGGTCAAAATGCCGCGTGAACAAATCTACTTCCTGTAAAAAACATAGCCGGAAGACTTCCGGAAGCGACTCGAAGCGTAAAAACTTGACAAAAAACCTTAATTGCAGCTGAAACCATTACCTTTTTTTAATAAACCGTAAACTCATTACCCCCCCTCCCGGTCTGATCTAAAAACTGGTGAAATTTAAACCACAAACCACTGTAACCAAGAGAAACAAAATGCCGCAAAAATATTTATTATTGAAAACGTTTGGTAAGGATAAGTGCAAAATAATTAGGATAGTCAAAACACTGATAGTCTCAAAAAGCTGACAGGGCTATCGACTGCCCTCAAATAATTCATGATTCTAATCTCAAAAAGATCGCTAAAGCAAACGGCAGATAATAACTTAGAAACTAAATTAAATTTTTCAAAAAATAATGCTGCAAGTTAAGAATCAGAAAACTACTACAGTTAGATTTGACATCACTGCAATTAAGACAAAAACAACATATACTTTTTTCTTCTAGAATATATGCTAGAAAACATGATTTCAAACTAATTCAAAAATTAAAATAATCATAGAAAAGCAACGGAGTAATATTTAAAGGCAAAAAATGATTAAGAACAATACCAAGGTCGGAAAAAAATAAAATAAAAAGTAATGAGTGGAAATTCTGGAAAAGGCTTTCTAGTAAACTCTTGGTACTGCCTTATGTTGAGTGAAATCAATTTCAACCCAAAGAAATAACGAAAATCTAAGAAAAAGCCGAAATCATTCAATTTGTTAATAACTGAAAAACTCAATATAACCATTATAAATGTAGGTGCCAGAACAGAGCTATAAGGATACAAGCTAGAATGTGAACATTATGGACACAATTTAAGGAACTCCGTAACAAAGACTAATTCTTGATTTTTGAAAGTTCAAATCAAAGTTTTGAAAGTTTAAAAATCAAATTTAAAAAAACAAAAAAAAACTAACACCATTTCATTTTTCAGCATTCGAGCCATGGAAAAGACAACGATTCATCCGAGACAAAAATCTATCCTCCTGAACACATCAAAAAAAGAAAAAGCAGAAATCAAACATACTAAACTTTGAAACATTTTGCAAAAAAAGGTCAAAAAAAACTTTTAGGACGGCATTTATAAAAAAAAATTAAGTGTTTTTCAAAAACTTAACGCTAAAAAATCATTGAAGTTTTTATTGAAACGAAATTAAAGCCCCTCATGTTGCACAAAAAGAATATTTCTAGCAATTAAAACCAAAATACAGACAAAAAACTGGGAAAAATAGAAAAAAAAACTACCAAAATCGGATTAGCATATGTACAATTTTATAAAACAAAATTACATCGAGGTAAAAAGAGGCACTTAGTATATGAATTGTCAACGGGAAGTTGTCATTTTGACTGATTTTTGACAAAAAGACGGCTAAAAGATCCAAAAATGAAGAAAATAATAGGAAAAAAGCCAAAAATTAATTAAAAAATCAAGAAATTCATGCCAATTTTGAACTTGAAACTCGTTTTCAGGCTCTGCAAAACACTGTGCTATTAATTTCCAAGGTTTAAATTTCAATACAGCATCGAATAAAAATCATTTCTACAAAAAACCAAATTACAAGCAAAAAAATGGGCCACTTAGACGAAAAAACGGCTAAAAACGGTTATCTATATGTGCCATTCAGTCAAAAACTACTTTTCAAAGTCAAAAAGTCATGCACTAAACGCAGCGCATGATCAAACTTCCCTTGCTCAGAAAAAATTAGTTCACATGGCAATTTTTCTCACTTTCGCTTTCGAGGTCAAAACAACGTCTGAACGAATAGTAATTCCGGTTAAAAAAAAAAAACCTTAAGAAAACCAATACTCCTCTTCGAGTCGTAAAAAAAACCAAGATCACCGCAATATAGCTACGCTCAGCTTACAGCTTCGCAGCTATAAAAAGCTTTTAAAACGATCTGCTTCTTACTTGATTGTTGCATGAGCGGAGCAGACGGAGGAGCCAGGGAGCACCCTTCGTACCAACAAGGAGCTTTCTTCACAGCACTCATTAGAGAGTCCGGCGGAGATCCGAACTGAAGAGACAACAACTCTACTGCCGTCTTCATGTTATAATTGAACTCCTGCAGCACATTGGTCAGAATATCCACATTCACGGTGGGGAACAACTCAGTAATGTGACTTAGTTTGATTTTGTCCGCCGTTCTGTCGCCAGGAGCACTTCGCGTGTCAACGGCGGCTGCAATCTGAACAGCTTCGATCTGGGCAGCTTCTGATCTCTCAGCTCGTTCCTCTTGATCCATGATTTCATACAAACTGACTGCTTCGCAAGCAGCCTTCGCAGTTTTGTCGTCCGAAACCAGAGCAGTTCGAAGATTCACTTTAGGAGGCTGTTTTCGTTTTGCTCGTTTGGCTTTTGGAGATGATGTTGAGCTTGCAGAGCTTGAGGGGCTGTCCAGAACCTAACACCACACTAACAACACATTTCGAGAAAATGCGAGCCCTGCAATCAAATATTCGTTTTCCATTTCATTGAAAATATGGGTTTAACATCGATAAGCAACAAGTGCACCAAAAACTAAAGGAAGGTAATGAATCAACTTCGCTCACTCGTTATTCTGGTCATTTACTTTATTCACAAAGTTGGAACAATCCTAAAAATATTCTGAAAATCGTTTTGCATATAGCGCCAAAAAAGAAGCAATTGCTACTTCAGAAGTAAAACATCGTGGACCAACATGGCAATCGGGTAAATTGCTCTTAAAAGATTGAATTGGGGCTAGCTTTATTTGAATTAAGCTGAAGGTTAGGAAGGCTAGGCTCGGATGGTAAGCGAGAAGTGGCCGAAAACCAGTTCCGTTAATAAAGACAATTAAGGTAGAAATCGTAAGAAAAAATCAACAGGACCCAAATGACTGCTAAACTTTATCTATTAATACACTTAGAGAGCAGTTAACAAGAATTACGTCACAGTTTCAAATTCTGAACATGATAACTACTCACTGTAGACGATATCTCGACCAACGAGGGCGGCAGTGGTAAATCGTTTGCAGTAACAGGTACAGAGGCCATAGCTGTCGCCTTCTTTGCTTCCCTGGACTTATCGGGTGAAGGTGAAATTTTAAGAACTTCCACTACTGAATCATCATGCAAAGAGTTGACAATTGAGGGAAAAAGACTCAATTCATCTGTCAGCCTCGGCGTATTCTGTGACTCAATAGGCGATCGTTTCCAAGCATCGTAGATCACTTTTAACTCATTTTCTGAAAGCTGTATACTTTTTCGCTCATTAGATCCTGGGAAATCTCCAAACAACGATGTCAAAGCGTTTTTCAGACCCGTTGTCTTGCCTAACTCAAGTTTAAATTTGACCTCCTTTGAGAACGGATCTACAATTGTGCTTTCAGACAACATTGCATCTCTGCCAGATGGCAAAACAGTCGAACTCATAATGTTCTCAATGACTGTATCTTGATTTTCATCTTCGCTGTCTTCGGAGTCAGATTCTAACAGATCAATGATCGGATTGGCATCCTCGGCAGGTTCGCTTTTCGGGAGGATTGTAAGGTTCCTATTGGAGCGATCTTGGACACTAATTGAGCTGTTAATCATCACCATTGCATCAGCTCCCAGAGAACTAGCTGTTAAGGACGCATCAATGACCTTCAAAGCGAGTTCTTTCAAAGTTGGTATTGCTCTCTTTATCATGGCAGTGATTGGACCGGTTGCTGAACTCGAAGAAGGACCAGCGACTTGATGATCGCTACAAGCATCGTCCGTATTAATCGCATCCATTGGTTGCTCTTCTTGCTGGTCACTGACGTCACACAACGTTTCAATCGCCATGTCGACGCTCCCATTATGAGCGATCAGCACATTTCTAACATTGTCCAGATTTTGTTGCGGAAATATACACAGCAGTGTTCGTTCATCTTCAGTAACGTCCAATTCATTGTTAGTAGTGTTTGCTAGAGGTGGCTCAACAATCTCTGCAACTTGTTTGTTTCTCTTGATAAAAGTGGTTCCAGTCGGTTCAAATACAGGAGCACTCACTGACAAGTTAGTCATTTGAGTTGTCATCCAATCTTGAACTTTCTCCTCGTTTCTTTTGTCCTTCTTTTTTGGGCCTTTGCTTCCAGTTGCAGCAACCGACACCGCAGGGTTGGGGTCAGAGGTTCCAAATGTTGCCTCAAGAAGTTGATTAAATCTGTCTTCGTGTCTGTTCCTTCTAGGGGAAGAAGAAGCATGAGCTGAAGGTGACTGGCGTCTGGCTGCTGTGTCGCACTTTTTCAAATCACTTACTAATTCACGTCTATTATCTTGTGCATTTAAAGTTTCCGCGTTTACAGAGACTAAGGTGGCGGTCGTGGACGACACTGGTAACTTTGACGACATGAAGAGCACGTTCTCTTTATTCTGCGAGTATGACTTTGGAACAGTTCCATTGCCCTGATTTTGGATTGCTGAGTAACGGCTACTATGAGGTGCAAAATCGTGACTACCTAAGGCACTGCTGGTTGCGACAGGAATGCTGCTAATTGTGCTCACAGTTGGATATGCTTGATGTGTATTCGATTCTGTTACACTTGTTATTAGTTGTCGGGTATTGTTGCCAGTTGTGATAGGTTTTTTAGGTCGTCTGCGATGAGCATATAAGTCCATGTAGTTGAAAATGGGCTCGTATCGTGTCAGCATGAACCTGATTTTGTCTTCGTCAACTCCATGGACCGTCTTCGTTGCTAAAAAGGAAACAGATGCTATTTTGGCTATATCTAAAAACGCGGCGGGACAAAACAGTCCCAAGTATGGCTGAGTGAATTAGGAAACGTTAATCTCCCAAATGCTATAATGGAATTCAACTCACTAAAAGGATTTATTGAATTTATCAAATTATTTTAAGGATTAGAGGTGGACGCAGACTGGTTGTAAAACAGAATGAAAGGTTTTTATTTAATTCACGAGCATACAAGAGTCCCTCGCGACGTTTGGCGTCATAATATCAGCAAATTGTGGAAGTAAACCAAACAAAACTATGGAAGTAAATCCAACAGAAAATGAAAAAGCTCGTTTTGGAAAACAATGGCTATAATAGGCGCATCCAGCTTACCGACGGCACATCTTCTTGACGCAATTGTATTAGAATTGGCAGAGTCTGCATTGGCAGAGTCAGACAACAAAATTGCCAAATTGAATTTATTACAGTACATAGCCATGAACACCGGCCAATATTTGCAGTCAAACGTATATCAAGAGACAGCCGCCCATATTACAGCCTAAAAATCAAACCAATGGACACCAAACAAACAGCCCATAGTGGTTACAAAACTCAAGCATTAATATTCAGGGGCATAGTTAAGAAAAGAATAATTAATTGCCACTTATTGATTTGCTCGAGCAATCAGATGATCGGTTCTGCGGTGGGACATTCTCAATAGCTTCAAACATCTTTTTTATCAAGTCTACAATTCCCGCTTCCGTTGACGACTTAAACTTTTCTCTTGTTTATGGTCTTCTTCCTGATAAAAAAAAGCTAAAATACTTCGCAGTTCCCTTTCTGGAACAGCAACAAAACATGTATTAATAGATTGCAAGGTTCCTTCAAGTGAATGAAACACAAAATCAAATTAGGTTCTCTGGCATCAGGAAAAATTACCCAGTATCGCAATACACAATACCATTTTCTTGGATGCAAAAACTTGGACACGATAGGGGTTCGAACTACCGACCTCCTGGATAGCAGTCAGACATCTACCGACCACGTTGCAATCACCCGACAAAGTTACAATCACGTTGTTACTCAACCGCTAAATCATTTTTATATTAGCAACAAATTTCATTTCAGAAAGAGCAATTAAAAGCATAGCCGGCATATTGCCGGAAAATAGCCGCCTTTGACGCGCTTGATGCGCATCGAGATTGAAAAAAGAAAAAAGGAGAGACAAATTGACTGCATTTTCTAGATTCTAGTTTTAACTAGATTCTAAAACAACACTTAATTCAGCTTCTAAACCAAAAGCTAGAAAGCTTAATACCCATATCAGCTAGCAAACACTCTAATTAACTTTGATAACCTAATTCTCAAGGACTTAATGACCGGGCTTTATCGTTTTATCCCGTCTCTTGATTTTGCTCTTTTGACTTTGAAAGTATTCACCATAATACG
This sequence comes from Convolutriloba macropyga, assembly GCF_964194025.1. Lineage (NCBI taxonomy): Eukaryota > Metazoa > Xenacoelomorpha > Acoela > Convolutidae > Convolutriloba > Convolutriloba macropyga. Next base: position 48,121,930 of record NC_134475.1, read on the forward strand.
TAGTTCAATGCATGAAAAAATTTAAAATCCATTCAGTTGAAACTGAGTGAAGAAGGCCAGAAATCAAACGGTAAAATCGTGATTTACGTGAAATGAAAAACGTGATCAAAAGGTAATATGAATTTTAAAAAAGAGCACCTAAATAATAGACGTTTGAGAGGCTGACGGCGGCTATTAATCACTCAAAACCACAATGATACAATCAAGTTGATACTCAACCACTAAATCATTTCTATATTAGTAAAAGTAACAACGTGATGGTAGCATTGTGGTTTCGAGTGACTAATAGCTGCCGTCAGCCTCTCAAACGAGTATTATTTAGGCGCTCTCCTTTTTTAATTCCCTTGTGATCACGTTTTTCGTTTTAAACACGTCAGGATTTTCCCGTTTGACTCCTGACTTACTTCACTCAGGTTCAACTGAATGGATTTTAAATTTTTTCATGCATTGAACTATGCAATATAGTGAATACGGTCAAAGTCAAAAGAGCAAATCAAAAGAGACGGGATAAACCGATAAATTTTATTTCAGAATGAAAGCAAATGAAAACACTAAAAATGAAGAAGTGAAGCTTGAAAAAGTCACTTGAGAAGTCACGGAATGTCGTAGAACAAAACAGCAGAATTAGTCCAGCAAAAATTTTGCATTAAAAAAAACCAAATTGTTTACATTAATTGCTCCTAACTTCGATCGAGAACAATTAAATATATTACGAATAAACTAGCTCAGCTCAGTTTACAGCTTCTCAACTATAACAAACAAAGCTGAAGAGTGCCAGCAAATAGCCACGGTAGATTTATGAAAAAATCGCAGAGAAATTGTCTTCTTTATTAATTACTGAGATGTTGCGTTCTGATAAAGAAACTGTATAACTTATTGATGTTTCCATCAGCTTTTTTCAAAAAATTTTGAATCAGAGTGAATAACACTCCGTTGACCTTATCTATTTGAATTGAAGTAAAGAAAATTATTTTTAAGATGAGGAAAGTCGTTTTTGAGTTAACAAAACTTAATAAAACGAATGAACAAAAAATTCCTATCACTAAGAAAGCAGATTTGAAGTGATCGATAGCAGCGATGTACATAAATCTTGATACCACATTTGTATTATTGAAAACAATTGCTAACGTTGAACAAGGGCCCAAATTCTTAGGAGGGACAAATACGGTTGTAATAACTCTTGATAATGGCATTTATAACTTAAGACCGCTGCAATGAACTCTGCGGCCAAAAAGACTTTGTGAGAAGATAAGGGAAAGTTCTTGGCAACTAGTCTGAATTAAAAACTGAAATTTAAATTAAAATAACCTTACTCTCAAGGACTTAATGACCGGGCCTTATCTGTTTCGCCCGTCTCTTTTGAATTTGCTCTTTTGACTTTGACCGTATTCACTATATTGCGTAATTCAATGCATGAAAGAATTTAAAATCCACTCAGTCGAAACACTAAGATATAAGTCAGAAGTCAAACGGTAAAATCGTTTGAGGGGCTGACGGCGGCTATTAATCACTAAAAACCACAATGATACAATCAAGTTGTTACTCAACTACTAAATCATTTCCATATTAGTAACAATAACAACGTAATTGTAGCATCGTGGTTTTGAGTGACTAATAGCCTCCGTCAGCCTCTCAAACGACTAGTATTTAGGCGCTCTCTTTTTCTTAATTCCCTTGTGATCACGTTTTTCGTTTTAAATACGTCACGATTGTCCCGTTTGACTCCTGACTTACTTCACTCAGGTTCAACTGAATGGATTTTAAATTTTTTCATGCATTGAACTATGCAATATAGTGAATACAGTCAAAGTCAAAAGAGCAAATCAAAGTCAAAAGAGCAGATTTTATTTCAGAATGAGAGAAATTTAAATCACTCAAAATGAAGAATTGAAAGTTGAAAAAGTCACTTGAGAAGTCACGGAATGTCCTAGAACAAAACAGCTGAATTAGTCCAGCAAAAATTTTGCATTAAAAAAACAATATGTTTACATTAATTGCTTCAAACTTCGATCGAGAACAATTAAAAATATTACAACTAAACTATCTCAGCTCAGTTCACAGCTTCGCAGCTATAACAAACAAAGCTGGAAGAGTGCCGGCATATAGCCGCGGCAGATTTGAGGAAAAATCGCAGAGAAATTGTCTTCTTTATTAATGACTGAGATGTTGCGTTCTGATAAAGAAAATGTATATCTTATTGATGTTTCCATTAGCTTCTCTCTCAAAAAAAATTGAATCAGAGTGAATAACACTCCGTTGACCTTATCCATTTGAATTGAACTAAAGAAAATTATTTTTAAGGTGACCAAAGTCGTTTTTCAGTTAACAAAACATTTAATAATGCGAATGAACAAAAAAGTCGCAACAATAAGAAAGCAGATTTGAAGTGACCGATAGCAGCGATATACATAAATCTTGATACCACATTTGTATTATTGAAAACAATTGCTAACGTTGAACAAGGGCCCAAATCCTTAGGAGGGACAAATACAGTTGTGATAACTCTTGATTATGGCATTAATAACTTAAGAACACTGCAATGAACTCTGCGGCCAAAAAGACATTGTGAGAAGAAAAGGAAAAATTCTAGGCAACTGGTCAGAATTAAAAATTGAAATTAAATTAAAATAAACTTTTTCTCAAGGACTTAATGACCGGGCCTTATCTGTTTAGCCCGTCTCTTTTAAACTTGCTCTTTTGACTTTGACCGTATTCAATATATTGCGTAATTCAATGCATGAAAGTAATTGAAACCAATGCAGTTGAAACAATAAGATGTAAGTCAGAAGTCAAACGGTAAAATTGTTGCTTATGTAAAACGAAAAACGTGATGAAAAGGTTAAGCGATTTTACAACAAAGGAGAGCGCCTAAACAATAGCCGTTTGAGAGGTTGACGGCGGCTATTAATCACTCAAAACCACAATGCTACAACCACGTTGTTACTCAACCACTAAATCAACCTTATGTTAGCAACAAACTTCAATTAAGAATGAGAGCAAATGAAATCACTAAAAATGAAGAAGCGAAGCTTGAAAAAGTCACTTGAGAAGTCACGGATTGTCCTAGAACAAAACAGCAGAATTAGTCCAGCAAAAATTTTCCATTAAAAAAACCAACGTGTTTACATTAATTGCTTCAAACTTCGTTCGAGAACAATTAAATATATTACGACTAAAATAACTCAGCTCAGTTTACAGCTTCTCAACTATAACAAACAAAGCTGGAAGAGTGCCACCAAATAGCCGCGGTAGCCTTGAGGAAAAATCGCAGAGAAATTGTCTCCTTAATTAATGACTGAGATGTTGCGTTCTGATAAAGAAAGTGCATAACTTATTGATGTTTTCATTAGCTTCTCTCAAAAAACATTGAATCAGAGTGAATAAAACTCCGTTGAATTTATCTATTTGAATTGAAGTAAAGAAAATTATTTTTAAGGTAAGGAAAGTGGTTTTTGCGTTAACAAAACATTTAATAAAGCGAATGAGCAAAAAAGTCGCATCACTAAGAAAGCAGATTTGAAGTGATCGATAGCAGCGATGTACACAAATCTTGATACCACAATTGTATTATTGAAAACAATTGGTAACGTTGAACAAGGGCCCAAATTCTTAGGAGGGACAAATACGGTTGTGATAACTCTTGATAATGGTATTAATAACTTAAGAACGCCGCAATGTACTCTGCGACCGAAAACACATTGTGGGAAGATAAGGGAAAATTCTTGGCAACTGGTCTGAATTAAAAACTGAAATTTAAATTAAAATAACCTTATTCTCAAAGACTTAAAGACCGAGTCTTATCTGTTTAACCCGTCTCTTTTGAATTTGCTCTTTTGACTTTGACCGTATTCACAATATTGCGCAATTCAATGCATGAAAGAATTTGAAATCCATTCAGCTAAAACACTAAGATGTAATTCAGAAGTCAAACGGTAAAATAGTGAATTATGTAAAACGAAAACCGTGATCAAAAGGTAAAGCAAATTTATAAAAGGAGAGCGCCTAAACAATAGCCGTTTGAGAGGTTGATGGCGGTTACTAATCACTCAAAACCACAACGCTACAACCACGTTGTTACTCAACCACTAAATCAATTTATATTAGCAACAACCTTCAATTCAGAATGAGAGCAATTGAAATCCCTAAAAAAGAAGAAGTGAAGCTTGAAAAAGTCACTTGAGAAGTCACGGAATGTCCTAGAACAGCGCAGAACTGATCCAGCAAAATTTTGCATTAAAAAAGACCTACACGGTTATATTATTTGCTTCAAACTTCGTTCCAGAGCAGTTGAAAACACTACTTTAATTTTTTTCCAGAGCTATTAAAAATGCCACCAAAAAACAATTTTTATAAAGAAAAACTTTAGCGATAACCATACTTTACGCATCTAAAAAAAAGTACAATTTTCAGTAAATAAAAGCATAGCCGGCATATTGCTGGAACAGCTGCCAAATAGACTTGCGTGCCGTTAAATACAGATAGAAACAGTCATGGAAATAAGATGAAAAAACTGTTATCACGACCACTAAAAAAACTCAATATCTATCATTGAGAGCATTTTGGGCTTTAAAAATTATTGGCAACGCAGAGGTCCGAAAACCAATCAGAAGCATTACTCACTCCCTTTGTTACACTTCGTCTTACATTCGATTTTATTTTAGCTACAGACAAAATATACAGATGCAGCAAGCAATTTGCGTCACGCAAAAAACAAGAATCAATGGTGGAAAAAATGACTAGAAACGTGAGGAGAAGGAATGTTCCAGAACGAATGTAAAACGAAACCGAGCGTCGGACGACGAAACAAAGAAACAAAAGCATCGCAATATTATTGCTCCTCTCCACTCACAGCTTCGCAGTTATAATTCGCCATTACAAAAATTCCCAATTCCTATTACAAAAATTATCAGTTCGAACACAAAATTTGTATTAAAATAACATCACGCACAAAAAAGTAAAGAGAATATTCAACTACTGTTTGTTTCCACATCAGATTAAAATCATATAAAACTCTTTAAAAAAGGATAATAGCGTTTTTCGGAACCAAGCTTGTATAGCTCAATACGGTAAAACATAGCCGGCAAATTGCCGGAAAATAGCCGCCGCTGACCAATTTGACGAACATTGGGATTGACATAAAAAATAAGAGATAGAAATTGACAATTTTTCTAGGTGTCAAAATTTTTTAATTGGGTGTGCAAATTCTCCATATTCAGTTAGATTCTAAAATTACACTAAGTTTAGCTTTCAAACTGAACGCCATTAAGCACAATAATAATGCCACCTTGCAACCGCTTCAAGGAAATTTGATAACCTAATGCACTATGACTTAATAACAGGGCTTTATATGCTCATCGTGTTTCTTTATCTTTTGATTTTGCTCTTTTGACTTCGACCGTATTCACTACATTGCTTAATTCAATGAGTGAAAGAATTTAGAATCGATCCAACTGAAAAAGTGAGTAAGGTAAGTCAGAAGTCAAACAAGAAAATCGTGACTTATGGAAAACGAAAAACGTGAACGAACGGTAAATCGAATGAAAAACATGGCTGGAAAAGTCCTGACCAACAATTCAAAGAATTTTCCTTGACTATACAAAACTAGACCTAGAATGGACAACTAATGGATTGGCAAAACCGTTAGATAAATGCAATGAAAACTTTGGAAAAACCGTAAACGTCAAAGTCAAATTGCTGCATGTGAACAAGAAGACATTCGAAAAAGCAATTTTTCATTCAAACGCCGTTTTCTCACTCTTTAAAATTCGAGTGAAAAAAATCACGCCACAAAACCACCTGCTTTTTCACTCTACTTCCTGTTTCGGCATGACTGAAATCAGTACTCCTATTTGACTTCAAAAATCAAGAAAATGTGTGAAAATATCTTTGGAAAAACCACCGGAAGATTTCCCGAATCGACTCGAAACTTCAAAGCTTCACAAAACTATTTGCATTTAAACATCGATTCTTTAGCTCACCTGGTTTTATTTAAAAAATTGCTGAAAGCCATACCGCAGTCATCACGAAAAAAATGCAGCAAAATTTCATTATATTAAAACAATTGGTAACGCTAAAAAATGTCCAATACTCTTACGATGGTCAAAATACTGATTGGATAAAAAACCGACAGCGCTACAAATTGGCATGATGTAAATCATGACGCTGGTCTTGAAAAGACAGAACTCCGCATTCAACTTTAATAGCCAAAAACACATTGAGAAAGCTTAAGGCAGATAAACATCTTAGAAACTAAACTAAACTTTCCAAACTATGTAAAAAAATATATTAATCATAAAAATAGAAAAAATAATTAAAGACAGCAAATCGTTTTAAGGCAACAATGAGACCCCCGTCTCATAAACAAATCGCAACCAACCAAGAGTAGTAATCAGCAAAAATTTTATAGGTGCAAGAGGAATGGGTAATCAGCAAATATATGTGCAAGAGGAATGCTAGAACGATAGATGCTAGAATGTAAAAAATTTGGACACAACGTAAGAAACACAAAAACAAAAGGACTACTTCTTGAAAGTTAAAAATAAAATTTAAAGAAAAAATGAAGAAGCCAAAAAACAAATACTTCCAAAATTTAGCATCCTAGATTGAGAATAATCCAAGAGCTATCCTCTTGTACAGATAGAAATTAAAGATCGGAAACGTTGAATTATTTGCAAAAAAGGGTAAAAAATAAAAACTTAACTTATGAAAAATAGTCTACTGTACTTGAAAATCTTAACGCCAAAAAATCATCGAATTAAAAATAAAACGACATTAAAATACCTGATGTTGCAAAAAAGACTTTCCAGAAAAAAAAACTAACATACAAAAACATGAGAAAAATTAGAATAAAAACTAGCAACATCGGATTGGCATGCGAACAATTTTATCAAACAAAATTAATTACGGTATAAGGTGGCATTCAGTGCATGAATTATGAATGGAAAGTTTCCATATAAACTGACTTTTGAAAAGACGGCTGACAGATCCAAAAATGAAGAAATTAATGGCAAAAAAAGCCAAAAATTAACTACACATAACCGACTAACGTCGGAGCGAATTGCTCTCAAACAACCAGCGAGCGGTTGTCTGCGTCAGTAGCCAGCTAAGGTTTAGTGAGGCTAGCTTTAGCTTAACTGAAGGGGTGTGAGGTGAGCGCAGTTGGGGTTCACCGGGGGATGGTTGTTGTGGAGGAGGGGTGGGGGGGGGGGGGGGTGGGGGTGGAGGGTCAACCTCTAAGAACCACCCTTCGAACCGAAAGTATAAGTCTCCAAAACAGTTACTGTGAATCGCATACTTTGAGAACAGTGAGCTCAAAGGTACTAACAGAAATTAATGCCCGCTGGGCGCTAGCTGTTTATCCCCTTTTCGAGGACGAAAAGTCAAATGGGTCAAACGAAAAATCGGTCATGCAAAAAATCGCATAAAAATAGACCAACAAGACTAATATAATTGCTACAAACTTCGTTTGGGAGCAATTAAAAATGAAGAAATATATGTTCATTTTGAACTTGAAGCTCATTATTCGGCTCTGCCAAAACTTATCAATTTCCGAGGGTTACATTTCAATATGACGTCGAATAAAGATTTCAACAAAAACCCAAATAACAAGTAACAACGGCAAATTATACAAAAAAAACGGCTTAAAACCGCTATCTATACGTGCCATTCTGTCAAAAACATTTTTCAAAGTCAAAAAGCCATTCACACTGAACGCAGCGCATGATCAAAGAACTCCTCTCGCTCACAAAAAACTAGTTCACACGGCAATTTTACTCACTTTTGCTTTTAGGTCGAAACGCCGTCTGAATGAATAGCAGTTCCGTTAAAAAAATTTAAAACCAATACTCGTCTTCGAGTCGTCAGAAAGACAGCGCCCCAATACAATTCAAATACTTAAGTAAAAACAGGGGAGCGTCTAAATAAAAGTCATTGAGAGGCTGACGGCGGCCATTAAACAGCCGACTAACGTCGGGGGAATTGCTCTCACGACCCACGAGCGGTTGGCTTGGGCAACGCGAGTCTAAATCAAAAGTTGGGGTTAGAAAGTTGGTGAAAATTAGCGTTAGAAAGTTGGTGAAACTTACTCCAGGAAAGAAGATACTTTAAAACTTGTTTTTGCATCATACTTCTTTAACTAATCCAACAAAGATTTGTCCAGATTGTATACAAAAAGCAAAAGTTCCCCGGAACGAAAGGCATCAGACAGTTCTTGACATTTTCGCCCCAAAATATTACACAATTAATCAAACGTGACATAAGATTTTTGTAGCCGTCAAATTTGCCGAGCTACTGTGAAGTCAAACACATTTTACAATTTGATCTATCAATTTACAGATGAGCGCGTCTTTTTGCATCCATTAATACAACAGTACTACATAAACACTTTCCATAAACACTCATGATTAAATCAACTGTTTGTTATCATGATTCTCTCTTGCCATTAATGCATTATTTCCATGGAAAGTAAACTTTCCATTAATGCTGGCTTTCATGCCCACTATTCAATGATAGACCATTCAATGATCAATCGAGATCCTCTGTATAAAAGCAAAAATTTGTCCGTAACACAAATTTTTACGCAAGCAAAAATGCATACGTATGTAAATTAAGCATATCAAACTACTACTTTCGACACTCGGTATTAATGATCGACTCGGTCTACATGCCTCAATTCAATCCATTATAACTGGGGAAAGTTCAAAAGCAGTAGTCTAATATAGAATTGTTCAAATATCATACCACTAACACCTAAGGATGAAAAGCAGCTGATTGGAACAAATACCTGATGCTTAATGTTGGTGGTTCACAGTCTACATCTCGTCTTCAAACTAACTGACAGCAAAAAAATCATGCCATTATTGAAAATTGCAAAATTAGTATCAACGTCAATTGAATCCGTTTTAGGTGAGACAAATTATAGCGGAAGCATAACCCATACAACAATGCTTCAGAGCTGTTTTCTCAGATTCACTTTTATCTAGATGTAAAACTCATCGTTGAAATAGCTTGTTTTAATTTTGCGCAATTAAATGTTCTTTAAACCTGAATATTTTCCCCTCAACTACGCGACAATTTATGTAATTCGAATATCAAAACCTAGATGATACTGAGATTAGTTGGTTTCGTTTGGTGTCAGGACAAAATACCCAATAAGACAAATACTCTAAATATACCCAATATTTTATTCTAATGTTAAAACTACCAGAACGGTTATTTAGCTAGCCTCAGCGACACGTGGGACTTGATATGAAACTACCCCGACCGAACAACATGGGACTAAATTATAAGCTTAATGAGAAAACGTGCTTGTAAGACCGAGTGCTAATTTGTAATCGGATCAATGAACGAAAAGATCAAAGCGAAAAAACTGGATACAATGGCATTGGGTATTTTGGCATTGCGTATTTTGTCATGCAACCGTTTCCTTTTTTCTCGATTGGCTGAAAAACCCACGTTCATTATTTTACCTCAGTAACTTTTCTCCCCCTGTAGAATATGATCATAAATAAATGAAATTTTTACATTTTTATGCCCACTCCCACCTCTTAATAAGGCTTGACAAACCCTCATAGGTGATAACACGCAGTAGTTTGTTCATTCCACGAGGTGCAGGGGGCCTTCTAAGTGGGGTTTTATTCTTAGCTTGAAAATGCCTTTTTGATCTCAGATATCAAGACTATCTTCGTCTATTTGCATACTCACCTAATACACGAACATCATCCTTCCACGGAGTTGAAGGCTCTTCGATCTCAATCAGATAGCCGAATTTCTTTGCAATTGATATGTACGGCCTCATTTCTTTGACTGTAGTGTTGGTATTATCAATAATTATGGGCGACGCGCCTTTCTTTGCACTCTGAAGAGTCCGGGTTCTATTCCACAGGTGAGCTCGACCAATGAAATCCCGGTTGTAATTGTAGCGACCAGTTACAGGGTGAACAAAGTAGTCATCAGCACTAAATATTTCCCCATCTAAAAATATATTAGACATTACTTATCAAATGTCACATTTCATTTTGAAAAATGTTGAACATAACAGGATCGCACAATGCTAGCGATCGAATGGCTAGCCAGAAAGTGTGTTGACAGATAAAATCGAGCCTTTGTAAAAATCGAAAATATTTCGCGCGACCACCTGTGTGATCAAAAACATTCAATATTTCTCCAAGCACTATGAACTCAGGCGTTCACAGTGACATACAAGGCTCTGACAATTAACATCGACCAATTGCCCTCATGCTTTCTGGGTCGCTAGTTTTTTCTGGAGAAAAAATCAAGTCGCTCACAAAAAACCAACAGAAACCAGAGACATAGCCGGCAGATTGCCCGAAAAGAGCCGCGATAGACGCTTGTGGCCAACCATGAATTGAAACAACTAAAGAAATAAGATTGACAGATCGACCAACAGCTTTTTAATAGACCACTAGACTTTTTGGGTTAGATTCGGATTGTCATTTTTATGAGGCACATTTGCTCTTCAAGGAAAAAACCCTAATGGGGATTTCTCAAAATTAACATTCGATTTTAAAACTCAAGACTCTAATAATCAAGAACTAGGGCATATAAGTTTGGCACTACTTAGATGCACATTATTGACCTTTAATTAGAAAATGTTCATAAAATTTAAAGTTCAATAAGTGAGTTCAGAAGTCATTTTGTTGGGTGAGGTAAGTTACATAATTGACCTAAAAGCAGAAATGACGTCACGAACACAAAATTTAACTGCAAAGCATTAGAAGTCACTGAAGTCATTGAAAAAGTCAATTCCAAGAGGTCAGGGTAAGACGAAACAAAAATCTGTTAAGTAAAAAAAACATAGCAGGACACGTCCTGACGTACAATTCAAAGAATTTTCATTGACTATTCGAAAAACTAGACCTAGAGCGGACTACGAGTGAATTGGGAAAACCATTTTTAAATCATATAGAGAATTGAAGAAAAAAACAGAAAATCGATGTCAAAATGCCGCATTTGAACAATAAAAAACACTAGCGAGAAATTCACATTTAATTCCAACAAAAAACTAGACCCAGAATGAACTATGAATGAATTGGTAAAACCATTTAGAAAAAAATCCTATCCAAAAAATCGAAAAACTGAAGATCAAAGTGAAATTGCCGCATGTGAACAAAAAACCACTAGCAAGAAAGCGATTTCTTTGTTCAAACACCATTTTCTCACTCTACTTTTAGAACATACCCAGCAGAATGCCGGAAAACAGCCGCCGTTGATTCCCATAACTCTATTGGGATTGAAAGAAAAGAAAATATCAACAAAAATTGATTTTTGTATAAAAACATTTTAAGCGCGATTTATTCTGATGTCATTTCGTAATTGAACATACTCCTGTCTCTCAGTGAGAGGCTACAGGGACTAGCATCAATGCCAAAAAGCATTATAGATAGTAACTAAAACTTATGAGAACAAAGTTCAAGTATCGGGCATCTAAAAAGTATCGGGCTTTATGGGTTTATCCCGTTTCTATTTCTGACTTTGATTTTTTATACTGACTCTCTTCATTTTGAATTGCTTTGCTGAGCAGCTGCTGTTTAAAATGACTTTGAGCAGAATGAAACTTCAATTGAAAACATAAGTTGGACGAATTGCTCTCAAATGGCTGGCGATACAATGAGTTTATAAGGGGGAACAAGCTACAGAAACTTTTATAGTGCAAAAAATTTTGACCACGAAGGGTTTCGAACCGAGCATCGGTGAAATTCGCCATTACGCTGTAGGGGCTATTTACGCTAATCGCTCAAAATCGGATCTATTTTAGGAACAATTCAAATCAGTTAAGAAATCAACAAGTCAAGTGTGAAAAAGTCACTCGAGAAAAGAAATCGAAAGAATGTTTAGAAAAAACGATCAAGCAAAATCTTTACATAGAAAAGACACACATGTTTACAATAATTGCTTCAAATTTTGTTCGACAGCTATTAGAATGGGTTGTTCTATTGATTCATCATACAAAAACTTTTGTGGGCACAAAGGAAAGCAGGGCTTTTGTATACAGTTCACGCTTTGAAATATTTCTAGCAATAATTCAAAACGCAGCTTGTTTCATTGCTTGAGTCAGCGAAAGTTCTAGAACTAAGTACAATTAGCAATTGTCATTTTTTTTTTAAAAAAAACTCAATTTTGATGTGAAACAAAAAATTTTAGATCAAAACTATTGGGTTTTCAGATCTAATTTTACGCTTAGAACTCTTCACGATAATGTTCAAGCTTATGTCTCAATTCGTCTCAATCTGTCAGATGAAAGCAAGCAGACAAAATTTGGGATAAAAATCTTAAGATCAACTAATTGGATTTTGCTCAAACTGAATAGGATAATACGGATCAACAAAATTTTGTGGAGGCGAGAAAGAAGCCGATGATCAACGTTTTCGGCCTCGAAAAACGCACCTCTGAAATTTGAAATGCGTGAAAATTAGGGTTGGCCTTTGAGGGGAATGAAAATCCACATGCAAGAGATCTGTCAAACATGGCAATATCGTAGAAAAATGTTAATCAAAATCAAAATTTTCGTTGAATAACTATCAGACATCGCAAGCCTTAAATTACAAATACTCGTAATTTGTATCGATTATCTTTTTCAAACAACGTAGTTCTTATTACCTGATCCATTAAACTCCTCGTTAAGGATCTGCTTAGCTCGGGTACTTTTCCCGCTGCCAGGAACTCCTCGCATCACTATCATTACTTTTAGTTGAGGTCCTAACGTCAATTCGTTTCTTGCCACATTCATGGTAGACGACCCATTGATATCGTAGTAACTTAGCATTGGACCACCACTATGGGCTTTACAACCAATTTTCCACTCCGGATGCTGGTCAAGCACTACTGGAACCTGTTCTATTTCCCCTTCCTCCATGTGGACATCTATATCCACAGTTTGAAGGTTTGTTGTCTCCAGACACTGTTGGTTTGTGGGCTGCTTCGGTCGAACAGCAATAGGAGGAAGTTTTTGATCTGTTAACATTCAAAAGATATGCATTCAAAAATGGAATTATGGGAAGGAGTGAAGTAAATGTTAGAACAATAATCTTAGTCGATCGAGGTACCCAGTGCCCTGGCAGGATGGTACTTGCGCCGGTGTGCTGAGCACAAGACCTGGGGGTGAGGAGGATTTATTTTCGAACCTAAGAGAATCAACAAGGTTCAAAATAGCGCCCTTGATAGTAATCTAAAATATAGCCAGCAGATCGCCGGAAAATAGCCACCGTTGACACCACTGACCGGCCTCGAGATTGATACAGTAAAATGGAGAAAATTTACGACAGCCGGATTTTTTTAGCTTAAGTATCAAAAAGTTCTAATTTTGTCCACAGTTTCATTAGATTCGATAACTATCAACTATAAGGTCTGAAATTTGACAAAAGATAGCATACAACATTAGAAGTAGAACCTATTGTTAATTCCATCATATCAAAGGACAAAAACGACACCAAATAAAGGCAAGGTTGAAAAATCCATTTACACCTTTCAAAAATCAAATGATATCTAAGAACAAAGATCATAGCGAAAAACTGAAGCAGATGAAATGAACAAAATGGTGGTGCATTAAGAGGCTAACGATAACTGTTAATATTGAGATCAAGCGACTAGACATCAAGAGCAACAAAAACGGGAAGAATTCAAAAATCCAATACTCAAAACAAGTAGTGTAAGAGTTCAAAACATAACTGACTAACGTCGGGTGAATTCCTCTAAAACAACCGGCGAGCGTTTGGCTTTGGTAGAAGCACCTGGGGCTTAAGGATGCTAACATTAGGGGGAGTGAGCGCAGTTGAGTCTTTTAGAGTTTAAGAGTCTTTAAAAACAGTTTCAGACGTCGCATGCTTAGAGACTAGTAACGCGTAAGACTCCAAGAGAGCTGCTCAACCACTTAATGTCCTCCAAGCGCAACCTGTTTATCCCATTTTTCAGGACGAAAAGTCAAATGGGTCAGACGACCAATCGGTGAAGCAAAAAATCACATAAAAAGAAAGACCACAGGACTAATATAACTTATACAAATTTAGTTTGAGAGCAATTAAAAAGCACTGATAAGAATTCTTGTATTCCTGTATGCCTAAGGATCCCATGAGACCTGTCAATATTGGGAATTAACATCAAAAAAGGAACACGCAATAACTTGCGAATAATATTTAGAAAATAAGTCTCGAAGTAAAAAAAATTACCTGCAGAGAAATTGTGCCATCAAGTAGGAATCATTTACGCCTCAGTAGCAACTGATGAGACCTGTCATCAACCACACCAAATGATTATTTTTTCAAAACAATAAGCGTCAGAGTCATAAAAAGCATCGGCTATGAACTGAAACGATCAACGTATTCCCCTATGCCTTATTAGCAGCCAATAAGGCCTGTGATTAATGGGAATAATTGAGAGGATACTAACATGGAGAACAAATACTGTCAACATAATTTTGCAGATATTTTATGACAGAAAAGTCGAAGACGTAAAAAGCATTATCTGCGCAATGAGTGCTTAAGACATTTGCTAATAAGCACAAAGAGAACTTAAGTGTCATATTTTAATAGCAATCAAGAGAAACAGACAACAGAAGTCAAATTGCCTTATGCAAAAATTTGTCTAAACATATGTCCAAATACCAAATTGTCAATCCACTTTGAAGATAGTTTAAAAACAGTCACGCTTCAAACCTACTGCTAACATAATTTTCTCGCTAACCTTTTCTCGCTAACATAAATACTTCAGCGTGCCCTAGAACAACCAATTGATTTTGACTATCTCATTGACATAAAAAAGTAAACAGAAAACGTGAAAAGCTCTTAAGACAGCTCCCCAATTCAATACAAAACCCTTGGATTGTTAAAACGAGAGCGCCTAAATAATAGCCTTCGAGATGCTGACGGTGGCTAAACAAGTTTCAGTTTAGAAATCACATTTTGTTGAAATTTTATTGATCAGAGCGTATGAGGAAATTGGACGTTGTGCTACTTACTCTATCACAGTTTTGTCAGCCATTTACTAATAGTTGAGTGTCAAAACTTAGCTCATGTTAACTGCGAGAGGACAACTAAATTAAAACAAGTAAGCATGACAAAAATTGTGGTCAGAAAATTGGGATCTATTCTGTTTCGGCCCCCCAGCTTAGTGAGCATAATCTTTTATGACCCACCGGCGCTATTTTCTTACATAGTAGTGCTATATAACAACATATAATTTGTAACTGGGGGTCATAAAAATACTGGGGGCGAAACAGAATAGATCCGAAAATTGAGTAAAGTTCTTCCCCACGGGCGCTTACATGACTTACCTACAAATAAAGTAGCTAAGATTAACAGCGTTCTACGGGTTTTTCCCATTATAGCCCGCTCCCAGATTAGTGTAGCCTCTCATCATGGTAAAGATACCATAATGGGGGATACGAGTTTGTGGGGAGCTAAAACCCTTTCTACTATTAGAGCTAATTCGTTTTTACTGTTAATTCTAAAAATATGTGAGAGAATCAAAAGCCAAAATCACCCCGTTACTAAAACCCAGAAGCAATATAGCCAATTTGACTGTAGGCAAATCAGAAATGCATAAGCAAACCCACGTACTAAACTATGCTTTGGACAACCCACATACAAGGCTTATCAACAATAACGAAGCAGTACACTGATCTAATGTTACTTTTATGAAAATACCGTCCTCTGAAAATAACAAAAATTGTTAACAAATTGAAAATAACAAATTGTTTCTTATGTCGAAATTAGTGTCCATCTGTTCCTCCTAAAATTGGTAAACTTGCGTGATGACTGAACATTTCCCATAATCTTTCTCTAATTTTCACTGTTTATTTCAGTCTACGTTACTTGGAAAGCAAACACTAATAATTTTTTCCCGTGTTCCAATCAGCAAAACAAGCAGGAAAATGGACATATAACAGAGTATTTTTACTGGATGAAGTTTTATATACGGAAACCGAAAGTAATTTTGAGATTTAGGTGGCACTTAAGGACGCAGTCTACATCAAATAAATTTTACGAAAAACCGGATCTTTTCCGTTTGCACCCCCCCCCCCAGGGGGTGCATATGGGTGCTTAGTGGGTGCATATTATTGTACCCCCACCGCACGTGTCATATTCTTATATAATGATTTAATATGGCCCGTGCTGTAACTGGGGGTGCATAACGTACAAACGCAAAAACAACCAAAAATAAATCAAATGATTTTTTAATATCTTGATATGTTCCAGTTTCAACTTCCTCCTTAATTGATTGATGCTGCTGACGTTTTTTTCTCCGCCGTAAAAATACGAAATTTGTTAATTATTAAGTTAATTCGTTGATTTAAATGCTGTTTAATTTTTTGCTTTGAAAAATTCGTGGTTTAGTAAAGCCATTTTTCTTAACTAGCTTCCATAGTTGTTTGAGAACTCAATCTATCTTGATCGCATGGATAGGTGGTCTAAAACCATTGGAGAACCATTGGTGGTCTAGCAAAATATTGTAAAACAAATTGGAGAACTATTTTTGATGCTTATTGCCTCGTATCCGGCTTCAATTCAACTAGGCCTCACCTTGACTCTACTCCGCCTGGTAAACAAAATCATTTCGTACAAGCAAAAGTCGTGCTCTTACAATGACTAACATGTAATAGCCCAAGTTTCTTGTTGTAATTCGCCGCCCCTTTGGCTTAAGTCGATTGCCCCGTTACGCCTCATTGTCTGTAAGTTTAAGAGGGCGACTAAGAAGGGCAAGACAATTAGGCGTAACGGGGCAATCGACTTAGGCCAAAGGGGCAGCGAATTACAACAAGAAACTTGGGCTATTACATGTTAAAGTCATTATAAGAGCACGACTTTTGCTTGTACGAAATGATTTTGTTTACAAGGCGGAGTAGAGTCAAGGTGAGGCCTAGTTGAATTGAAGCCGGATACAAGGCTCTCGATTCTCATTATCTATTAGAACAAAAATCTTAATCGCCCGATGGAATGAGTGCTCTGACACAGTGGCGCTTGTTCCCGAGTGCTGTGAACAAGGCACGAGTTCAATCTGGGACTTGCGTTCTAACGTTTTTAGAGAATCTAAGGGTAAAAAACGTTTCTCGACACTTGAAAGTTAAAATAGATAATTTACCAGTTCGAGAAGGTGACTAAATTGAGCAACAAAGTGGCCAATAAAAACACTTCAGAAGGCAACTATGAGGAAAATAAACTTAGCCAAATGTTTGGTAGAAAAGTTTATACTGCGTACGCTGGATCTTTTCCGTTTGTGCCCCCCCCACCCACCCACCCAGTACGTTATGCATACCCCAGTTACAGAGCACGTTTCATTACATAGTTAATCAATCTGTAAATATTGCACGTGATTCTGGGCGTGCAAATACTATGCACCCGCTAAGCTGCCGGGTGGACGAAAAAGATCCTGTACGTTTTCCACGTGGGTTCTAAGATTAAATAGCAAACTAATTGACCTGCCTCGATTTAGTGCCCGACTAATTTAAAACCTTTATACTCCAAGATGTTACCAAAAATATCTTTTAGCCTTTTGCTTCTCTATTTTGGAACGTGAGCCCCAGTTTTCTTCATACCGCTTTAGCAACTTACTAACTAATTTTTACTGATTGAACTTCCAAAACTGATTTTTAAAAACAAAACTCAATTAAACTAATGCAGTCCTTTAAAAGGTTTTCCATTGTTGGATTTTTTAAAGCAACTGATTAAAACTCACGCTGAAGTGAAGCATACATGACATTTATGTTTCAGCCCATCTCTTCTGACAAATTTTCATGGTCAAGTAAAATCACAAAGCATGAGAAAACAAAAATAAAATTCATCAAAAAACTGTATTCAGTTAGTGACTCATCATTTCATAATGATGGCATTGATAGGGTGAGCAGACAAAACAGTCCCGGAAAAAACAATCCCGTATAGCAAAATATTGTAAAACAAATTGGAGAACTATTTTTGATGCTTATTGGCTCGTATCCGGCCTCAATTCAACTAGGCCTCACCTTGACTCTACTCCGCCTGGTAAACAAAATAATTCCGTACAAGCAAAAGTCGTGCTCTTACAATGACTTTAACATGTAATAGCCCAAGTTTCTTGTTGTAATTCGCTGCCCCTTCGGCCTAAGTCGATTGTCCCGTTACGCCTAAATGTCTTGCCCTTCTTAGTCGCCCTCTTAAACTTACAAAATTTCGATTCTCATTATCTATTAGAACAAAAATCTTAATCGCCCGATGGAATGAGTGCTCTGACATGGTGGCGCTTGCTCCCGAGTGCTGTGGACAAGGAACGAGTTCAATCTGGGATTTGTGTTCTAACGTTTTTAGAGAATCTAAGGGTAAAAAACGTTTCTCGACAATTGAGAGTTAAAATAGATAATTTACCAGTTCGAGAAGGTGACTAAATTGGGCAACAAAGTGGGCAAAAAAAAGACTTAAGAAGACAACTATGAGGAAAACAAACTGAGCCAAAAATTGTAGAAAAATTTACAATGCGTACATTGGATCGTTTCCATTTGTGCCCCTCCCACCTACCCAGTACGTTATGCACACCAGTTACAGAGCACGTTTCATTACATAGTAAATCATTATATAAATATGGCACGTGATTTTGGGGGTACAAATACTATGCAAACGCTAAGCTGGCGGAGGGGGGACGGGAAAGATCCCGTACGTTTTTCACGTGCGTTCTAAGATTAAATTGCAAACTAATTGACTAAATTGTCCTGCCTAGACTTAGTGCTTGACTATTTTTCAACCTTTATACTCCAAGATGTTACCAAAAATATTTTTTAGCCTTTTGCTTCTCTATTTTGGAACGTGAGCCCCAGTTTTCTTCATACCGCTTTAGCAACTTACAAACTAATTTTTACTGATTGAACTTCCAAAACTGATTTTTAAAAACAAAACTCAATAAAATTAATGCAGTCCTTTGAAAGGTTTTCCATCGTCGGATTTTTTTAAACAACTGATTAAAATTCACGCTGAAGTGAAGCATACATTTATGAGACATTTGTGAGCAGACATTTATGTTTCAGCCCATCTCTTCTGACAAATTTTCATGGTCAAGTAGAATCACAAAAAAGCATGAAAAAAAAATAAAATTCATCAAAAAATTGTATTCAGTTAGTGACTCATCATTTTATAATGACGACATTAATAGGGTGAGCAGACAAAACAGTCCAGGACAAAACAATCCCGAATAGCAGAATATTGTAAAACAAAACAGTGCCAAACAAAATAGTCCCAGAAAGCAGACAAAACAGTCCCAACTAAACAAAGAGTTAAACATGTACATGAACTAACAAAGAAAGTCATTAAGTTATCCTCATGATTGTGTTCTATTGAACACATTTTAGGCTGATTAAACTATAGTTTTTGCCAAATTATGTATATTGAAACAGGTTTTAATTCCAATTCATATCAATTAAAAACAAGGCACTCAGAAGCTTAACTCATCAATTATGTTTGTTAATTGTTTGTAGGTTATTTACAATTTTTTTGCGACTATTTTGACAATTTTTCGAGGAATACTTATTCGGGACTATTTTGTCTTCTCTCTTGGGACTTTTTTGTCTGGGACTGATTTGTCTGAGAATATTTTGCAACTTCGGACTGTTGTCTGGGACTGTTTTGTCAGAACACGAATTCATAGTAATTTCAAAATCTCAAGTCAGTTAGTTGCTTACTTAAATCTCACGTTGTTAATAAATTGAAATTATTATAACTCCAAATGACAAACATAGCTAGCAGATTGCCAGAAAATAGCCGCAATAGATTCGTAGATCGGCAGTTTAAAAAAACAGTAAAAAAGACAGACCAAAAAAATTCGTCTTTTCATTGAAGGCTGATCTATTATATTTTGATTAAAAATCTGTATAAGTTATTGCTGCCTCTATTAGCTGATCTCAAATAACCCTCATTTAGAGTGACACACACCCATTTGACCTTATCTCTTTGAATTAAAGTAAATAAAAGTCAATTTCAAATTGAGGAAGTCATTTTTGAGAGTGAGGTAAGTCAAGTGTGACCAAAAAATTAATCACACGCATGAACAAAAAAACCCGCTCCACTAAGAGCGAAAAATGACGTCACACATGCAATTCAGTTGAAATTGCATGAACGAATGAACAAAAAGTGGCTGTGACATCATATGGTCGTAACAAAAATCATGACGACCAAATAAAAAACAGCAGGACAAGTCCTGACGTACAATTCAAAGAATTTTCATTGACTAAACAGAAAACTAGACCAAGAACGGACTATGAATGGATTGGGAAAACCATTTAGAAAAAAATCCGATCCAAAAAATCGAAAAAACTGTAAATATCAAAGTGAAATTGCCGCATGTGAACAAAAAACAACTAGCGAGAAAGCGAATTTTTGTTCAAACCCCTTTTTCTCACTCTACTTTAAATTTAGAGCGAAAAAATTTCACGCCGCAAAACCACTGGCTTTTTCGCTCCACTTCCTGTTTCGGCGTGACCAAAATCACCACTCCAATTTGACTTCAAAGATCACGAAAATGTGTGAACAGATCTTAAAAAAACATAGCCAGAAGAATTCCGGAAAAGACTCGAAGTGAAAATCCATTTAAATGCCATCCAACTCCTCATCAAACAAAACGTGCCTTCACAAATTTATGATTATCTTGAAACAAGACCATGAAACAAAAAGTAAAAACAATAAAATCAAATCTGTTAAAATATGATTAAAAAATTCTGGTCAAATTTTTAGTTATTAATTGAGATCCCGAAAAAACTATTTCTGCCAAATAAACTACATCAAAACCACGAGTACTTACTAAAACCACTTATGTGAATATTTTGAAAAAAACTTGGGGCTAAATTATGGAAAAACTCTAAATATGACTTTCACTAAAAAACTGGAAAAAGTTTAATTTTTTAATATTTCAAAAGCATATAAATCCAAAGAAAAATTCCCTTCAGCCAATAGGTTATCCAGATGATCGCAAAACAATAGGCAAGTCATAATAGCCTAAGAAACTTGGTTTAAAAACAGAAAAAAAAACGAAAAACTGCAAAAAAATTTAGAAAAACAGATCCAATTTTCGCCATTTTTTGTCATATTTCTCAACAAAAAAATGATTCGTACCCACGAAACTGTAACGAACTGTTATCTTAAATTTTGTCAAGTAGACGGGGTTTCTTCAAAACTCATTTGAGCCAGTAACACTAAATCGTCAAAAAAACGCAAAAATTAGCCCGAAAATCAGCAAAATACATTAAAACCTCCGAATTATCATAAAATTCATATGAATTGCCCGAAACTTTCAAACCACTACGAAAAATGTCCTAAAATTAAAACAATCATAACCAAACCTCTTGACCAAAAAAAATGAAAAAAAAAATGCTTTAAAATGCCGCACGTGATCAAAAAATTTCGCTCGCTTACAGAATTTTTTTTCACACCTCAATTTCTCGCTCTCTAGAAAACAGCGATATGAAAAAACCACTCCCTTTTCGCTCCACTCTTCATTTTGTTCAGCAACAAAATCACTCCAAATTTTTTCACGTGTTTCATTTCCCGCTTCAAAATTCACTCCAATAAAATTGATTTTAAAAACCATAGCAGGACAAGTCCTGACGTACAATTCAAAGAATTTTCATTGACTAATCAGAAATCTAGACCAAGACCGGCCAATGAATGGATTGGGAAAACCACTTAGAAAAAAATCCGATCCAAAAAAACTGTAAAAATCAAAGTGAAATTGCCGCATGTGAACAAAAAACAACTAGCGAGAAAGCGAATTTTTGTTCAAACCCCTTTTTCTCACTCTACTTTAAATTTAGAGCGAAAAAATTTCACGCCACAAAACCACTGGCCTTTTCGCTCCACTTCCTGTTTCGGCGTGACCAAAATCACCACTCCAATTTGACTTCAAAAATCACGAAAATGTGTGAACAGATCTTAAAAAAACATAGCCGGAAGAAATCCGGAAAAGACTCGAAGTGAAAATCCATTTAAACGCCATCCAACTCCTCATCAAACAAAACGTGCCTTCACAAATTTATGATTATCTTGAAACAAGACCATGAAACAAAAAGTAAAAACAATAAAATCAAATCTGTTAAAATATGATTAAAAAATTCTGGTCAAATTTTTAGTTATTAATTGAGATCCCGAAAAAACTATTTCTGCCAAATAAACTACATCAAAACCACGAGTACTTACTAAAACCACTTATGTGAATATTTTGAAAAAAACTTGGGGCTAAATTATGGAAAAACTCTAAATATGACTTTCACTAAAAAACTGGAAAAAGTTTAATTTTTTAATATTTCAAAAGCATATAAATCCAAAGAAAAATTCCATTCAGCCAATAGGTTATCCAGATGATCGCAAAACAATAGGCAAGTCATAATAGCCTAAGAAACTTGGTTTAAAAACAGAAAAAAAAACGAAAAACTGCAAAAAAATTTAGAAAAACAGATCCAATTTTCGCCATTTTTTGTCATATTTCTCAACAAAAAAGATGATTCGTACCCACAAAACTGTAACGAACTGTTATCTTAAATTTTCTCAAGTAGACGGGGTTTTTTCAAAACTCATTTGAGCCAGTAAAACTAAATAATCGTCAAAAAAAAACGCAAAAATTAACCCGAAAATAAGCAAAATACATTAAAACCTCCGAATTATCATAAAATTCATATGAATTGCCCGAAACTTTCAAACCACTACGAAAAATGTCCTAAAACTAAAACAATCATAACCAAACCTCTTGACCAAAAAAAATGAAAAAAAATGCTTTAAAATGCCGCACGTGATCAAAAAATTTCGCTCGCTTACAGAATTTTTTTTCACACCTCAATTTCTCGCTCTCTAGAAAACAGCGATATGAAAAAACCACTCCCTTTTCGCTCCACTCTTCATTTTGTTCAGCAACAAAATCACTCCAAATTTTTTCACGTGTTTCATTTCCCGCTTCAAAATTCACTCCAATAAAATTGATTTTAAAAACCATAGCAGGACAAGTCCTGACGTACAATTCAAAGAATTTTCATTGACTAATCAGAAAACTAGACCAAGAACGGACAATGAATGGATTGGGAAAACCACTAAGAAAAAAATCCGATCCAAAAAATCGAAAAAACTGTAAAAATCAAAGTGAAATTGCTGCATGTGAACAAAAAACCACTAGCGAGAAAGCGAATTTTTGTTCAAACCCCGTTTTCTCTCTACTTTAAATTTAGAGCGAAAAAATTTCACGCCGCAAAACCACTCGCTTTTTCGCTCCACTTCCTGTTTCGGCGTGACCAAAATCACTACTCCAATTTGACTTCAAAAATCATGAAAATGTGTGAACAGATCTTAAAAAAAAAGACAGCGCCCCAATACAATTCAAATTCTTTGAATTGTAAAAAAGGACTACTCCAATACTCCTCTTCGAGTCGTAAAAAAGACAGCGCTCCAATACAATTCAAATTCTTTGAATTGTAAAAAACCAATAGAAGGCCAATAATAGCACCAGCTATCGCTGTGCGGCTATTAAAAACTAAACAAAAAGAGGAACGATTGCATTGAAGCAGTAAAAGCTGTTGGGAAACATACAAGAGGCAAATCTCTATTATGGAAAAACTGGAACATGGAAAACACAGGCAAATCTTTATCATGGAAAAACTGGAACCTGGAAAACAGAGGCAAATCTTTATCATGGAAAAACTGGAACCTGGAAAACAGAGGCAAATCTTTATCATGGAAAAACTGGAACCTGGAAAACAGAGGCAAATCTTTATCATGGAAAAACTGGAAACTACTCAAAATCTCATTGACAATATTGATATCGCAAGTCGGCGTTTGTTTCCATTTAGAATGCAGTCAGTTTCTAGCACAGCAAGAACAAACAGGTATAGATGCACTGACACGAATCCATTATTTACCAATATTTAGACAGAAAAGGTCTTACTTCCTAGTGTTTGTTGTGTAATTGTGGCATCATCGTCCTCATCCCAATTATTATTGGTCTGTGCAGTCGAACCAGTAAATGTTGAAAACGATTGAACAGATTGTCTGGGCGTTGCACCAAGATCACTTTGAAGATACCTAAAAGGTCGACATAAACTATTGATGGCAAAAGATACGAAAGGTATCATAATCTTTGCCGACCAAGAATTTGATAGCGAATCCTAAAAACGACAAAGATGGATCAAATCACAGTTTGTTTTGAAATAAACAACATGCAAATTGTATTAATAAAAACAGCAGCATTTTATTCTTCACTCCGTTTCTGAGAGCCAAGTAACAGCTTGAACGAACACCTGTGAAAACAAGCCAAGACTGCTACAGGTTGAACTATCATTACATGAAAAAGTGACTGATAGTTTCATAAGTCAACAAAAAACGATGTACAATAGATGCATACACAGCCCGCAGTACTCAGCATGTTTAAAAATCTAACAGCTCTACCTTCCTTGAAGAATGACAGTGATCTCTCGTTGCTTCCATTCATACGAAAGTTTTTAGTGGACTATTTTTGATCTAATTCGTATTTTTTTCAACATTTGAGCTTTTCTATTCACAATTCGGCTTGCGGCGCAGTAAATATACGGTGGGGGCCATTACACAAAATCAAACATAAACCGACTAACGTGGGACCAATTGGTCTCGAACGACAGGCGGGATCATTTGATTCAGAGATAGTTAAAGCAAAGATAAACTTTATGGGTGTAAAAAAATGACGCCTGGGATAGCATTGCACCGCAGTACGTCCTGCGTCCTAAACTGAAGTGCTTACCACTCGGCTAACAGTCACTTATCATCTCCTAACTTAAAATCGGTTTTGTTTTGCAAATGCAGACTTAAAAAGAAGCACATATTTACAATAATTGTTTCAAACTAGGTTCAAAATAAATGAACAATGCAAAGAAACGCAGTTCTCTTGACTTGAGGAAAGCATTAGACACTGTAGATCAAATTTTATTGCAAAAGTGTTAGATACGTTCATCCATGTCCAATATTCTAACATTGCCGGCAGCTCGCCGGAATAGCTGAAAAAATACATTTGCGTGCAGTAAAATACAGATAGAAACAGATTTGAAAAAAGTTATCGCGGCCAACTTTTATTCAAAGGGGGTGTACATTCGAGAACAATTTTGGGTGCAAAATGTTTGCAGACGGAGAGGTCCGAACCCCCAACCCCCGGTTTAAGCTCGAAGAGTCATCTTCGTGAATGAATTACCTTTCAACTTAAGTGGTTCCTACTAAATCGACTACTAAAAAAACTCATTCAAAAATGAAGATAGCCCGTAAAACCAACGTAACAAAAATTACATTCCACCTAACTAAAAAAAGCCATTTTTTTTACGCAATTGAAAACATCAAAGAACGCGAGCAGCAAAAGTCAACCCATGTTAGGCTACCAAAACTTTATTTTGAAAGAAAAATATGAATAATACAAGAAAGGGCCAAATAGTGTCATATTTCTCAACAAAAAATGATTCGTACCGACAAAACTGTAACGAACTGTTATCTTAAACTTTCTCAAGTAAAAGGGGTTTCTTCAATACCCATTTGAGCCAGTAAAACTAAATAATCGTCAAAAAAACGCACAAATTAGCCCGAAAATCAGCAAAATACATTAAAACATCCGAATTATCATAAAATTCATATGAATTGCCCGAAACTTTCAAACCATTACGAAAACTGGCCTAAAATTGAAACATAATCATAACCAAACCTCTTAACCAAAAAAAATGAAAAATAATGCTTTAAAATGCCGCACGTGATCAAAAAATTTTACTCGCTTACAGAATTTTTTTTTTCACACCTCAATTTCTCGCTCTCTAGAAAACAGCGCTATGAACAAAAAACCACTCTCTTTTCGCTCCACTCTTCATTTTGTTCAGCAACAAAATCACTCCAAATTTTTTCACGTGTTTCATTTCCCGCTTCAAAATTCACTCCAATAAAATTGATTAAAAAAACATAGCAGGACAAGTCTTGACGTACAAATCAAAGAATTTTCATTGACTAAACAGAAAACTAGACCAAGAACGGACTATGAATGGATTGGGAAAACCATTTAGAAAAAAATCCGATTCAAAAAAAGGAAAAAAACTGTAAAAATCAAAGTGAAATTGCCGCATGTGAACAAAAAACCACTAGAGAGAAAGCGAATTTTTGTTCAAACACCGTTTTCTCACTCTACTTTAAATTTAGAGCGAAAAAATTTCACGCCGCAAACCCACTCGCTTTTTCGCTCCACTTCCTGTTTCGGCGTGACCAAAATCACTACTCCAATTTGACTTCAAAATGTGTGAACAGATCTTAAAAAAAAAGACAGCGCCCCAATACAATTCAAATTCTTTAAATTGTAAAAAGGACTTCTCCAATACTCCTCTTCGAGTCGTAAAAAAGACAGCGCCCTAACACAATTCAAATTCTTTTGAATTGTAAAAAACCAAGAGAAGGCCAATAATAGCACCAGCTATCGCTGTGTGGCTATTAAAAACTAAACAAAAAGAGGAAAGATTGCATTGAAGCAGTAAAAGCTGTTGGGAAACACACAAGAGGCAAATCTTTATCATGGAAAAACCGGAACCTGGAAAACAGAGGCAAATCTTTATCATGGAAAAACTGGAAACTACTCAAAATCTCATTGACAATATTGATATCGCAAGTCGGCGTTTGTTTCCATTTAGAATGCAGTCGGTTTCTAGCACAGCAAGAACAAACAGGTATAGATGCACTGACACGAATCCATTATTTACCAATATTTAGACAGAAATAGTCTTACTTCCTAGTGTTTGTTGTGTAATTGTGGCATCATCGTCCTCATCCCAATTATTATTGCTCTGTGCAGTCGAACCAGTAAATGTTGAAAACGATTGAACAGATTGTCTGGGCGTTGCACCAAGATCACTTTGAAGATACCTAAAAGGTCGACATAAACTATTGATGGCAAAAGATACGAAAGGTATAAATCTTTGCCGACCAAGAACTTGATAGCGAATCATAAAAACGACAAAGATGGATCAAGTCACAGTTTGTTTTGAAATAAACAGCAAGCAAATTTTATTAATAAAAACAGCAGCATTTTATTCTTCACTCCGTTTCTGAGTGCCAAGTAACAGCTTGAACGAACACCTGCGAAAAAAAGCCAAGACTGCTACAGGTTGAGATACCATTACATGAAAAAGTGACTGATTGTTTCATAAGTCAACAAAAAATTATGTACAAAAGAATACCTACCTTCCTGGAACTCTACCTTCCTTCAGGAATGGCAGTGATCTCTCGTTGCTTCCATTCATACGAAAGTTTTTAGTGGACTATTGTTGATCTAATTCGTATTTTTTTCAACATTTGAGCTTTTCTATTCACAATTCGGCTTGCGGCGCAGTAAATATACGGTGGGGGCCATTACACAAAATCAAACATAAACCGACTAACGTCGGACCAATTGGTCTCAAACAAAAGGCGGGATCAATTGATTTAGAGATAGTTAAAGCAAAGATAAACTTTATGGGTGTAAAAAAATGACGCCTGGGATAGGATTGCACCACAGTACGTCCTGCGTCCTAAACTGAAGTGCTTACCACTCGGCTAACAGTCACTTATCATCTCCTAACTTAAAATCGGTTTTATTTTGCAAATGCAGACTTAATTTATCAATAACTGTAACGAACTGTTATCTTGAATTTCTCAAGTAGAAGGGGTTTCTTCAATACTCATTTTAGCCAGTAAAACTAAATAATCGTCAAAAAAACGCAAAAATTAGCCCGAAAATCAGCAAAATCAAGAGAAGGCCAATAATAGCACCAGCTATCGCTGTGCGGCTATTAAAAACTAAACAAAAAGAGGAACGATTGCATTGAAGCAAAAAAAGCTGTTGGGAAACATACAAGAGGCAAATCTTTATCATGGAAAAACTGGAACCTGGAAAACAGAGGCAAATCTTTATCATGAAAAACTGGAAACTACTCAAAATCTCACTGACAATATTGATATCGCAAGTCGGCGTTTGTTTCCATTTAGAATGCAGTCGGTTTCCAGCACAGCAAGAACAAACAGGTATAGATGCACTGACACGAATCCATTATTCACCAATATTTAGACAGAAATAGTCTTACTTCCTAGTGTTTGTTGTGTAATTGTGGCATCATCGTCCTCATCCCAATTATTAATGGTCTGTGCAGTCGAACCAGTAAATGTTGAAAACGATTGAACAGATTGTCTGGGCGTTGCACCAAGATCACTTTGAAGATACCTAAAAGGTCGACATAAACTATTGATGGCAAAAGATACGAAAGGTATAAATCTTTGCCGACCAAGAACTTGATAGCGAATCCTAAAAACGACAAAGATGGATCAAGTCACAGTTTGTTTTGAAACAAACAGCATGCAAATTGCATTAATAAAAACAGCAGCATTTTATTCTTCACTCCGTTTCTGAGTGCCAAGTAATAGCTTGAACGAACACCTGCGAAAAAAAGCCAAGACTGCTACAGATTGAACTAACATTACATGAAAAAGTGACTGATTGTTTCATAAGTCAACAAAAAATTATGTACAATAGATGCATACACAGCCCGCAGTACTCAGCATGTTTAAAAATCTAACAGCTCTACCTTCCTTGAAGAATGACAGTGATCTCTCGTTGCTTCCATTCATACGAAAGTTTTTAGTGGACTATTTTTGATCTAATTCGTATTTTTTTCAACATTTGAGCTTTTCTATTCACAATTCGGCTTGCTGCGCAGTAAATATACGGTGGGGGCCATTACACAAAATCAAACATGAACCGACTAACGTGGGACCAATTGGTCTCGAACGACAGGCGGGATCATTTGATTCAGAGATAGTTAAAGCAAAGATAAACATTATGGGTGTAAAAAAAATGACGCCTGGGATAGGATTGCACCGCAGTACGTCCTGCGTCCTAAACTGAAGTGCTTACCACTCGGCTAACAGTCACTTATCATCTCCTAACTTAAAATCGGTTTTGTTTTGCAAATGCAGACTTAAAAAGAAGCACATATTTACAATAATTGTTTCAAACTAGGTTCAAAATAAATGAACAATGCAAAGAAACGCAGTTCTCTTGACTTGAGGAAAGCATTAGACACTGTAGATCAAATTTTACTGCAAAAGTGTTAGATACGTTCATCCATGTCCAATATTCTAACATTGCCGGCAGCTCGCCGGAATAGCTGAAAAAATACATTTGCGTGCAGTAAAATACAGATAGAAACAAATTTGAAAAAAGTTATCGCGGCCAACTTTTATTCAAAGGGGGTGTACATTCGAGAACAATTTTGGGTGCAAAATGTTTGCAGACGGAGAGGTTCGAACCCCCAACCCCCGGTTTAAGCTCCGGCTGCATTAACCACAAGGCTACAGGTCCCTTATACACTGTTATACTACAACCAACTTTGTTATAGCAACAGACAAATTCTGAATGCGAGCAATTTAGGTCACGCAAAAAGCAAGAAATCAAGCGTGAAAGAGTGACTGATAACGTGAAGCAACAGAATGTTGTAAAACAAACAAAAAAGCGCGAGAGACGACGAAACAAAAAACATAGCCGGGAGAATTACGGAAAGGAATCGAAGAGCCGTCTTCGTTAAAGAATTACCTTTCAACTTAAGTGGTTCCTGCTAAATCTACTACTAAAAACCTCATTCAAAAATGAAGATAGACCGTAAAACCAACGTAATTAAAAATTACATTCCACCTAACTAAAAAAAGCCATTTTTTGTACGCAATTGAAAACATCAAAGAACGCGAGCAGCAAAAGTCAACCCATGTTAGGCTCCCAAAACTTTTTGAAAGAAAAATTTGAATAATACAAAAAAGGGCCAACTATTGTTACAAAATTTATCAATTTCCGTAGGTTCTCTCAATCGAAACACTAATTTACGATATAAAAACAGTAACCAATTACTAACTAAATAAATTTGCCGTTTTAACCATTAATATTAATTTTAACCATTAATATTATTGTCACAATGAACGCGATAAACCTAAACAACGACCAATAAATTAATCAAATCGCATGTTACCAAAACCTAGCCCCAAGAATATTCGCAGAAAAAGAGTCAAATCAAAACTTGTAAAAGACGAGATAGCAAAACCTCAGTGCCATATTATTTGGAATGAAATCAACTCCAAACAAAAAACTAAAAATCTGAGGAAAAAGACAAAAATCGTTAGCTCAATTCGATAATTGTATGAAGGCAGGACGAATAAAACTATAGGTTTTAGGAGAAAGTAGGAAAGAAAAATGCTAGAAAGTCGAGAATACATATATTGCCAAAAAAGATCACAAAACTAATTCGCAATTTCTGAAAAAAAATAAAAGACCAAATTGGAAACTCTAAAATATTCAGGTAAAAATTATGGATTTTCTGTTATAAAACAATCGAGGTTTAAGAACATTACCTAGTCATCTTCCTGTCTCAGTAAGAAGTGACAACAGCTCGATTGCGAAACAGTAAATCAATTTGAAAAAAAAAATTAAAATATGGTAAACATTTTTACTCAAGTTTTTACTTAAAGTAAAGAGTTATCAAAGAAACCAATTCAATTATTAACAAAACGAAACCAAAAACATCGACGGTGAACCAAAATACATTTTACGGTGAATGAACTCAGAGTACCAACAAAAAACCTAGAGAACTTTGACAAAAACCGCCAAAATCGGAGTAGTATGTGTATAATTTTATAAAACAATAACACCTCACGTCAAAAGGAGGCATCCAATCAGGAAATTATCAAAAAGACGTTGATATTTTTGCTATTTTGGTTTTAAAAAGTTTTCTCAAAGAGTCAAAAATGAAGAAATTAATGAAAAAACCTAAAATTAACAAACAAAATTGAGAAGTATGGGCCAAATTAACACTTGAAACGCATTGTTAAGCTCTCAGAAATATTGTCTTATCGGTTTCAGACGGTTGCATGTTTCTGCGGCATCGATAAAAAATTTCTTCTACAAAAAACCAAATTACAATTCAGAAAAATTGGGCCAAATGGACGAAAAACGGCTAAAAAGTTATCTATATGCCCCAATTTCTCAAAAACACTTTTCAAAGTCAAAAAGTCATTCACTGAACGCAGCACATGAACACAAACGTCTCTCGCTCAGAAAAAATTATTTCACAAGTTAATTTTACTCACTTTCACTAATAGGTCAAAAGGCCGCCTGAAAAAATAGTACTTCCGGTAAAAAAAAACATAGCCGGAAGAATTCCGGAAGCGACTCGAAGCACCAAAACTTCATAAAAAGCTGAAGCCATTACCTTTTGTATTAAACCATTAACTCATTACCTCCCCGGGTCTGATATAAAAATCGGTGAAATTTAAACCACTATCACCAAGAGAAAGAAAATGCAGCAAAATTTTATTATTGAAAACGTTTGGTAACGTTAAAAAAGTCTGAAATTTTTAGGATGGTCGAAAAACTGATAGCCTGACAAAGCTGACAGGGCCATCAATTGCCCTCAGATAATTATTGATTCTAATCTCAAAAAGATCGCGAAAGCAAACGGCAGATAAAAACTTTTCAAAAAAGACAGGAAAGTCAAAATTATTCAAAAAAGAGTGCTCAAACTTAAGAATCAGAGAACCACAACAATTAGATTTCTAATCACGGCAATTAAGACAAAAATAATACATGATTCTTCCTTGTTGTATATATGCTAGACAACATGATTTCATACTAATTCAAAAATTAAATTAATCATAGAAAAACAAAAGCAACAGAATAATATTCAAAGGCAAAAAGTCGTCTAAAAACAATATCAAGCCCGGAAGAAAATTGCAATGAATAGTAATAAGTAGAAATGTTGGTAAAGACTTTCCAGCAAACTCCCAGTACTGCCTTATTTTGAATTATATCAATTGCAAACCGAAGAAACCAAGATCTAAGAAAAAGCGGAATTCATTCAATTTTTTAACAACTGAAAAATCAATATAACCAATATAAAAGTAGGTGCCAGGACAAAACTAGAACGATACAAACGAGAATGTGAAGAATATGGACACAATGTTAGGAACACCGTAACAAAAAGACCAATTCTTGATTTTTGAAAGTTAAAAATCAAATTTAAAAAATCAAGAAAAACGAGTACATTTCATTGATCAGCATTCGAGACATAGAAAAGACAACGAGTCATTCGAGACAAAAGTCCAACTTGCTGAAGAGAATAAAACAAGAAAAAGCAGAATTCAGACATGCGAAAAAATGAAACATTTTGCAAAAAAGTGGTCAAAAATATTTAAGACTGCATTTATGAAAACAATTTATCTGTTTTTTCAAAAACTTAACACCAAAAAATTATTGAATTTTTATTGAAACAAAATTGAAGTCCCTCATGTTCCCCAAAATACTATTTCTAGTAATTAAAAGCAAAATATAAACAAAAAACTGAAAAAAAATAGGCAAAAAACTACGAAAATCGGATTAGCAAATGTACAATTTTATGAAACAAAATTACATCGAGGTAGAAATAGGCATTGAGTATATGAATTATCAAAAGTAAGTTGCCATATTAACTGATTTTTGACAAAAAAACAGCTAAAAGATCCAAAAATGAAGAAATTAATAGAAAAAAAAACCAAAAATTAACTAAAAAATCAAGAAATATGTGCCAATTTCGCATTTGAAACGCAATTTCAGGCTATGCAAAATACTGTGCTATCAATTTCCGGGGTTTACATTTCAACATAGCATCGATTAAAAATTATTTCTACAAAAAACCAAATTACAAGCAAAAAAACTAGGCCACTTAGACGAAAAAACGGCTAAAAACGGTTATCTATATGTTCCATTCAGTCAAACCTACTTTTCAATGTCAAAAAGTCATTCACTAAACGCAGCGCATGATCAAAAAACTTCTCTCGCTCAGAAAAAATTAGTTCACACTGCAATTTTACTCGCTTTCGCTTTTGAGGTCAAAACATCGTCTGAACGAATAGCACTTCCGGTAAAAAAAAACCTTAAGAAAACCAATACTCCTCTTCGAGTCGTAAAAACCCTTAAGAAAACCAATACTCTTCGAGTCGTAAAAAAACCAAGAGCACCGCAATACAGCTCCGCTCAGCTTACAGATTCGCAGCTATAAAAACATTCAGTTTTCATATTATCAAATCGAAAACAGCGTACAACTGACAGTGATAAAAACAAATTTACCGTACAGAATTTATCTTACAGAAAAAGATGTTCTTCAGGGATCAATGCAAGGGCCACGATTGTTAAATTTATACAAAATGCCAAAAAAGCGTCAGATCATTTAAAATGGAGATGACACGATCAGCTCTTCGCAAAAAGTTGTCCAGCATCAAAATACAGCACTAATCTATGTTAAAGAATAAATTGTCAAGAAAAGACGAAAAATGTTCCACTAGTAACATTTGCAATTTTTTGGCAATTTAATTTCTCAAATTGAGATGTAAATTTCAAAATGGATATTCAATCGATTTACTAGCTGCAATTTTTGAATACAACCGAATTTTTAGTCACATACTAGTCACGTTTTTCGGTTTGCAACAACGCAAAATCTGAAAAGAGAAATTTTATCACTACTGAAATGTTGTGCTGGATAAGCTTGACTGTACATCGGGCAAGTTCAAAAACTTGCATGTGCTACTTCCGATGTAATGTTTTTACTGAGCAGTTGAAGTTTTGAAATCTAGTAAAAAATTGCAGTCATATTTGCATTTATTTCTGAGAACAATATACTGTTTATGAAGATCGAACGGTCAATTTTGTCAACAATATTTGATTGCAATAATTTTGTAAAACGATTAATTATATACGCTGTCTAGAAAAAAATTTTTTTTCTCTTAAAATTCGACATCCATCGAGCATAATACTAAGAATAAAAAGAAAACTTCAAATTTTGTTTTTTATCGAGGAGCTATAAAGTTCGAGCACTCGGCATTTTTCCGAAATTTGTTCAATTCGGAGTAATTTTCACTATTCTTGGAGTTTTTGCATATGTATGCTAAAACTAGTGACCAATTCGCGTTGTTAATAACCGCGCGATCCTAGTGAAGCTGTTATTGGTCTACTTGTGGTTTTTTCAATTGATTGATTTTATATAGGTGAGTCATCTTTTCCTAAGATTTTCAGTTTTGCCTTTCTAACTTTTTAAGCGATGCAACTTTTTTTCGCTTTTTTTCCCAGGATTTTCTGCAAATTCTTTCAGAACTGATACATATGTTCTAATGATTTAAAGATGTTATTGTTTGAATACATCAATGGACGGCGAAAGACTTTATGGCTATGAATATGTTTTCATATTCATATTTTTCTTAAATTTGATAATTATCGTGTTTGTATTTTATGTCGTATTGTCACTTCGTTTATTTTAAGGAAGGTACCAGTGACAGTTTCAAAAGACATGAAACAATATGTAGAATGTCGTTTTCATAAATTTAAAATAAGGGTTTCGCAAAATTCTGTTTCTTAAAGTACTGCTCTTATTGTTTGAGGTCTGATTGCTAAAGGTGATCAATGAGAGGACAATTAGTCACTCAATAGGGGCAAAGTGCAATTTCATAGCATGCTTCGTGCCAATAATTCACGCCTTTTAAAAATTTAAAAACGCTGTCTTTTCTTTTGCACTTCCGTTAGTATAAAAAGCTGACAGGTGTCTCAGGGAGGGAGGGGGACACTATTTATAAAGATAGGGAAAGCATAAAGTGCCTGCTAGGGGACATTTTTGCAACGCATTTTTTTGTCCAACGACAACGAGGTGGGACACCAGAAAGATTTTGAAAATCGATTTTGGCTTTAAAAAAAGTTTTGGCCCAAATCAATTTTTTCCAAAATCCTGGTGTCCCACCCCGTCAATGGACAGAAATTGCGAGGTAAAAAATGTCCCCAAAGTGTCCCCCTAGACGGACACTTTATGCATTTTCTATTTTAATACATAGTGTCCCCCACTTTGAGACCCCTATCAGCTTTTTATTCTGCTTCCATATTAGCGCTATGGCAGCTTCGAGCTCCTTTAAAGTACAGCCAAATGAAATTAGTTATAGTTTTAATATTCATCAAACTTTTTAGAGCTCCATACTGGTTTATAAAATATAACAGACTAACGTCACGCGAATTGCTCTCAAACGAGCGCCGAGCGGTTGGCTTCGTCAGTAGCTAGCCATGGGGGTGCAACGGGAAGCTGAGGGGGTGGGGCAACAGTGGGGAGGGGTTCAACGTCTAAGAACCCACCTTCACACTAAGTATAAGTCTCCAAATCAGTTTCTGTGAACCGCATACTTGGAGACAGTGAGCTCACTTAATGCCCACTGCGCGCTACCTGCTTATCCCGTTTTTGAGGACGAAAAGTCAAATGGGTCAGACGAAAAATTGACAGGACTAATATGATTGCCACAAACTTCCTTTGATAGCAATTAAATCTATCAATTTCAATTTTTTTCTCTTTCAATGGTGGTGATTCAGTGGTTGCGACTGAGTGGTTTCAATTCCTAATTACATTGTTGAATAGGATGCCATTTAGTTGAACAAATTTTTAATAAGTTTTGCATATTGCTTTCTTCTGTTGATATTTACTGGGTTTTTTTTGTCAATATCTGCATTTTTTTTATTGGAACTGATACTTGCAGTTTTCATTTTCTGATTTTTTTATTATTTTAAACTCCGGTTTTATGTATGAATATGAGATAGAGGTGTTTTTTTTTAATTTTACGCCACTAATTTTCACCACTTCATACTCGATCTTGATTTTACGTAAACTGTGTGTACACGTTGATTTTTTGTTACCCTGATTGAACGAAAGACGTTGCAAGCTTCTCATTTGAGCCCCATAATTACTATATGGTCGAACAGCACGGTAATTTTGGTTTATGCCAAAAGCATAGCACGTGTTGCATTTTCCCATTTCCTTCTGTTACCTGACAAATTCTCTATTGGTATTAACTATTGATTTTAATGCATCAGACACCCGACACGAACAATGCCGGAAACTGTTGAAAGCTGTATTAGTGGCGTGATCTTCCAGTAAGATATTCTGCAACGCTCGTCTTCTTGAAATAAATGTGCATAAATCTTGCACTGTTTTATTATCAGGTTTTCTAGCAAAAGTTTCAATCTAATGGCATTCCACAGATGAATTCATCGAAATCCAACGGGTGCGTTCAGCAAATCTATAAGCGCCTGTTGCATCCGGAACGGCAAAGTTTGCTAGACATATGATATCTAAGGTAATCTTCAGTTGACTCTCGATATTTATTAAACTCACGCGCTTCAAATTTGAGTTTGAAGAGATCGATACGATCAGGACCAAAAGTATTGTGTTTTCAAAGATCCAATGGCATTGTGGAATTTATTTCAGGGCGTATTTGAGAGTTCCAGATAATAAGCATCTGGAACAAGAGCAACCGAGTCTGTAATCTGCTCCTTGAAAGTATGGAATTCATCCGTATGCATTCCTTCAAAAGGACTTAAACTAACAGATTCGAATGTATCTTTTGCGGTGGCTAGTCCAGTGTGAATTGTTGTTGTGATAGCGTTAGCCATCATCACCACGTCTGTCATTTTTCGTAGATTTAACTGTAGGTGAAGATATTAGAGATGCAGATCAATAAGAACAATTTTGGTGTATGCACAAAACATCGCAAGGTAAAGTAAAGTAAGTTTGTCAATACACATACACCTTATTAAATCTAATGGATAAAAAAGTACAGTTTCTTGATTAATTTTCAAAACACAATTCATCGGGTAAGTAATTGAATTATCTTCATTTTTTGTGTTATCGAGAAGTAAATCAGATAAATTTGCAATCATTTTAAATGAAAGCGATGATTTTTTGTGAATTATAAGTAGATTAATTCAATTAAAAGTACGACCAAAAAAGGGAAAACAATTTTGAAACTGAACTGCAAATGAGGAAATAACGAAAAACTTAATGTTATTCTTTGTTCAGTGCTGAGGATGATTGTTTTCTTTTCCTCCTTACTCAAGAATATACTCAAAACCGGAGAACATGAGATCTAAGAAGTAAATCAGCAATTTATTTTTCTCTGTGGAGAAGATGAAAATTAGTGATTAAAGACGTACTATTTTAACTTTCCAGAATGATTCACTGAGACCTTCGGTTTTTTTGTTTAACAATAATTGTTCCAAAATTCATTTTAATTTTACAATCTAACTTCTCTTTTTGTTTTCAACTGCTATTTCCTGTCAACAAGTAATGTCACACTTTATACTAATTGTTATATATCCATTTTCAGATATTAAATCAAACCCATTTCAGGTTTATGGACTACTTCCATATTACTGGCCCCTTTTTATAAAATACCCTAGCCGTGGTGTATATATTATCTCCTTTTATATAATGTCTGTTGATGTGAGGTACAGTACTTTCGTACAGAGGGATGCTTGAGCTGATTATCTACTTGCTCAAAATTGGACATTGTAAGTTAATGATTTTCTATTATTTACTTTAATACCAAGCAAATTTTCTCTTCTAATTAAGCAAATCATGGGTAAAAGCGATTTTCGTTCCTCCCGCTCGTAGCAAACTTAATGTCAAATATCAGAAAATTTCTTCACATTATAGAAGAAGTAACAAATATCAAAATTGAACTAATGGAAAGTTATGGTGCACTGAAATTGCATAACACGATTAGTGCATTATGACATGACGTAACTTTCAAGGGAAGTCACTTTTTTTTCTAATAAAACTTATCACATTTTCGATTTGCAATCTTTAATTCTGTCCTCTTCTATTTTAAATTAATGTTACACTACTTTGCATTTTTTAAGATTATACAATCAGATAATTAGATTTTTCGCATTCTTAAATCTGGCATTAGAAAATCGGACAACATCCGGAAGGGCCATGACTCCCATGCGTCTTCATGGCAGACTTTCTAACCATTGAGGCATTGAGTTTTTCAAATATGGATTAATGGTATGGTAAACTTTTTGGATGTTCAATGATCACTAGATAATTCAAATTTGCTTTGCTTGGTTCCAGATTTTTCTCGCGTAGGATATCAAGGACTGTTTTTATGTCAACTTTGTCAGTTAAAGAAAGGATACCACCTTTCGCTTCTTCTGTAAGACTTCGAATAGCATTAGAAATTTTTCCTGTTGACATGTGTTCATCAAATTCTTTGTAATCATCAAATGATCGTTTGGCTTTAGTACTGCTCATAAATTCCTGGATAGATTTTGCTTCAAGAAGCAGGGAATCTATGTCCCACTTTATCCATTGATCTAACCGTCTTGCAATGGTTTTGTTATTTGAGGCGTCATCCTCCGTTCTTGCTCTTTCAAGAAGATGGGGCATCATCATTGCGCAGTTCCTTGCCATTTCCGCGTTAAAATCATTTAAAGTGGCAGACAAGATTTCATTTAAGGTATCGGTGAACTTAAGGCCTGTCTTGTTTCTTGGCAGCGTAAAAAAGATTGCTTTCCAATGAACAACTTGTTTGTAGATGTTTTTCATTAGCTCTGTTTTTGCTTTCCTCGAGGTTGAGCCAGTAACTGCAGGGTTCAGGGCAGGTTTCCCTAGAAGCTTGCAATGTCTGGCTATCGGCCGCTGCATGGCTTAGAGTTGTTGCCTCTGAGGAGATTAGAGTTTCTTTCGTTTCGCAGCTTACGCAACGGTGGTGTTCTCATGGTGTTCTCGCCTAGCGCTGAGTCCACTACACTTTGCATGCTGGTAAGTGGCGCATGAGTAACACCAAACCCCTCCACCCCTGAGATGGTTTGAACATTTTGAGCAGTGTGACTGCTCGGACATGGGGAAGGAATATGAATAAGGGAGGCTGTTAGTAGTCTGAAATCATATGATTAACTAACGAGTGAAGAATTCAAACATGCGGGTTAAATAACAAGCAAACATGGTTCCATAGAAAGAGAAATGTATACCGTCTTGACAGAAGTGATTAAAAGGGATATTGAAGTATGGGGACACAATTTGAATGGTTGGATGAATAAAACTATTAATTAATTTATATAGAGCATAATTTAGATTATTAATTCGATTATTTATATAAAACGATTATTTGTGGAGCCAATAGTTTTTGAGACAAAAATGAATCCATCCAATAAGAATTAAGAACAATAATATAATGTTTAAATGGTGCACTTTGTGAGGCAACGAACCTAACGAAAATTTATCATCCGCCATTGTTCATGAGTGAAGGCTTCTAAAGATTTTTCTACTTACGCTTGAGCTTAGAAATAAGACACCCCTGCCAATTTATATTATTTTCAATAAAGACAATTTGCAACATCAACTTAAAACACATACGTAAGTACTCTGATGCGTTCGATTTATACACTTGTTTTTTTTTTTCATTAGTTCTGTTTGATCGAGCATTTATGTATGCGGATAGCTACAATTTACCTTTTCTACTTTTTCATCCTTGTCCTGTAAATTCCAGACGGCACTCAACTAGCAAAAATGCTATATGAAATGCTTACCTTTCAGTTAAATCCATTCGACAGCCATGGCTCTTGAAAACTTGTTCAATGATATCCAATCCTAATCCTGGGTATTTCGAATTCAGTATTTGAACTGACCGCGGAGGTGTACTCTTCTGTGTGCCAACTGCCGGTGTCATTTTGGCGATTTGAATAATAGCTATTCTACAGCACAAATTCAAGGTCAGAATTTTTAGAATTATTTATAAACAAAATGAAGTTATTAGCGTCAGACATCTAAACCAATCAGGCCCTCTGTAATCATTCAGAGTCAAGTACCCATGATAAACTTCGGCAGCATGTTTAATTTATTATCTTCAGAGTCAAAGCCAGACCCTCGTCAAGTGGACAGAGAACATCTGAAAAAATAGAATCTAGCACACATACCTCTGCGGTCAATTTAAGGTTGACACACGCAATTGATCGAAAATGAATAGTCGAGCAGAATGGATTGTACTAGCAACTAAGTGCGTCTCTTCTTGTTAGATTAGGCCATTGATTGTCCTGTCATTTCTACATCGTCTGTAATCGCAAGCAAACTGTCGAATCTATTCTGTTTTAACTCCCTCTTCCCGCCTTGAGCATAGATTGTGAGTGGGGCCAAAAA
Organism: Convolutriloba macropyga; assembly: GCF_964194025.1. Lineage (NCBI taxonomy): Eukaryota > Metazoa > Xenacoelomorpha > Acoela > Convolutidae > Convolutriloba > Convolutriloba macropyga. Next base: position 48,161,918 of record NC_134475.1, read on the forward strand.
ACTAACCAATCCAGCAAGTAGGCTGCAGATATTACATGATTTATTATATAGGTTGAATGGCCTTTATCTGTTAGGTCTGGAATGGCTTCAACGGAGGCAGTTCATGTTAGATGAGATTCTGGGTGAAAGACCCTCAAGGGGTAGATTTTGGAAACAATCCTTGAATGTCATTTGCAAGTCGATCGAGATACATCTTTATAATTTCGCCAACCAAAAAACATCGTTGCAGACTCCCAGGCCAGGTAGCTTCAACAATTCCTCGATTATGTGCCTCCCAACGGTTCATTCGACCTTGTCATTTTTTTGTCGGGGGAAACGATTTGTGCGATTACACTCGAACCGACTGACACCAGCCGCCCAAGTAGCTGACATTGTTTGCCCCCCCCCCCCCCAGCTTAGTGTACTTATATCTTTTACGACCACCAGTCGCACATGCTAATTTTTTTACATAGTAACGTGCTATATAACATGCAATTTGTAACGGGGGGAGGGGGGACGGAAAAACATTGGAGGGGGGATACAGAACATATCCAAATTTCCTTTCCAAACGAGCTACCAACGTTTTTGTTACAGGTGTACCAGAGCGTGACGAAAACCATTTCCTTCTTGAAACGTTCTCTTCACGTTCCGACGATATAAAACTTTTGTGTGTTGTCCCCCTGGGTCAAACTTTAAAAAGGTCCCTTTATGGTCCCATGGCGACGATTAATTTAATTACTAGTTTCGGTTTAGACCCCAATCTTTACAGATGCTAAAAAAACTAGTTAACGTTGCATATAAAGCTGCATATAGTAGTAGTAGCAGAATAAAATTTTAAGCACAGTTCAAGGGTTTCCACCCATTAGTCAGTCCAGTTTCAGCTGCTGACAATTAGTTTTGTAGTAATGTTGCAATTCCCGCATCGGCATTGAAATCTCCATGTGCATTTGTTCGTCGGAGAGTAGGCTTGTTCGAAGTAGTTCCAGTAGATGTCAGTCAGTACGTCTTTTGTCGCATTTGCTCCTCTCAGCTTCCTCAAAATCATGGTTGTACAGTGTCTTGGTCCTTCGGAAGAACTCATTGTTTGTCTTTGTGAGACGGCTTTTCGCAAGTGGGAATTCACCTCTCTCCTTGTCTCGTAACGGATTGTTCGTCGCTATGAGCAAGTAGTTGGCAGTCGAACTTATTATTGATGATGTCAATAAACATCAGTAATTTCGTGCAGCTCCATGTATTGTGAAAAAGGAAGTAAGTTGAGTGTACGGAGACGGTCTTTGTAGTCTTCGTTCGAAGAAAGGATCAATTTTGTGGCCTTCTTTTGATTATTTTCCAATTGCTCAATGTTCATTTTGCTTGGCATCCAAAGCCTGTGAGGCACATGTGAGTATAGATACTACGTACCCAGTGTACGCGTTTAGTTTCGTCGTCCAGTGAGTTTTCTCACTAAAGATTCGTTTGATTTGAAAAAAAGACACTCAACCCTTTAGAGTATCTTTTGCTGCAGTTCTCTGTCCTGTTTAGAGAGTCATTCTCTATCAGTTCCAAGTCTTTCTGAGATTGTGTAACGGGAAAACATTGCTTATTTAGGCTAGCTGTCACTTTGCTTTTCAGGTTCATATTTGTCTTGCTGATGTTAACAGACGTTGTATTTTCCTTTAGCCATATAGCCAATGCATCCACTGCACGGTCAAGTCCGCTTTGAACACTGAAGATGGCTTTGTAATCATCTGCATAACCGAGACTGTCCGCTTGAGGCATTGTGTCAGGCAAGTCACTAATGAATATCAAGAAAACGAGCGGCCCTAATACCGAGCATTGGGGCACACCACTAGTTACTTTCCGCAAAGTTGATTTGTGATTGTTTATTTCAACAAATTTGGTTGTGTCGGTCAAATAGGAGACAAACATCTTCAGCAGCTTTCAACCAATTCGAAAAGAGCCACTTTTTTATCAGAAAGTTATGTGGCACACTGTCAAATGCCTTGGCAAAGTCAATATACAATACACAAAGTTGTTGCTGCGAGTCAGTGTCGTTTAGTTCACAAAGTCTATCCAGGAAAGTTAAATGTTGGAGGGTGGCTGAGCATTTCTTTCTAAATCCATACTGGGATGCATGCAGACGATCTTTGACAGTCTCGTAGAGCGCATCAAACATGACCTTCTCATAGACATTGGAGCAACAGAATAGTAGGCTTATATTACGGTAGCATTTTACATCTACTTTATTTCCCTCTTCGAAAAAAGGGGTGACTTGGCAAGTTTTCCAGATAGTTGGATATTTGTCCTTATTCAGGCATGTTTGAGACGGAGTGGCAAGTGATTGGCAAAGAGTGTAACTACAGTATTTCAGTATCCAATTTCCAATTTCATCTGGACCCATTGCTTTGTTCTCTCCCAGGTATTTCAAATGATTGGAAACAATTTCCGGATTTACTTTTAGTTGATTTAGAATTCGGCGCGGAAAGGTGATTTCATTTGATTGGAGAGGTTGAGCGTTGAATACGCTGATGAAGTAGTCATTGAAAATATCGCACTGTTCCTCTCCACAGGATGATTCTTTATCACGACATTTTAAAAAAAAGGTGGCATTGCAGGGGTCCTGCTGATTGGTTTCAAATATTTTTGGATACGACTGAACACTCTGCCCTCGATGACAGTCTTCTCAAAATTTTCAAGGTCATCTTGCATTGCCTCTTGGACTCTTCTTTCAAGTTTCTTCCTTTTGATGATCATAGCAAGTGTCTTTGGGTTTTTTGATACTACAGTGTTTAGCCGTTTCAACAGGTTCGAGGTCCAGGGTTGAAGTGAATCGCAATGTTTTGTCACAAGTGGTACCATAGTATCGTTTTTTTCCCATAGCCATTTGAACCAGTAATGAACGAGCTGGTCCACATTACTATAGCAAAAAGTACGAAAGGGATTTACTTGGAGTTCGTTATTGAACTTGTCCCAGACTGTTGTCCTAAATGCTTAACATTTCTTTTTATCCAACGAACACGGGGTCTTGTTTCAAACAAGAGCACGGTCTTGAGTGGGTAGTGATCAGAAAGCTGCCGGCTGTTTTGTTTCACTCTTGATTGTAGGAGTTGATCAGTTCCACATTCAATAATACAATCGTTTGAGGAGCAGAGAACAACGCCTGCCTAGTTGAGTAAGAGCCTGTTGTGTTAGACTCAGGTGTTGAAGTCTTTCTAAAATCTCTTCCTCGTACTGATTGTTTGAGGACATTGTCGACCATATCGTTTGTTGGAGGTTTAAATCACCAGTGACTATGATGTCAGAGGATTCTTTTTGTTTCAATTCTTTGAGTTCATTTAGCAGATTGAGAAGTTCAATCGAGGTCCATTGGTATGCGCTCCGCGCTGGCGCATCGTATAGACAGCATAGTAGAAAAGAGGAGTTTGAGGATTTGATATGAACAAGCAGGACGCCGTCACTCCTACAAGTCACAGGTAAAAGTTTGTATTGTATTCCTTGCTTTATAGCAACAAAACACCAGCATGACGTAATTTGCGGGTTTCGGAGAAGGGTCTGTCATTGCGGTGAACATCATATCCTTGAATAAACAGTGCACTGTTCGCAACGACTGTTGTTAGCCAGGATTCAAATATGCACAAATTGTCGAATTTCATTTGCAAAGAGAGTTCGTCTGTTTACGTCAAATAAACTTCTGACGTTGTATGTTAGGACACTGGGAGTGAACTGTCACACACAAAACGGGCCTTGTTCCGCCTGCGGTTTCGTGTTCACAGACTCATTTTCTTCAATGGGAAAATGGGAATCCATTGCTTGCCCACGAGAGTTTCCATTGAGAAGTTACGTATTCTGAGAAGCTTTCGATCTATCCTCTTGTCAATGAGTTCTCTGCGTCTCATGAGACACTGATTTTTTCTTTTGGAATCCCCCGTATTGAGCTCAGCGCTCAGGTACATTGGTATCTCATATTCTTCAAGCTTAGCAAGCTTGCGCGTGGATTTGAGAATCAATTCATTTGTCAAGGTGCTATCCGTTTAGAAAAAAAGTGCCAGATCCTCACGTTTAGGGTCGTATTTCCCGCTTCTGGAATTTTTAGTCACCTTCCTGTCTTCTATGTCCATGAGCTTGAATAGCTTATCAACGGCGTTGCAGTACCAACATTCATTTATCAGCGGTCGTTGCAGTACTTCCCAGAAAGCCACGAGCTCGGATGCCAAGCAGTAGCTGGGTCTTCAGTGCTGGGACAATAATTCTCCCGGGAGTGACGTCGCCAATCGGGTTTCGGTAGCTTTTGGGCTTCTCTTTCGTCACATTGGTTTCCCATATGACACTAGAGATTTGATCGAAAGGTTCGTCCATCTTTTCGGTTAGCACTGTCAGTTGTTCCTGAACTTGCTGCAGTTGATCTTCGATTTTCGAGGTTGGCATCTCTTCAGGAGTAAAAAGTGCCTTGCGAGGTTTGCACTCGTTGCAGACGTTGCAAAGCATATAACGTTGCAAATCATCCGGCTTCCAAGAGAGTATACTGAATTTGAAAGCGTCCGGTTCTAAAAAAAACTACCAGAGAGTTTAATCAAAAGTTGCAAATGAAAAAAAATTGCCAAGTTTGGAATCAAATACAGAACAAAAATTCTTCAAAATGTGAAGGAAGCCAACAGTCAAATGAACTTTCCAGGAGCGAATTCAACCCCTTACAAATAATAATGAATATACAGATAACACAAAAATTTACTTTAGGTGTCATTATTTGAGGTAAATTTAAAACAAACTGGGGCCCAGCTGACGATAGATTGCATGCTGACATAGACGAAGTATATAAAAAGATAAAATAAGAAATGCCCCTCCCCACCACTGGGGGACTATTGGTTAGTCCGGGGCCCTCCCAGCACTACTTCTTCATAAACCATTTTGTATTGTTTAAATCGATCAAAAAAATGACAAGCATCAGCTCAGATAGTAAAACAAAAGACAGATAGCATTTGAAAACAAATAACTAATGACGAACGAAAAAATTGTCAAGTTTGGAATCAAATACAGAAACAAAATCTGTCTAAATGTGAAGAACTTATGTGATACTATTGCCCAGAGAAGGTCCCTTTCTGGTGCTTCGGTACTGCTTTAACAAAGCACAAATTTATGTACGAAGTATATCACCAGAATAAAAAAATTTCTCTTTTCATGAGTCAAACTAACAACCTCCCTTCTTCAACAACCACTCCCATCGAAGAATCATTAATTTTACACCGCCTAAGCGTCCTTGACCCACAAATGCCGAGGATGGAACTCTTCATGAGAGCAAAGCTGATTTTTTTCCTTAGATATGATATATCAGCGCAGCTGTCCTATTTTCGCGCAGAGAACTTTGAGAGTTTCAGCGCTTTTGAAGCTGATGCGCCAGCTCCACCACTGCATGTGAAGACAAAAGGACAAAAAGTTGCTTTCTGAACCTCAATTATTTTTTGTTCATGTTTGTTCTTTTTAAAAGATTCATGGTACTTTTAGGATTCGCTACTGCTTCCAGGGCAACTTTTTGCCTGGAGGTTGAAAAATTTTTTCACGTTAAAATAGGATTTCTTAAACCTCGTTTCCCAAATTCTGTTGGCCTTGATATTCAATCATGCATCATGATCAGTTGTCGTTGATTAGAGAGCAAAAGTCTCCCATTGCAATGGATGAAAATGATGTTAAATTTAGACATCATGACAGACATCACTCAATAAATTCTCAAAGGAATTGCGAAATTCATTATGTGTCATAATAGTGTATCTTACTTTCGGACAGTGGAGGGCATGTGCCACAGTGAAGTTTTCATTGCATGCGCATAATAATGGCTTCTTCACTGGGCCCCAGCCGTAGGGAAGAGCAATAGCATCACGAAAGTTGCATCTCGTTAGGTCAAAAGATATCGCTTTAATTGCATAGCGTTCAAACAGATTGATGCTTTTTGTCACTAGCTAAGTCAAGTGAGCAACTCTCGTTCTTATTGAATTCGCTTTTAATATTTGTCTTTTTTGATTTGAAAACTAGCTCCCTGTTTATAGATTTCTTGCATGATTTTTGTTGCTTTAGTTCGGGTTCGGGCAGAGATACGGATAAAGAACTTTACAGATGAACTGATCGTTCATATTTCTACATGCGGTCTTCAGGTTTAAGAATGTTCAGGCCACCCTCTTTTTTCGGCAAGGAAAAAATATTTCTGTAATTTCCATTGTAGGCGGGATTTTTTAATAGATTAGGTAAGATCTCATCGTTGATTGATTTCTCACTTTCTGGTAGAAGGTCTTCAAAATTGGTTGTTATACGTGCTAAGAAGCTGAATATTTGCGGAACAGATGAAGTGAATGATTTATAGACATTTTGAGGTGAAACATTGGTTTGAGTGGCCTGCTTTTTTAAAAACGGCTTCTGTGATATTTCCTCAATTTTTTTTCTGCATTTTCAGAATCTATTACACTACCAAGTATTCTACAATCGTCAATTATTTCCACTTCGTCATGAGCATAAATCTGCTGTGCTTTTTCAAAAAGATGGTGGTAACCAAAAGCAGGAAGATGTTTTTTCAATGTTATGGAAAAACTAAACCAGATAGTTTTAGAGAGACCCTTTCAACCGTACTGCTACAGTAATATTGACGAGCTCATGAATCAGTGGCAACACTGGCTGAACAAACTATTGAACTCTAACGTCCCAAAACTGACAACTCACAGACCAAATTTGCCTCCCTGGATATCTAAAGAAACGTCAAATCTTATAAAAAAAATTAGACACAATTCAACGAAAAAACAGAATAAAAAACAGCCAAGAAACACTATCCAAAATCATTCAATTGAATGATTAAAAACCTAAAAGAACGACAGAGGATTCAACTGGATTATGAAACTGAAATGTTCAGCTCCAAAAGGTTCAGAAAAGTACAAGGATTTCTAAGATCAGTTCAAAAAGCACAACCCTATCTGTGCAAAATGTTTCACGGTCACAAAAGAGCAACAGACAACTTTAACAAAGCCGAACTTTTTCACCAGGTTTTCAATAACGTGTTTAGCTCGAAAACCAAAAATACCCACCTGCAATTACCTAAAATATTCATAACATAATACTGTGCACAAGAGATAATATTAGTATTATTTTAGAGCAATTAGAGATCAGTAAAAGCAAAGGTCTGGACGGAATAGGAAACTTGATCCTTAAACAGTTTTCAGCTTGGTGGGGGGAATACAGAACACATCCAAATTTCCTTACCAAACAAGCTATCAACGTTTTTGTTACAGGTGTACCAGAGCGAGACGAAAACTATTTCCTTGTTGAAACGTTCTCTTCACGTTCCGACAATGTAATATTTTTTGTTTATTGTCCCCCTTGGTTCAAAATTTAAAAAGGTCCCTTTATGGTGCCATGGCGACGATTAATTTAATTACTAGTTTCAGATTAGACCCCAATGCTGACAAATAATAAAAAAATGCGTTTCAAACTCTAGTTAACTCTGCATATAAAGCTGCATATAAAACATATAACGTTGCAAATCATCCGGTTACCAACAAAGTATACAAAATTTGAAAGCGTCGCGTATCTAATAAAACTACCACAGATTCTAATCATCTGCAAAAGTTGCATATTAAGAAAAAATTGCCAAGTTTGGAATCAAATACAGAAACAAAAATTCTACAAAATGTGAAGGAAGCTAACAGTCAAATGATCTCTCCAGAAGCAAATGCAACCCCTTACCAATAATAATGAGTATACAGATAACACAAAAATCTACTTTAGGTGTCATTATTTGAGGTAAAATTAAAGTAAACTGGGTCTCAGCTGACGATAGTTTGCATGCTGACATAGCCGAAGTATACAAAAAGGTAAGATATGAAATGCTCCTCCCCAACACTGGGTGACTATTGGTTAGTCTGGGGCCCTCACAGCACTACTTCTTCATAAAGCATTTTGTATTGTTTAAATCTATCAATAAAATGACAAACATCAGCACAGAAAGTAAAACAAAAGACAGATAGCATTAGAAAACAAACAACTAATGAAGAAAGAAAAAAATGTCAAGTTTGGATTCAATTACAGAAACAAAAATTGTCCAAATTGTGAAGAACTTCGGTGAGATTATTGCCCAGAGGAGGTCCTTTTCTGGTGCTTTGGTATTGCTTTAAGAATACACAAACTTATGTACAATGTATCTCACCAGAATAACTAAATTTCTCTTTTCTTGAGTCAAACTAACAACCTCTTTTCTTCAACCACCACTCCCATCAAAGAATCAATTTTCTATTTCACTGCCTAAGCGTCCTTGACCCACAAATGCAGAGGATGGAACTCTTCATGAGAGCAAAGCTGATTTTTGTCCTTAGATATGATATATCAGCGCAGCTGTCCTCTTTTTGCGCAGAGGGCTTTGAGAGTTTCAGCGCTTTTGAAGCTGATGGGCCAGCTCCACCACTGCATGTGATGACAAGTGGACAAAATGTTGCTTTCTTAACCTCGGTTATTCTTTTTTCATTTTTGTTCTTTTTAAAAGATTCATGGTACTTGTAGGCTTCGCTACTGCTTTCGGGGCAAATTTTGCCAGCAGGTTGAAAAATTTCACGTCAAAATGGGTTTTGTTAAACCTCGATTCCCAAAGTCCATTGGCCTTGATATTCAATCATGCATTATCATCAGTTGTCGTTGATTAGAGAGCAAAGGTTTCCACTTGCAATGGATGAAAATGAGGTTCAATTTAGACATCATGACAGACATCACTCAACAAATTCGCAAAGGAATTGCGAAATTCATTAAGTGTCATAATAGTGTATCTTACTTTTGGACAGTGGAGGGCATGTGCCACAGTGAAGTTTTCATTGCATGCGCATAATAATGGCTTCTTCATTGGGTCCCAGCCGTAGGGAAGAGCAATAGCATCACGAAACTTGCTTCTCGTTAGGTCAAAAGATATCGCTTTAATTGCATAGCGTTCAAACAGATTGATGCTTTTTGTCACTAGCTAAGTCAAGTGAGTAACTCTCGTTCTTATTGAATTCGCTTTTAATATTTGTCTTTTTTGATTTGAAAACTAGCTCTCTGTTTATTGATTTCTTGCATGACTTTTGTTGCTTTAGTTCGGCTTCGGGCAGAGATAGGGATAAAGAACTTTACAGATGAACTGATTGTTCATATTTCTATATGCGGTCTTCAGGTTTCAGAATGTTCAGGCCAACCTCTTTTTTTGGCAAGGAAAAAATATTTCTGTAATTTCCATAGTAGGCGGGATTTTTTAATAGATTAGGTAATATCTCATCGTTGATTGATTTCTCATTTTCTGGTAGAAGGTCTTCAATATTGGTTGTTATACGTGCTAAGAAGCTGAATAATTGCGGAACAGATGAAGTGAATGATTTATAGACATTTTGAGGTGAAACATTGGTTCGAGCGGCTGCTTTTCTAAAAACGGTTTCTGTGATATTTCTGCAATTTTTTTCCTGCATTTTCAGAATCTATTACACTACCAAGTATTCTACAACCGGCTTTTTTTTCACTTCGTCATGAGCATAAATTTGCTGTGCTATTTCAAAAAGGTGTTCTTTGATAGTGATGTTGCATTTGGTAAGATGGTAACCAAAAGCGGGAACATGTTCTTTCAATGTTATGTAAAAGCTAAACGAGATATTTTTAGAGAGACCATTTCAACCGTAGTGCTACAGTAATATTGACGAGCTCTTGAATCAGTGGTACAAACTATTGAACACTAACGTCTCAAAAGTGACAACTCACGGACCAAACCTGCCTCCCTGGATATCTAAAGAAACGTCACATCTTACCAAAAAATTAGACACAATTCAACAAAAAACAGATTAAACAACAGCCAAGCAACACTATCCAAAATCATTCAATTGAATGATGAAATATCTAACCGAACGACAGAGGAGCAACTGGATTATGAAACTGAAGTATTCAGCTCCAAAAGGTTCAGCAAAGAACAAGGATTTCTAAGATAAATTCAAAAAGCACCACCGTATCTGAGCGAAATGTTTCACGGTCAGAACAGAGCAACAGACGACTTGAACAAAGCCAAACTTGTTCACAAGTTTTTCCATAACGTGTTTAGCTGGAAAACCAAAAATATCCACCAGCAGTTCCCTACAAATTTTCATATCATAATACCGTGCACAAGAGATCAGATTAGCCATATATTAGAGCAATTAGACATCAGTAAAAGCAATGGTCTGGACGGAATAGGAAACCTGATCCTAAAACAACCTTCAACTCTTCTGAATGTCTCATTACATTCTGTTTTTAAAACTTGCCTCAATAAAGGAAAATATACCTCCCAATGGAAGGAAATTGTTTTTACACCACTTTAAAAGGACGGGAACAAGACGGCCATCGATAAATACATACCAATAAAATGTCTCTCATGACCATCAAAATTTTCCTTTAAAAAAAGGAATTTTGACGGCCTTTTCAATTGTATTAACAATCAAATTCCTTACCCACAATACGGGTTCCGGCCGAAACGCTCAACTACTGTTCAACTTCTATGTTTCCTTCATAAAATCCACACTTTCAATGAACAAAAGTTGACTGAGGAGTTAGCGGTCTTCTAACTAGATTTCCAAAAACCATTCGACAAAGTGCCCCACGATAAATTTCTGGAGAAACTCTTTACCCTGGGTTTAGGCGAAAAAGCACTGGACATCATTGCAAACTATCTTATTGACAGAAAACAACAAGTGCCAATTAACCAATGTTTTTCTAGTTTTTAAATGGTTACGAGCTGAGTCCCTCAAAGATCCCTTGATACTTGGGCCACCATTGTTTCTTGCCTATATAATTGGACTACAAGAATCGATAGATAATAGTCTTATTTATGGTTATGCCGACGACTATACACTGATCAAGAACGACTATAATTTGCTCGTGAAAGATTTGGATAAATTACATATATGGTGCTCAAAAAACAAAATGACCCTTCAGAAAGACAAATGTAGCATACGTTTTACCAAGAAAAAAAAGACAAGTGAAAATGTGTGACAAAATCGTTAAGCCCGTGAACAGTCAAAAAGATTTAGGTGTTGTTGTGACGGAAAATCTCACTTGGACAGCAAACGCAAAAAGACGTTTTTCAAAAGCAATGCGAGCACTCTGGTACCTAAAAAAACATAGCAAACAAAACGTCAGTCATTAACAAACTAAACGCGTATAAAGGCTATGTTGTTTCCATTATATCACATGCGAGCGAGGTATGGTACCCTAACAACGGAGACTAGTCTTGCTAGAAAAATTACAGAAAAATGCAACAAAATGGATCCTTGGAAACTCCATCGACTACAAAAACAGGTTTCTAACTCTGAATATTCTACCTCTTGCAATGTACTTGGAACTCTACAGTCTCTTACGTTACTGTGATATTGCCGACGGCGAATATAACATAAATATAAATCAGTTTATTAAGTACAACACAAATCAAAGATCAAGACAACGCACACATGAAAATATTGTTGCAATAAAAAGACTATGTAACAGCGATAAAAAAATTTTGCATAAGAAGAGCAATCTTACATAACATTTTTTGTAGAATAACAGATCTAAAGAGCAAATCAAAAAGAATAAAAAGAATAAAAATAATAATACAATATATACACACAATTTCTTAGGAAACGATTTATGGAGAACGACCCCTGTACCTGGAGAGTTTGCTGCTGATGTACGATCTGTAACATCCACACAAAGCTCGTCTAGTTGATGAAAAAATTTTGTAGCATCCGTGGATATATTCCAGAAGCCTTCTCTACTAGTACTACTACTACTACCACTACTACTACTACTACTACTACTACTACTACTACTACTACTACTACTACTACTACTACTACTACTACTACTACTACTACTACTACTACTGTTTCAACACTTTAATTCCAAATATGAAATAAAGGCACGGTTGGCAACAAATACAAACAAAACAAGAAGAGTTATTTGTTTGGTTATTCTGTGAAGTGCTGTACGACGAAATTGTTGAAAGAATTCTTTGACCCGGTTGCTGCTTTCTCCTGCAATCTGGTGAACGATACTTTGTTTCGTACACAGTCTCCTTCGATCTGACTCATCCACGTTTTCCGTTGCCCCCCAGGAGCGCGTCTAGCATGGACGTATTGATCGGGCGGGTCCCAATCGAAGGCACTGCGGGCTAATCTTCCTGGTTCCATTCTCTGGATGTGTCCGTACCATTTTATCCGTTTGAGCATGATCATCGTGGATAGTTGGGGCATTCGCGATCTTGACATAATTTCTTCGTTCGTTGCTTTCTCCAGATATGACACACGTAGAATTCTCCGAAGACAACCACAGTGGAAACTCTCAAGTTTTCTCTCTATTAATTTCGAAAGAGTCCAAGTCTCTGAGCTGTACAGCACGGCTGATAAAACGAGTGCTTTGTACAAATTGCACTTGAGGTGCACGCTGAGCTGCTTGCTCTTCCAGAGATTTTGGAAGTTAGAAAACCGTTGTCTACCTTCTGCAAGTTTGCAATTGACTTCCTGCAGGTCTCCCTGCTTGAGGCTGACATATGATCCGAGATACTTGAACGCTGCTATGTTTTCAAACTCGTTTCCGAGAACATCTTGTACTTTGCAGGAAAACACGCGTGTGGCAACTGCTTTAGGTTTGCCACAGTATCTCGATTGGTGAACTTTTCGGCCATTGACTGTTTTGAACTTTCTTTCACACTTGTCACAGGTAAGGCTCGCCTCTAGTTGCTCGAACTTTGACTTGTCGACGACATTCTTTGACAAACCGGCTTTGTAGAATCTTGTTTGGTGCACTTTGCGTCCGGTAACTGTACTGAATTGCCGCTGACAATTCTGACATCTTAAAGACTTTTGGTCAGGCACCACTGACCGACTATCATTTTCTAGCGACTCTGAATCTGCTACCGCAGATTGTTGTTGTGAAGCTACCAACGCTGGCTTAGCCACCGCTAAGCTTTTCAATCTTAGCTTCCGGCCATCTTGTGTTTCGAACCAGCCCGCTTTCTTTTTCGTTCCCAGCAGCACCTCCGTGCTGATGGATAGTCGTGACTGGCTAGATGTCTCTGCCAGAAGTCCTAGTTTGCCTTTAAGTGTTCCAGTGAGTATCTCCACGTTCTGTTGGATACTAGCCACTGCAACAACATTTGGGCTGTCGCATTTTACGCCCATATTCTTTGTTTTGGCCACATTAATCTTCAGACCAGCGGCTTCCGCAATGTCCTCGATTCGATGTAGGTTTTCTTGCACCTCACTGTCTGAGACCCCCACGAGAGCAACATCATCAGCAAAATCTAAGTCAGCCACCAATCTCCCAATGTCTAATCCTCCATGCACCGAGTTAGCCAAAATGTAGTTGATGACAAGGCCGAATAGGATTGGGGACCACTACTACTACTACTACTACTACTACTACTACTACTACTACTACTACTACTACTACTACTACTACTACTACTACTACTACTACTGCTGCTGCTGCTGCTGCTACTACTACTACTACTACTACTACTACTACTACTACTACTACTACTACTACTACTACTACTTCTACTACTACTACTACTACTACTACTACTACTACTACTACTACTACTACCACCACCACCACTACTACTACTACTACTACTACTACTACTACTACTACTACTACTACTGCTACTACTAATGAGTCAAAAGTTTTTTCAAGTTATCAAGAGAACCGACAGCGTTGCCAACTTCCGCATAGCACTTTTGAACTGTGAAGCAATCTTCAGTAAGCTAATTAAGGGGATAATGGCAATTCCATACATCGACATCTTAAGGAGGTTGCTTTGGGTTGTACCTTCCTGAAAGAATGGTGTTTGTTTGTTAATAAACAAAATTAATGATTCAAGATATGAATTACATAAGGAATGATAACGAGAAGGGCATTATTTCTCGATGTTTTGTAAAGCAAGATCACGGTTGAGACTATTCAAAGCGTTTTTTGCGTCGACAAGCATCGCCTCCGAATCTGTGTTTTTAATAGCATTTTCAATTCATCTATTTTGACCTATTCAAAATTGCTGCTCACCACCTAATATCTTAAGATCGGTTTTATTACTTTCCACAATAGTTCTTCCAATAACTTGCCTGAGGAGTTCCCCACTTCCTATCGGTCGTACACCGGGGCATTTATCAAGAGCTATCAGCCGACATGAATTATTAACACGTGATATTTCGTCACTAGCTCCTTCCCAAAAAAATAACGAATTTATCAATCACTCAGCGCAACAACTGAAGACAGTAGAAGATAGTATCTCTTAGTAGAAGATAGTAGCTCTTGGAAGATAATAGCAGATAGTAGCTCATTCTCCAAGATAGTAGAAAAACTGTTAAAAACTGAAGATTGCAGAACATGCTATTAAAAACAACATGTCTCATGAAGATTTACCACTAAGAGAAAAAGACTCCGACCGTTGAAATAACAATTTTTTGTCAGCAGCTCTTTGCCCAAATGAAAATCGAGTTTAGAAATTACCCAGAGCAACATCTGAAGATAATAGGAAAAGCAATAAACCAATAAGTAAGTAGAAGATGCTCATAGCAATTGAGAACAACGATCCTCATGTTGTTCTCATCTACTATTTTCAATTGACAAAATTTCTCACTTTTTAGCTGAAATAAGTAGAAACAGCTCATTGCAATCAAAATTAAGAACAAGATTCCTCATGAACATATCCCTCTAAAAGACAAATGTTCCGACTGTTTAACTATGTATTTATCGATTACTCAGAGCAGCAATTGATTGAAGATGGCAAGAATTCAATTAACAACTGAATACCAAAATGGGATATTCCATCAGCAGCGCTTTCGCCCAAGATATATCGAATATATCATTTAATTGGAGCAACAACTGAAAAAAGTTAGAAAATGCAATTAACAACTGAAGATACTAAAAAACGCTGAAGATAGTAGAAAATACAATTAACAAATGAAGATAGTAACAAAATCGCAAGATAGTAGAAAATGCAATTAACAACTGAAGATAGTAGACAATGCTCATTGCATTTGAGAACAAAACTCCTCAGGAACATATCCCACTAAAAACCGTAATTTGTTTAATTTAAACGGAAGCACCGCCAATTGCAGGATCACGTCGCAGATTTCTTTGCTTATTTAACCCAAATAAATGAAACGGAACAAAACATGGCAGTAGAAATTTATATAAATGTTGCAAAAAGAACTAAAAAAATCTACGGGGGATTAAAATAACTACCGAAACAGAAGACAGATGCCGCGAAAACCTTTAAACCTCATGGCCTTGACCAAAGGAAATAAAAATTGTGCGCAAACAGTTAGAGATTGTGTGCGAACAGACGAGGTGGAGGAAGTACTTGTCAAACTGCGATATTCGTGTTTGCCTCTTTCGAGAAATGTGGAATTGAACACAAACATTCATCAAAGAACCCGTAAAGTGTTGAGTTTAGTGGAATCATAGCCAATCTCAGATTTCATCTTAGTTTTCTATAACTAGATAACCTGTATAACTGAAACGGAAAAACAAGGCAGTATCATGTTAAATAGGAGAAAAAAGGAAATATAATAAATCTACGGGGGATTAAAATAGCCCTAGAAACAGTAAACAGACCCTATGGACAGTTTTAATTGTAATCTTTTGGGCCGTGAGAAAATCTATGAAAAGTGGACAGCAATGACTTCAATTCATTAGTTATCAAACCATGTCAAATTGATTTGTTTTTGCTAACAATTGCTGGAAAACTCTTTAAGAACCGAAATGACTAATACTGCCGTAGGACAATACCCCTCACCCACCCAATGGATCTAAATGAAAAGGCTCAAAATCCCTGAGATATTTACGCCTAACAAATTTTGTGCTTTTCAATATAAAAACCAGCTTCTAAAGTACGTATTGTTTTCTTGAATTTTTTGTAGGAAAATCTCTGTTAGTCGCAAAAAATTCAAAACCGAAAATGTTTAAAAAAACTGGGAGATAAGTTAAGAACATCAAAACACAAAGGAGCCCAAAAAACCGATGTAACTTGTTACCAAACAATTTTCGTCCTCTCATGCTGCTCAAATTTTTCTGATCATCCTCCTTGACAAAAATTATTGATTAGGATTTTACACTTTTTGATGCAAATGTGAAAACATAGACCACCATACGATCAGACAAAATTTCTGGAAAATTTATACAAACAGAGCATACTAAATCAATTAGACAAACCCTTCTGCACCCCAACTTTGCTAAAGCGTTTGACAGTACCACAAAAAAGCTAATGAACAATTTAAGGTCTCTTGGAATTGAAGGCAAGCCTAGTAGACATCAGCAGAAAAACGAACTTCTCAAACTACACCCCGTTAGATTACAACGTTTTACGAATATCAAACCCAATTAACATGTGATATTCCGTCAGTAGCTCTTTCCCCAAATAAAGACCGAATTTGTCAATCACTCAGAGTATCAAATGAAGACAGTAGAAGATAGTAGAAAATAATATCTTTTAGTAGAAGATAGTAGCTATAAGTAGGTAATAGAAGATAGTAGCTCTTTCTCAAAGATGGCAGAAAATGCGTTTAGAAGTTGAAGATAGTAGAAACTGGTCTTCGCACAGAAAAAGCATTTCTCATGAAAATATCCCACCAACAAACAAAAATTCCGACTGTTTAAACATCACTTTTAATCAGCAGCACTTTCACATCATGTTGTTTTTGACTAATATCTTCATAACGAAATTTCTCACATTAAAACTGAAGATAGTAGAAAAAGCTTATTGCAATTAAGAACAACATTTGTCATGAACATATCCCACCAAAGAACGAAGATTCCGAGTGTTGAAATATTCATTTATCATTTACTCAGAGCAACACTTGAAGTTAGTAGAAAATTCAATTAACGACTGACGATAAAACATTTGATATTCTTCCAGCAGCTCTTTCGCCCAAGAAATGTTGAATTTATCAGTTACTCGGAGCAGCAACTGATGATAGTATTAGAAAAACAATTAACAACCCAAGATTAACGTGTGATATTTCTTCAGCAGCTCTTTCACTAAAAAAATATCAAATTTATCGTTTAATCGGAGCAACAAATGAAAAAAGAGGAAAATGCAGTTAACGATTAAAGATAGTAAAAAACGTTGAAGAAAGTTGCAAATTCTCATAGCATTTAAGAACTACAATCCTCCGGTTGTTTTTATTTTTTATCTTCATTTTTACAATATTCCTCACTTAACAACTGAAGATAATAGAAAAAGCTTATTGTAATCAAAAACAACATTTCTCATGAACATATCTTCTAAAAAACGAAGATTTCGACAGTTGAAGTATCAGTTTATAACAATTACTCAGAGCAATACCTGAAGATAGTAGAAAATTCAATTCACAACTGAAGACATAAGTGCAATATTCCGACAGCATTGCTTTCGGCCAAAAAACAAAAATTTATCTTTCAATCTTTGCAACAACAGTGAAAAGTAGAAAATGCATTTAACAACTGAACACAGTAAAAAATGCTCAATATAGTAGAAGATGCAATTAACAACTAAAGATCATAGAAAATGCTCAGAAGATCATAGAAATTGCTCATTGCAATTAAAAACAAAATTTTTCTTTAAAAATAACATATCCCACATATCCCATTTAAGAACATTTCCCACTAAAAGGCGTATTCTGTTCAATTTGAACGGAATCACCTCCAATTGCAGTATCTCATAGCAGGTTTCTATGGTTACGAAAACCAAATAAATAAAACAGTAAAAATCATGGCAGTATCATTTTAAATAAGTGTTGAAAAAATAGCTACAAAAAATCTAGGGGGGGACTAAAATAACTCCCTAAACAGAAGACAGATACCGTGAACACCTTTAATTCTCCTGGCTTTGACCAAAATAGTTAAAAGTTGTGCGCAAACAGTTAAAAATTGTGTGCGAACAGACGAGGCGGAGGAAGTACTCGTCACACTGTGATACTCGTGTTTGCCTCTTTCGAGAATTTTTTATTTCCCAAGTTAATGTTATATTGGGGAATTGAACAACAATATTCATCAAAGCACCCTTAAAAAGTTGAGTTTGCCTGAAATCATAGCCAATTGCATATCTCATCAGAGTTTTCTATGGCTAGATAATCTGCATATCTGAAACGGAAAAACAAGGCAGAATCATGTTGAATAGGAGAAAAAAATAGAAATATAATAAATCTACGGGGGATTAAAATAGCTCTAGAAACAGTAAACAGATGCTGTAGACACATTTAAGCGTAATCTTTTTGGCTGTAACCAAATCTATAAAAAGTGGACAGCAATGACTTCAATTCATTAATTATCAAGGCAAGTCAAGTTGATAACAATAGCTGGAAAAATTCTTAAAATCCGAAAGGACTAAGACAGCCGTAGGACAATACCCCTCGCCCAATGGATCAAAATGAAAAGGCTCAAAAACCTTGAAATCTTTACACCTGACGAATTTTGTCTTTTTCAATTTAAAAACTTGCTTCTAAAGTACGTATTGTTTTCTTGAATATTCTGTAGGTAAGTCTCTGTTAGTCACAAAAACTTTTAAATCGAATGTGTTTAAACAAAAACTACGAGATAAGCCAAGAACATCAAAACTAAGAAAGGCAACAAAACTGATGTACTTGTTACCGACCCGTTAGGCTCCTCTCTTGCTGCTGTCTGAAGATTTAACTTGACGAAGTTTAACTTTAGAATGTATAATTTAACTTTAGAAAAATTATACAAATAGAGCATACTAATTCGATCAAACCAACCATTTTGTACTTCAACATTGCTAATGCGTTTGACAGAACCACACAAACAGCTAATAAACCATTTACAGTCTCTAGGAATTGGAGGGAATTTCATAACAAACTTGTATTATAACTTATTATGCCTATAAAAATGTCCACATTGTGTACAAACAAACCAACGATGTTACATATAAACCAAAAAAGAGATAAAGTGAGCCACTTAAACCAATGTCGCATGAAACAAACTTTTGATGCTTATTTTGTGGGATTGGCAAATCATCTTCGCGAAAAACTTTTATGTTTTAACTATTTGAGAAAGTTTGTATGCTCAAAAAAAGTTTCAGAGCTGGAAAGAGAATCTTACAAGATCCCGTCGTTATCGTTTTGTGAGGTTTGTAGTTCTTATTCTACGTTTTTGTCATTTAGAAAATATAGTCTGATAAGTTAAAAAAACTTTAAGGATAATGAGTTCAAAGTATAATTAACTCTCTCGACAGTTACAGAATCAAAAGACTTTGGCAATGTTCCAACTTCTGTGTTCCTTTAGAACATAATGTTTTTCTGTCAATGACCATTTTAGCTATATTGTGCTTTTTTCCGCAATAAGAAGCAAAGGCAACACTTAAAAACCAAAATTTTAAGTTTATTTTTGTTACTCATTTTGGTATCATAAATGGTAAACCGCGGCAATTGGACACGAGATGCAAAAGCAAGATAATGATTGAAAACCATATATTAATGGTGAGCGACCGGCATGAATACGGACGTCTACCGGTACCATTTATTTTAGAGTAAATTTTCTCGTATTTTTTACCAGATTTCTTTATGTTTTACCAGATTTTTTTATGGTAATAGATTGTGTGTGGGAAATATGCCTTCGAAATTCGCGGAAAAAAATGGCGATTTGTATGAAAATTCAAGTCATTATTTATCACTTTTAAACTGGAACTAGAGAAGAGAAAACTGCTTTTCACAGCAAACGTGGTCGACGGAAGCGCGTTCCGTATAGAATTGAGCACAGTTTTTTTGCAGTACAATCTTTCATTTCAGTAAAAATTATTTTATTAATTTATAAAATTAAGCAGCAAAAAATTAAAAAGATGAGAATTTGCGAAAACGTTTTGCAGCCGAACTTAGCCATTTTTCAGTTTTTTTTCGATCTTTTGTTTTCATTTCAAGGCTTTTAATTGCTTTGCGGAGACCAGTTTCAAAAAAATTTACGCACTTTCAACCTAGAACGGAGGTTAACACTTGAAACAGCCAGCTCGTAAGAGGGCGAGTAGAGTAGCACTAGAGTAGTATGTAAAATTCTAACCACAATCAAAAAGACAGTGAAAACGCTCGTAAACATTATCAGAGAGCGGGTAGATTAGCACTAGACGTGTATGTGAAATGCTAAACATGTTCGTGAATAAACAGTGGAGAGCAATTGATTCTAAAAGCGAATGTTTTGACAAATACATTCTTCCGTTGAGATGCGCGTAAAGCTTCTTGTTTTGGTACAGAATTAATGATTTGTGGAATAGTTGTATTTATTCTGTGAATACTTTTGTTTGTTTTGTTTTTGTATGGCATATTGTGTCGCATACTGCGAGGCGCAAAAGAATTTGTGACAACTTGAATTGGCTGATTGATGCTCTTGTAATGCTGTAAAATGAGCGCCTTGTTCATCGCTTTTTCTAATGAAATTCCCAAACTAAGGGGTAAAACCAGGTAGCAGCTTTTGCAGCATGTGGAATGATTTGGCTTATTTGGTGTATCATTTTTAGAGAACAGTGGAGTTTTTCCTCTGTAACTGGTGATCCAATTGAATCGATGAAAGGTTTTTTAAAATCTGAGAGGCAAAAAATCTATTTTAGGAAAAGCAAATTTGTTTTTAAGTTGTGACAGAAAATTCGAGGTGTTCACACACTAAGAAAAGTACAGGTGAATATACTTGAACTGTGTTCAGGTAAACGGATGTTCAGGCTAAATTCAGATATTAACACACCTGAAGCACTCCAACTTCTTTAGAAGATATAACTGTCCGGTCAATGATAACTTCAAGCTATATCAGGCTTTTTTAGGCGATAAGAAGCAAAGATAACGCTTAAAAACAACACTTTTTAGTTTTATTTGTGTTACACCTTGTGGTATTTTAAATGGTACAATCGGGGCAATTGGACACAAGATGCAAAGCAAGATAATGAAACAAATCGAAACTTTATCCATGAGCGACAGATATCAATGCGGACGTCTACCGGTACCAGTTTTTGTAAAGTAAAATTAATCGTATATATTACCAGATTTCATTTTTTCTCTGTTAATACGTTGTGCGTGGTGCGTGTGAAATATTCATTTAATTTTGCGGAAGAAAAAGAGGGGCTCTGCATGGAAAATCTAGTCAATTTTTTTCTTTTTAAACTGAGCCTTGAGAAAAGCAAAATGCGTTTCACCGCATGTTTTGCGGATGCGCGTTCCGCAAATGAATGAGTGGTTTCTTTTCAGTACAATATTCATAATAAAGTTTGCAAAAACCTTAGTAGTTGAACATAGCTGATTTTCACGTTCTTTGATCCTTTGTTTTTCACCTCAAGACCTTTAATGTCAGTGCGGAAGCCGTTTTAGTGATATATCAGTCTTCTTTTAGGCAATAAGAAACAAAGATAACAAGAAAAAACCAAACATTTTAATTTTATTCGTGTTACACATTGTTTTTCCTTAAATGGTACAATTGAAGGCAATTGGACACGAGAAGCGAAGCAAGACAATGAAACAAATCAAAACTTTATTTGTGAGCGGCAGGCATTGATGCGGGCGTCTACCGGTACCAATTTTCTTATAAAGCAAATTGAATTGTGTTTATTACCAGATTACACTTTTTCTAAATTAATACATTGTGCATGATGCGTGTAAAATATACATTCAAATTTTGATTTTGAAATATAGTGTCTGTATGTAATTTCTAGTCGCTTTATTTTACTTGGCCTTAAGAAAAGAAAACTTCTTTTCGCCCCAATACATGTTTTACGGAAGCGCGTTCCGCAAAAAAATGAGCGTAATTTTTTCAGTACAGTCTTTGTATTAAATTTTGCGAAAAAATTTAGCAGCCGAATGTGACTTTTTTCACTATCATTGATCACTTGTTTTTTCATTGCAAGGCTCTTAATTGCTTTCCGGCAACCGTTTTGACAAAGTTTAAGCGCTTTAGGACTTGAAAGGACATCAGCACCTGAAATCGCTAGCCATTTTCTTCGGAAGTAGATTTTTTTCGGTACCCGTAATCGCTCGTAAAGGTTTTCAGAGAGCGGGTAGATTAGCACTAGACGTGTATGTGAAATCCTAAACATACTCTTGAATAAGCAGTGAAGAGCAACTGATTATGCGTGCATATATTCTGACAAAAACAAGCAAATGTTGATAAGATGTGGAGTCGTGATGCACGCAAAGCTTTTTTTGGGTAAAGAATTAAGGGTTTGTGAATGCTTGTGTTCGATTTGTGAATATTTTTGTTTGTTTTGTGTTTGTATAGTATAGCGTTTCGCTTACTGAGAGACGGAAAAGATATTGTGACAAGTAGAATTTGTTTTCTGATGCTCTTGTAGTGCTGTAAAATGACAGCTCTGTCCATCGTTTTTCCAGAGCAGCATTTGGAATGATTTGGCTTATGCGGGGAATCATTGTTAGAAAAAAAAGGAGTTTATCTTCTGTAATTGTTGGTCCAATCGAAACTATGAAAGTTTTTTTTTTTAAAATCGATGTGTCAAAAAACCTTTTTTCTGTTCTGGATATTTACTACCGGAAATCGAAAACCGTTTGAGAAAACGCCATATGATTTTCAAGTTGTGACAAAAATTTCGAGGTCTTCAAACACTAAAATATAGTAAATATACTTGAACCGTGTTCAGGTAAACAGATGTTCAGGCAAAATTCAGGTGTTAGCACAACTAAAGCACTCCAACTTCTTTAGAAGATACAACTGTTCTCTCAGTGATAATTTCGTGCTTTTTCAGGATTCTTTTAGGCAATAAGAAGCAAAGATAACAAGAAAAATCCAAACATTTTAATTTTATTTGTGTTACACATTGTTTTTCCTTAAATGGTACAATTGAAGGCAATTGGACACGACAAGCGAAGCAAGACAAAGAAACAAATCAAAACTTTATTTGTGAGCGGCAGGCATTGATGCGGGCGTCTACCGGTACCAATTTTCTTATAAAGCAAATTGAATTGTGTTTATTACCAGATTACACTTTTTCTAAGTTAATACATAGTGCATGATGCGTGTAAAATATACATTCAAATTTTGCTTTTGAAATATGGTGTCTGTATGTGATTTCCAGTCGCTTTATTTTACTTAGCCTTAAAAAAAAACTTCTTTTCACACCAATACATGTTTTACGGAAGCGCGTTCCGCAAAAAAATGAGCGTATTTTTTTCAGTAAAGTCTTTGTATTAAATTTTGCGAAAAAATTTAGCAGCGGAATGTGACTTTTTTCACTATCATTGATCATTTGTTTTTTCATTGCAAGGCTATTAATTGCTTTCCGGAAACCGTTTTGACAAAGCTTAAGCGCTTTAGGACTTGAAAGGACATCAGCACCTGAAATCGCCAGCCATTTTCTTCGGAAGTAAATTTTTTTCGGCACCAGTAATCGCTCGTAAAGGTTTTCAGAGAGCGGGTAGATTAGCAGTAGACGTGTATGTGAAATCCTAAACATACTCTTGAATAAGCAGTGAAGAGCAACTGATTATGGGTGCATATATTCTGACAAAAGCAAACATTTGTTGATAAGACATGAGAAGATGTGGAGTCGTGATGCACGTAAAGCTTTTTTTGGGTAAAGAATTAAGGGTTTGTGAATGCTTGTGTTCGATTTGTGAAAATTTTTGTTTATTTTGTGTTTGTATAGCATAGCGTTTCGCTTACTGAGAAACGGAAAAGATATTGTGACAAGTAGAATTTGTTTTCTGATGCTCTTGTAATGCTGTAAAATGGCAGCCCTGTCCATCGTTTTTCCAGAGCAGCATCTGGAATGATTTGGCTTATGTGGGGAATCAATGTTAGAAAAAAAAGGAGTTTATCCTCTGTAATTGATGGTCCAATCGAAACTATGAAAGTTTTCTTTTAAAAATCGAGGTGTCAAAAGACCTTTTTTCTGTTCTGGATATTTACTACCGGAAATCGAAAACCGTTTGAGAAAAAGCCATATGATTTTCAAGTTGTGACAAAAATATCGAGGTCTTCAAACACTAAAAAAGTACAGTAAATATACTTGAACCGTGTTCATGTAAACAGATGTTCAGGCGAAATTCAGGTGTTAACACAACTAAAGCACTCCATCTTCTTTAGAAGATACAACTGTTCTCTCAATGATAATTTCGTGCTATATCAGGCTTCTTTTAGGCAATAAGAAGCAAAGATAACAAGAAAAAACCAAACATTTTAATTTTATTCTTGTTACACATTGTTTTTCCTTAAATGGTACAATTGGAGGCAATTGAACACGAGATGCAAAGCAAGACAATGAAACAAATCAAAACTTTATTTGTGAGCGGCAGGCATTGATGCGGGCGTCTACCGGTACCAATTTTCTTATAAAGCAAATTGAATTGTGTTTATTACCAGATTACACTTTTTCTAAATTAATACATTGTGCATGATGCGCGTAAAA
The DNA here is from genome assembly GCF_964194025.1 of Convolutriloba macropyga. Taxonomy (NCBI): domain Eukaryota; kingdom Metazoa; phylum Xenacoelomorpha; order Acoela; family Convolutidae; genus Convolutriloba; species Convolutriloba macropyga. The sequence continues at coordinate 48,186,255 of NC_134475.1, forward strand.
TATACATTCAAATTTTGCTTTTGAAATATGGTGTCTGTATGTTATTTCCAGTCGCTTTATTTTACTTGGCCTTAAGAAAAGGAAACTTCTTTTCACACCAATACATGTTTTACGGAAGCGCGTTCCGCAAAAAAATGAGCGTATTTTTTTTCAGTACAGTCTTTGTATTAAATTTTGCGAAAAAATTTAGCAGCCGAATGTGACTTTTTTTACTATCATTGATCATTTGTTTTTTCATTGCAAGGCTCTTAAGTGCTTTCCGTCAACCGTTTTGACAAAGCTTAAGCGCTTTATGACTTGAAAGGACATCAGCACCTGAAATCGCTAGCCATTTTCTTCAGAAGTAGATTTTTTTCGGTACCAGTAATCGCTCGTAAAGGTTTTCAGAGAGCGGGTAGATTAGCACTAGACGTGTATGTGAAATCCTAAACATACTCTTGAACAAGCAGTGAGCAGCAACTGATTATGGGTGCATATATTCTGACAACAACAAACATTTGTTGAAAAGATGTGGAGTCGTGATGCACGCAAAGCTTTTTTTTGGGTAAAAAATTAAGGGTTTGTGAATGCTTGTGTTCGATTTGTGAATATTTTTGTTTATTTTGTGTTTGTATAGTATAGCGTTTCGCTTACTGAGAGACGGAAAAGATATTGTGACAAGTAGAATTTGTTTTCTGATGCTCTTGTAGTGCTGTAAAATGACAGCTCTGTCCATCGTTTTTCCAGAGCAGCATTTGGAATGATTTGGCTTATGCGAAGAATCATTGTTAGAAAAAAAGGAATTTATCCTCTGTATTTGATGGTCCTATCGAAACTATGAAAGTTTTTTTAAAAATCGAGGTGTCAAAAGACCTTTTTTCTGTTCTGGATATTTACTACCGGAAATCGAAAACCGTTTGAGAAAAAGCCATATGATTTTCAAGTTGTGACAAAAATTTCGAGGTCTTCAAACACTAAAAAAGTACAGTAAATATACTTGAACCGTGTTCAGGTAAACAGATGTTCAGGCGAAACTCAGGTGATAACACAACTAAAGCACTCCATCTTCTTTAGAAGATACAACTGTTCTCTCAATGATAATTTCGTGCTATATCAGGCTTCTTTTAGGCAATAAGAAGCAAAGATAACAAGAAAAAACCAAATATTTTAATTTTATTCGTGTTACACATTGTTTTTTCTTAAATGGTACAATTGGAGGCAATTGGACACGAGATGCAAAGCAAGACAATGAAACAAATCAAAAGTTTATTTGTGAGCGGCAGGCATCGATGCGGGCGTCTACCGGTACCAATTTTTTAATAAAGTAAAATGAATTGTGTTTATTACCAGATTACACTTTTTCCATATTAATACATTGTGCATGATGCGTGTAAAATATACATTCAAATTTTGCCGTTGAAATATGGGGTCTGTATAGAATTTCCAGTCGCCTTTTTTACTGGGCCTTGAGAAAAAGAAAAAGGTTTTTCACCCCAAAACATGTTTTACGGAAGCGCGTTCCGCAAAAAAAATGAGCGTTTTTTCTTTCAGTACAGTCTTTGTATTAAATTTTGTGAAAAAATTTAGCAGCCGAATTTGACTTTTTTCACGTTCATTGATCATTTGTTTTTCATTGCAAGGCTCTTAATTGCTTTTCGGCAACCGTTTTGACAAAGCTTAAGCGCTTTAGGACTTGAAAGGACATCAGGACCTGAAAGCGCTAGCCATTTTCTTCGGAAGTAGATTTTTTTCGGTAGCATTAGACGCTCGTAAAGGTTTTCAGAGAGCGGGTAGATTAGCACTAGACGTGTATGTGAAATCCTAAACATACTCTTGAATAAACAGTGAAGAGCAGCTGATTATGGGTGCATTTATTCTGACAAAATCAAACATTTGTTGATAAGCCATGATAAGAAGTGAAATCGCTAGCCATTTTCTCCGGAAGTAGATATTTTTCGGTACCAGTAGTCGCTCGTAAAGGTTAACAGGTTGATTGTAACGGCTAACAATGTATCATTTCTGATAGAATACATAATTATTACATATCTTTCGGCTGGCTTTTCTGTCGGCTTACTTTTACTTCGGCTTCCTTTGCATTCGCCATTCAATTGATTTAATCCATCAATAACTTCTAACCTTGTGAAATGAAACTTGATAAACCTTGCGAAGACATGCAAGATCTTTAAAGACTTGACAAAACATGGATTATCGTACCAAGATCTTGATAGGACAAAATTTCTTAGTACATCTTTATAAGATCTTGCCATGATCTTATCAAGCTGTATCAAGAAAATTTCTTGATTAAACTTGCCAAGATCATGGTAAAACACCCATGCAAAGATCTTGCAAATTTGTACACATCTTGATATTATCTTGCCATTTAACATGACAAGATTTGGGCTACATTTTCTAATGTTAAGTGTGTTTTTTATCAAGGCTATTAAGTTTCATTTCATTGGGAAAACACTCGGTAATAATGGGACAACAGCTCATTAGTTTGGACTGACAATGCTGTATGAAACAATATTTTGCAGGTTATATAAGGAATGCACTGCCTTCATTAGGTCTGAATTACGTCCAGTCATTTTTGACCACATCAAAATGAGTGCGCTCATTCACTTAACCCAGACCGTTCAAAAGATAACATTATTAGAGAACTAAAATAAAAGCGTCAGAGAAAACTTTTGACACTCCATAATTTAGGTTGTTTTTATTGTCAAGAAGTTATTAGCTGCAATGAGACACCCCAAAAGATATTTTTGAGTTTAAAAAACTACGGATTATTTCTGAAATATCGATTAAAATGAGATGGAACAACTTTCATCAGATTTATCTGAAACTAAGTTTTGTTACGATCTATATGACTATGGTATATAAAAAACACAGGCCGACGAACGCATGCATAAAAATCAGTGTTCGAAATTGACTCCTACACCAGTTCATCAAATTGTGCCAATTTTATTGAACACACTTGCTCCATGAAAGTTTTTTGTGTCATCACATGTTTTGTCATTTTATTTTGATGATCCTCGAGAGTAACGTTTTCGTCGCCAAAAACTCAACTTCCGCCCTCTTAACGGCTATATTTCCCGTTCTTTGCAATAAAGGAGCTTGCTATGGGGTGTAACCCCATTTCGAGTTTTTTGACAAATTTTTAACAATGCGAAATAAACACATAACACGTTTAAGTATCTGTTAAGATCTTTCAACACTCTGGTACGATTATGCTATTTCGAAGAAGAAGCCCCAGTCGATTGCAAAGGATCATTTATCAGACCCTGTGAAGTCTTGTTCACACGGTGTGTTTCCAGTCCAAAATTACAGCAGGGTTTAGAAATGGGCTCAAGCGCACAAATAGCTTTACTCTTATAGTGGTCTGATTTGAGTCTGATCCAAGTTCATTTCGAGCGCACTTAAAGTTTCAAGCGCACCAAAATCTGATCAGAGGTCATTTTGGCCTGAGACTTTAATCTGGGCGTGCTGATAGATTCGTCAATCATTTTACAATAAAATGTGTAAATTCGATGGCTACAATGACCCATTCGGACAATGAGACCTTAGCATAATCGTTTTTATTTTTTATCGAGTACTCCTTTTTAAGGTGCTAGGAAATTTGGCCGCGACAAGGAAAAATGAGAAATTTAGCAGTCAATTTTATCATTATTGGTCAAAAAAACTCATTGATCGATAAATCAGTAGTTCGGTTGACCATTATCTTTGGTTTGCGGTCAGGGGGGGGGGGTACATTCCCGGATAGAAATTCTTTTCTTTACGCTAGTTGATAAAAACTGTCCGTTTGCGAAATACCATTTTAAATTGTTCAATCAGAGCTTAAGAATTAATCTAGTAGCGCATTTTACGTCATTTTTGGTTAAATTTCTCATTTTTGGTTGTCGGCTAAACACCCTGTCGTCCAATACGCCCGCCTTTTTTTAAACTCCACCATAATTCGGAATCAGTTGTAATAACTGAGATTGAAAATCATTTTGTCAATTAATTTATTACGATGACTATGTTACCAAAATGATCTTGGAACACATCGCAATAAAACACTGACTTTATTTCAAGACAGTGATATTTTTCTCTCTTTCAATCAATGCAAGAATTACGGACATCTTTTTTCACTAATGATACAAAAAGAAATTAATCAGAGTGTTTTAATGGAACAGATATTTAAAATAAACATACAATGTTTGCATTCGTTAAAACTGCTAACGTTTAAAAAATGCGGCTAAGAATTAAAACACTTTTTAAAGCAATTTTTGTTTTTTGTCTGTTTACAACTTTTTCTCATCTGCCAAGAATTAATTTGGTTTTTCGTTTCTACGAATTGTCGAAAAAATTTTCCTTAACATCTGTTAATTTTCCGAACTCATTTAAAAGCAGCGATTCCTATCAAGATTGGAGGAATGTTAGCATTTTGTGCTATGTTCTTACGTCGTCAAAATTTTTGGAAACACGAACTAAATACGTGAAAGAAACGTGGACTAAAAAGTGCAACAAAACTTTGTTCATTAGTGACGAAAACAATTATTCTTTTCCAACAATCAAAGTTTCCGAAGGAAGCGCGTACAACCAAATATGGGCAAAGACGAGAAACACGATAGAATTATTGCATAGAGAATATTACAAAAAGTACGACTGGTTTTTAAAGACCGATGACGATACCTTCATAATCATGGACAATCTGAGAAAATTTCTTTATCGGAAAAACTCATCTGGATTAGAATACTATGGAAAATTCTTCACAGAAAAGCGAGTGAAACGGGGATACGCAAATGGGGGAGCTGGCTATGTTATGGGCAATGGTGCGCTGGATAGGTTGATTAATATTGGGTTCAAATACGGGCGAAAATGTCCGACAGCGACAAGTCACAATTCACAATTTTCCCCAATAAAAAATTTAAGCAGTCAAAAGGTTGTTTCCATTTTTTTGAATGAGAAAACAGTGGCTGCTCTAACATAATTGGTCCTTTGAGACAAAAATCTGATAGAAAAATGTGATTCACAACGTTGAATGTTAACATAACACAAGCACAGCAGCTCAGATTTCAAACTATAGTGCGCTCGAACCAAATCCCAGACCCTGTAATTTTGGTTTGGAAACACACCGCGTGCGCTGAACATGGGTCTGATCAGAGGTCAATTCCGTCCGGCACCTCAACCTGGGTAGACAATAGGCCTATTCAAATGTACTGTCAAAAGCAACAGTTACTGTATTTTATTCCAACAAAATGCTATTCAAACTAATTTTTTGTCTTGACCTAGGAAAATGTGTTATTTGACATAGGAAAATGTGTTATAATCAGACCATGGCAATCATAAGATTACAGAATTGAAACATTTTGATTCAGTGCTGATTTACTCTGTTACTATGATAAAGTCATTTTTCGAGCCGCTAAGAAGAATTAGGAAGTTTCAAAATATTTTCATTTTGTCTACGGCTGCAAGATATTGTGATTTTTTGATCACGTATGTGTTTAATAATCATATGTGAGAAGTAAAAAGTGTGTGATACAATTGTGAAAATCAAAAAACAAGGAAACTGAAAAATGGGAACGCATTGTAGATGATTACCATTAGTGCCCATTTAGGGAGAAAAAGTTTTCAAAAAAATTGAATCTCAGTCAACTTCTGTATCTATTCTTGAGCTTTTAGGGTCAAGAAGGAGGGTCGGTAAAGTGCGTTTGCACACGGTGTTCCCACCCTGATCATTCAAATTTTAACTTATTTGTGTAACAAGTGAAGAGTTCCAGTTATACAAATAATTGTTTGTGTAGAAAACATTGTAACAAAACCAAACTACTAAATGTTATATAATGCCAAGCATTAGAGAGCTCATAATTCCGGTCATTTTTAAGGCCCCGAGACAATACACACTAATAGATTTTCAAAAAATAATCACGGAAAAGAACTCAGAGTCTGATTTTGAAAGCACAAGATAACAAAATCATGATGCAATCAGATAAAATCTAAACTACACAAAATTATGTTTTCAACTAGAAAGCAGATGGGACCTGTCTATAATAAGACTAGATAATCAGTTGACAGACAATGGGGCAAAAGGCGAAGTCCGAAACTCATCTATCTTAAAAAACCGAATAATTCCAAAAGAATCGAAAATTGTTAGCTTTTAAATAAAAGTTATTAATAGATTTACATTAAAAATCCATAAAAAGCGATATGTTTTTGTCATGACTAAGGCAAAGGACATGACTTTAAAGATAACAACAGATACAAAAACACAGATTAACTTTCAAAAACTTATGAAAACACAAAGTATTATAACTATTGACGTCATGAGTTTTAGTTGAAATTTTTAAGTATTTTTTTTATTATTTTTCATTTTTCTTCAGTTATTATGAATACTAAAATTGTAGATAATCCCTTTATTATTTTAATTCTCATTTAAATTTCCATTGGACTTGTTTTTATGCAAATATTCTGAGGGACATCAAAAAGAAAAAAATACCATTCACATATATTTAAGAAAACGAATGGTGTACAATATATGAAACTTCAGTGGTAACTTAAACCAAATGACAAGATTGAATATGATATCACACAAAAGTGGAGGGGAGTTCTTTTCAGCGAAACAGGGAGGAATCTGGGAAAAAATTATGAAAGCAAACAAAATCAAAGTTTTCAGTACCATTAAAATCAGTTAACCGCTTTGAATTTGTTCCTTATCCCATTCAAAGTAAAATATTAAAACCTGCCAATACTAAGAAATTTTTTACTTCAACAACATTTAACAATGAGAGGTCACTCTACAATAAAATGCGGAGGTCATTAGGAAATAAGGCACTAAGTGAAAGAATTCAAAAACAAAGCACAGCATTCAAAAAAGTTGCAAAAAAACAACAAACATATAAAAACTATGAGCAATGATTGACTGTCAACAAAACTAATTTTTTTGGACCCATCCGTTCGTTAATGGAACTTTCATCAAAAGAACCTGTAAAACAAAGAATCTTCCCTGTCTCTAAATGACATCTGGAAAAAACAAAAAAGGAGAAAAAGTTTAAAAGGTGTTCTCCGAAACCTATGTATCTTTTAAAATGTAACTGTGAGACTAACAGTAGCCCTTGGATTGCTGCAACTCTTTGACAAAAATAAAATTGGCCATTCTTTGGTTCTGAATAACAATCTTTCGTTAAGATTCTGAAACAATTTATCTAAAATTTAGCGAAGAAATTGCTCAAACGAACAAAAATTGAAACATTTAGCAAATGTTCACACAAAATATACGAAGCTCAAAACTCGGAAAAAGAATAGCAGAAACAGATTGAGACATGTGTCAGTAACAATTTCCATAGTGACCAATCGCAAAATTTTTAATTAGGTGTTTTCAAATTAACTTAAATATTAGCCTATCATACATGAATTCAGATTAATTTCCACTCAATCAGTAAATTGAGTTCAGAGACATAATCTGACATTGCAAAAATACGGGTGTTTGCTCATAAATAACAGAGTGACTTGTTCTAAGATTTGCTCTGGGATTTGTTCTAGGACTTGTCCTAGGATTTGAACTTACGAAGTAAAATATTTGAATAACAGAAGCTTCTTTTCAAAATTTTTCTTTTTGAATCAGGAAATCTGCAGCTGTCGCAGATTTGATATTTTGCCTATTTTTTTTTACGACAAAACTATCGCAAAGTCGACTGCTAGTATAACCACAAAAGCGTCAGTTCGAGATCCAAATTACTTGACAAATTTTCTTGAAGCACTCGTTACCTTGTGCTACCTGAAAGGTTTTGCTCCAATAAAAGTATTTGTTTTTCTTTGAGTTTCAACCCCAAAGATTGAACTGCTCTCATTTTTCCCCGTATCTAACTCAGTTTTTTGCTCTTTTTAAAAAATCGATCTAAAAAAATTTTGTGTATATTTATCTATAAAAAGCAAGTGTACAATGCTATCAGAAAGGAAAACTTTTTGTTTTGTGATGTATGTGGTTTAAATTAGGTAACTGTGAGGAAAATATAACAAATTGTTAGTAAACTTCCACAAACTTTTTTGCATATTTATGATTTGCAACAGTAAAATTTCACGTTTGCATGCAACCATACTGTAGCAGGCAGAAAACAGAATATATATCCTCCACCAATCAGTGACTGAGAACAATTTATTCTCTATTAAATAGCGCATGCACACAAAGCTCTAGTCAATAACTACATCATGTGTATCTCTCGTTCATTAACTCTGGTGTAATATACATTATTCACAGTAATAAATAAAGCTTGACTTTACTAATTTACAAAGTCGGTTAGTCTTAGAGAAATAGGTAAATCTCATTTCGCGCGCTGAAATAAGTAGTTCAAACTCCTTATATTTTAAGGCTGTAAAAAAGCCCACCTTCGAGTCTGCCTAAACTGCTGCTATCAGTGAGTAAACGAACTCTAACTGTAAACAAATGTAGCAAAAACATAATCCAAACCACTTAGACAGTCTTACAGTTAGAATTTTTAAAAAAGAGAACCTTAAAACTGTTATATATCTAATCTTCACAGGAAACACAATCCTAACGAATCGTTCGAGAACAAGATAACAAAAATCTAACACTAGAGTAACAATGAATCGTAATTACAGTGTTTCACACTTTTCACTTGGGACTTTTGTTCCAATGACAGAGAAAAGTTGACACTACGACAAGAAAACACATTTTAAAAATTTTTAGCCATTTGAAATTGCACAAATTCCAATTGCGTCTCTATTGGATAAAATATCAAACACCACATTACAACCAAAAAGGCACAATTTTAACAAAGAGTGTTACACATTTTCGCTACCAAAAGCCCTCAATCCGAAATTCTATCTCACTTGACAGAGACCGAATGCCTACAACGAACCAATTGCACAATTATTTCATCCATGATCTTGAACTATTAGACATACTTCACTGTCCACAATCAGATTCACTCTTTAATTTCCTGAGATGAGCTCATGACGAATTTCATAAAGCTAATGTAGGGGACCAGTTCAAAAAAATCACCTTTCGCGCAAAAAAGACTTGCAGTCGCACTCTATGCAACCGCCAAACATTCACAAACGGAAGGCGTACATAATCTAGCCAGATAGGAAATAGAGGATTATAAGTTTTTTTTATTAGAGACAGTTCAACGCACAGTTGCAGATGCTGATCTACAAGTCCCAGATATTTTAGAAATACTCACAGTTCCAAACATGGTGTATACACTGTTTTAGGCAAAATCTTCTTCGATAAATCTTCGGAACCACAAATTCCATCGATGAAAGATATCCGAAATTGATTAACAAAAGCACAAAAAACGCCAATATATTTAAGGCTTATATTAGTATCCGGAAAAATATGTATGTATAACAGAAATAAAATCAGAATTGGAGTTGAGAAACTTGCAATGACTGTACGAAATCATGATGCACATAACCACCAACATAAATTGATTTAAAAACAATTTAAATACTACTCTTGAAGCATTACTAACAAAAGTACAAGATTTATAAAAAAAATGTGCTTTGACAACCTATGAGTACAAATACGATCGAATCAAATGAAACAGATTTTAACTTCACTTTATTAGTTGATAGAACTATGTTTCAATCAAACCATCAAAACCCTATCAATGATTGATTTACAAGTTATTATATATATATATATATATATATATATATATATATATATATATATATAAAACAAAATTAACAATATTCTTCATGAACAGCTAATTAAAACCACTGAACCACCACCGCAAATCAAGAGATCAGTCCAATTTAAACTTTTTTACTGAACAAATATACACTACTACCTTGACTACAAAGATGATGTTTAGAACTCTGAACCTCTAAATTTGATTACTTCAACAAACACAACAGGCACAAGTATTTGAAAAAACAGACAAATAACAGCACATTAATAAGTATATGTCTTCAGTCATCAGATTACACAGTATAAGCCGGCCACTACCCCCCAAATGCACCCCCCAAACCGTTCTGTATACGAGCAGCTTCAACTCAATCACCTTCTCTTACAGTGAAAAGAGACTAACAAATGAGGTGTTCATGTTTAGGAGGCCCAGACTCCATGCAACAATCATTGAGACATTTTGATAGCACATACTCTACATATTTTAAGGATCATTTCTTAAAGTAAATATGGTTATGAAAGATGAAGGCTGGACCACAAATAAACTGATTCCCTTTACGAGGCCTAAAAAGATCACCATGGTGCAGACAGCATTATTTGACCCAGCACAACAATGAAATTCACATTTACTACCAGAATTTAACAATAATTGCAAGGTTTTTGCTGAAAAATTAAGAATTTTTTTGAAAATAGACAATCCCGAACACAAAATGAACAAATCATTATAAGCAACTCTGTTGAATGAATTTGAACTCTTTTGTTCAGAATTAAGCAAATGGCTCAAAAACATACATTAGTAACGCACAAGACTTGAGAAACGCACAAATGAACGACGCTTTAGTAAAAGCAAAAAATCCAGTGTTAGTAACCATAGCATTGGAAGAGATAGCAAACAATAAATCAACGGCAATAGAACCACAACTAGCATTTGAACCACCATGAATCAAACACATACTGATTCAAACAAGACCAAAAAAATTCAACTCTTTCTCCAACAAAAAAGAAAAAAACACATTCATTGATTGTATTTTCGAAGATCATGGTGGAGCTATGGAACAAAACGTAGCGTGTAGTATGAAAATAGTACAACAAAAGTACTCAATTGATCCTAACTTTAATGGAGAGCCAAAATTCATGAAATTTTGCAAGAAAGTCTTGCAATCTGGATACAGTAACTCAACCTGCCCCGATTGTCGGTTTATAAGAGCGATTCATAAACTGATGAAGCAATGTCTGTTAATGAAGCACTGAAGGGAAACAAAATTCCCTAAACAACAGGTAGCTTCAAATTATTATCACATAGAAAAACCCTTTAAGTTATTTATCACTCCAGAAGAAGAAGTGGAGATAAACAAGATTTCTCCCATCAATGAAAACCTACGAGATCTTCCAAACAAAAACTATTTCAAAATAACAAACCCTTATAATAAATATAATATTTTTAACTCTAATTCAAGACCACAATCTCCAATTTATTGTAAAGACGGTAATCACTCTCGACAATCATTGTTGCAGCTGCATACAGAAATGACTTCTAGACCAAAAAAGACTCGTAATTCAATGGCTCAATAAGATATGGGACAAATAAAAAATGCTGAAGAATAGCAAATGCTTGAACAACAGATTAACAATTTAAATTTAGAATTGAGTGAAGATACACACATCGAATACTTAATTTGGCATGAAAAACTTGATTGCAGAGTCAAATTTGACCTTTAACCAAACGTTACTGAAAGCCGTAAACACGCCGCTCGATTTAGTTTTTCATTACTCGAAAATCAAATTTAATGTTCTAGGGACACCATTCCTAAACAAAACGCAGAACAACTCAATTGCTCAAAAATTCACTTGAATACAAAACAAAAACGTGAACAAAGAACACTGAACGTTGACAAATTTTTGAGAAAATACCACACGTACTATTCTTGACTTTTCAAGTCATCAGAGACTAAAACTTATATTTTCAACGATTAGAACACCGTTTTCTAACATACTCATCTAGTGCTAATGAATGCAACGGCCGTTACCCAGTAATTCTCTATAGTTGACTTTAACAATCTGGAATATTAAGTCCAATTCATTGTACAAATACGATCGAATCAAATGAAACAGATTTTAACTTCACTTTATTAGTTGATAGAACTATGTTTCAATCAAACCATCAAAACCCTATCAATGATTGATTTACAAGTTATTATATATATATATATATATATATATATATATATATATATAAAACAAAATTAACAATATTCTTCATGAACAGCTAATTAAAACCACTGAACCACCACCGCAAATCAAGAGATCAGTCCAATTTAAACTTTTTTACTGAACAAATATACACTACTACCTTGACTACAAAGATGATGTTTAGAACTCTGAACCTCTAATTTTGATTACTTCAACAAACACAACAGGCACAAGTATTTGAAAAAACAGACAAATAACAGCACATTAATAAGTATATGTCTTCAGTCATCAGATTACACAGTACAAGCCGGCCACTACCCCGCAAATGCACCCCCCAAACCGTTCTGTATACGAGCAGCTTCAACTCAATCACCTTCTCTTACAGTGAAAAGAGACTAACAAATGAGGTGTTCATGTTTAGGAGGCCCAGACTCCATGCAACAATCTTTGAGACATTTTGATAGCACATACTCTACATATTTTAAGGATCATTTCTTAAAGTAAATATGGTTATGAAAGATGAAGGCTGGACCACAAATAAACTGATTCCCTTTACGAGGCCTAAAAAGATCACCATGGTGCAGACAGCATTTTTTGACCCAGCACAACAATGAAATTCACATTTACTACCAGAATTTAACAATAATTGCAAGGTTTTTGCTGAAAAATTAAGAATTTTTTTGAAAATAGACAATCCCGAACACAAAATGAACAAATCATTATAAGCAACTCTGTTGAATGAATTTGAACTCTTTTGTTCAGAATTAAGCAAATGGCTCAAAAACATACATTAGTAACGCACAAGACTTGAGAAACGCACAAATGAACGACGCTTTAGTAAAAGCAAAAAATCCAGTGTTAGTAACCATAGCATTGGAAGAGATAGCAAACAATAAATCAACGGCAATAGAACCACAACTAGCATTTGAACCACCATGAATCAAACACATACTGATTCAAACAAGACCAAAAAATTCAACTCTTTCTCCGACAAAAAAGAAAAAAACACATTCATTGATTGTATTTTCGAAGATCATGGTGGAGCTATGGAACAAAACGTAGCGTGTAGTATGAAAATAGTACAACAAAAGTACTCAATTGATCCTAACTTTAATGGAGAGCCAAAATTCATGAAATTTTGCAAGAAAGTCTTGCAATCTGGATACAGTAACTCAACCTGCCCCGATTGTCGGTTTATAAGAGCGATTCATAAACTGATGAAGCAATGTCTGTTAATGAAGCACTGAAGGGAAACAAAATTCCCTAAACAACAGGTAGCTTCAATTATTATCACATAGAAAAACCCTTTAAGTTATTTATCACTCCAGAAGAAGAAGTGGAGATAAACAAGATTTCTCCCATCAATGAAAACCTACGAGATCTTCCAAACAAAAACTATTTCAAAATAACAAACCCTTATAATAAATATAATATTTTTAACTCTAATTCAAGACCACAATCTCCAATTTATTGTAAAGACGGTAATCACTCTCGACAATCATTGTTGCAGCTGCATACAGAAATGACTTCTAGACCAAAAAAGACTCGTAATTCAATGGCTCAATAAGATATGGGACAAATAAAAAATGCTGAAGAATAGCAAATGCTTGAACAACAGATTAACAATTTAAATTTAGAATTGAGTGAAGATACACACATCGAATACTTAATTTGGCATGAAAAACTTGATTGCAGAGTCAAATTTGACCTTTAACCAAACGTTACTGAAAGCCGTAAACACGCCGCTCGATTTAGTTTTTCATTACTCGAAAATCAAATTTAATGTTCTAGGGACACCATTCCTAAACAAAACGCAGAACAACTCAATTGCTCAAAAATTCACTTGAATACAAAACAAAAACGTGAACAAAGAACACTGAACGTTGACAAATTTTTGAGAAAATACCACACGTACTATTCTTGACTTTTCAAGTCATCAGAGACTAAAACTTATATTTTCAACGATTAGAACACCGTTTTCTAACATACTCATCTAGTGCTAATGAATGCAACGGCCGTTACCCAGTAATTCTCTATAGTTGACTTTAACAATCTGGAATATTAAGTCCAATTCATTGTACAAATACCAATTCAAAAGATTTTGAAACTTCTAAAACTAACAACCGGAATAATTGGCTGTGCACATCAAGATAATTTTTAAAAGTTTATCTTACTATAAAGAACCGCCGGATTGAAATTACATTTTTTATGGTTGCCTAAATCTCAAAATATCTAACACATAGCACATTGAAACATTGTGCAGACTATATTGCCCAAAGATAACTAAACAAAAATCAAAGAAATTGCGATAAAGCCAAAAAATTGATTTTCTTTACGATATATCTTCTTTCACAAAACAAAATGAATTTTTTAAAAAAAATTTTAACTTCGAACACAAAAACCTCCACCAAGCGATTTGAGCATTTAGCTCATCTTTTAATACTGAAAAAGAACTGTTACGCAACACCGAAGTTCGATAATGGACATGTTAAAGTAGTTCTTAACATAACATAAAACTAACATAAAATTATAAGGGCAAGTACAAAACTTACTCGTAGGTGAGTCAATATACTCACCCAATTTGATATAATTGCCCCATTAAATACTGGCTTCTCGTCTATAGAGAAAACTTTTATTAACTCCATAATATTTCTCTAAAAAGGAGAAGCGCTCAAAAAGTTTCTAGATGCTCGTCAATTGAAAACTACTGCTGGACACTCGAAATGCAGTAGGAGAGCCAGAACAAATAACATTAACACACATCCGAAGACGCGTTATCTCAATAGCCGCATATAACCAAATGTCACAAGACAAGACCTTCACAACCGTTAAAAAAATTTGTCATTGCACGACAACAGTTTCCCCAAAGAGACTTTTGTACGTTGTTTCAAACGTCTGTTTTCTAGTCTTTCATCAGTAGTATCATTAAATCATTAATACGCGAAAGCAAGATAACCACATGTTTGGACAACTCCTTTTTAAAGGTGAAATGTTAAAGTTACTCTTTCTGGAATCGGTCAGATTCGATGGATATCAAATTAAAAATAGTCACAAATTTACATTAAATTTGGAAATCAATGGTTTTTTGAACTTCAACAAGCAAAAAAGAAAAAATAAAGACGTATTTATGCTGGTTTCTCACAATTATCCAAATAAATAATTATAAAATACAGGTTATTCTCGAAGCTTTTTATCTCCAAATTGACAATTCAGTGAATTATAAATGGACTCAAGAAATACAACAGACTTTTGATCGGTTGAAAAAAGAACTTAAAGACGGTACCTTACGTCTCGGTATCAAAAAATTGGATAAAAACTTCATATATATGACATTTCATTTGACGCCTCAAACTATGGTCTAGGCGCAAACCTATTACAGAAAATTAATATGAAGAAAAAAAATTTCCACAAGCTTCCCTTAGTTCTCCAAAGAAGAATATAGACACTTGAGTATAAGAAGAGAATGCTCAGCAAAAATCTACGTTTGTTTGCAAAACGAATTCCAAATACAAAGGTCACTACACTTTATTATATTCTTCACAGATCCTGAGCCAATTCGTTTGCCATTCAGGCAGAAAAATAAACCAATACACAGAGTCCTAAAACTCTAGCTCATTCTAAGTAAACTTCCGATTCTTCACGGAAAAAAACATTTAAACAACAAGATTTACTAACATGATTTACTATTATGTCGTTTCTTAACTTCTTCTACATACAATAAGCACTGTCTTAAAACAGTAGCAAATACCTGAAGCAATAAAAATTTTCATGACACACATTCAAGATACTCCCTTTCTACCTTGTCATTACCCTGTTCCAAAAGATTACATTAACAGTATTGTTACAAGTTCAACAAACGTAATTCACAAATTAAAGACAATTTTTTTGAAGTACAATAAGCCAATGATGTTTTTCTGCCAGTCTCTTATATTGAATATACCACGAAAGCACAGCCAGCCGAGGCTTTAGAAAATCATTTAATAACTAAACCATTAAATCCAAAAACCAATTGTGAAATGTATCCAGTAGTACAACCCAAAAATGTTACGCTAAACAAGATTGAAACAACTTTTTTTACACAGGCTGTTCCAAAAAAAGATAAGGCGAATTTAACAACCACAATTAACTAATAAAACAAGATAACCGAAAAAATTTTGCTCGAATCACAACAAAAAATCTAGTATTCCCTCAAATTTTATGTTAAAAAAATAAAAAACTTGCTCAATCGCACCAACACTAACAATGAGAGCGAACAAAGCAGACTTATATTAACTTTCACGACATAAGTACAATTCAGTCAAATCAGCTCGTATTTTTCTTACACTAAGACAACCAATATCTCTCTATTTTTTTCAATATTTTCACTACTTTTTAAAAGCGCACAACCAAGATCTTTCAAGCCAAGCAGATAAGGAAAAAAGGCGCATATATAACAGAGCACTGCTATTTCCGAAAACGTGAATCTCGATTAAAACTCCTCACGCAAGACCGTTGAGAAAACTAATCAGACCAAAGGTTGTCAAACCTTCTACGGGCCCATCATCAGCCACTTTTAGGACTTTTCCAAAACAACAATCAGCGTATTTCACTGTACACGAAACGTCCAATCCACCCGTTTCAGTGAGTAACTATTAATCTCTTAGGTTAGTTCACGCGTTCTCATTTTATGTAGTTTTTTACAAGCATCACCAGGTAATGACTCAACCAACGCACTCAACTTATAGCTTGATCAGTGGCTCGAAAATTTGGGAGTTCCAGCTATGATATCCGAGCCACGGATAATGGAAAAGAAACCATGCAAGCTTCACGCTCCGTAGTCCTATGGCTTGGTTGACAACAGCAGCAGACAATTGAACACTTTTTACGCACTGTTGCCATTACACAAAACGATACCTAATCATAAAAAGTGAAAACCCATCTCTATGTCTTTAGCTCACAAATTCGTCTTTAGCTCACATAGCCGCATATAACCAAATGTCACAAGACATGACCTTCACAACCATTAAAAAAATTTGTCATTGCACGACAACAGTTTCCCCAAAGAGACTTTTTTACGTTGTTTCAAACGTCTGTTTTCTAGTCTTTCATCAGTAGTATCATTAAATCATTAATACGCCAAAGCAAGATAACCACATATTTGGACAACTCCTTTTTAAAGGTGAAAAGTTAAAGACACTCTTTCTAGAATCGGTCAGATTCGATGGATATCAAATTAAAAATAGTCACAAATTTCCATTAAATTTGGAAACCAATGGTTTTTTGAACTTCAACAAGCAAAAAAGAAAAGAGAAAGACGTATTTATGCTGGTTTCTCACAATTATCCAAATGAATAATTACAAAATACAGGTTATTCTCGAAGCTTTTAATCTCCAAATTGACAATTCAGTGAATTATAAATGGACTCAAGAAATACAACTGTCTTTTGATCGGTTGAAAAAAGAACTTAAAGACGGTACCTTACGTCTCGGTATCAAATTCAGTGAATTAAAGAAGCAAAAATTGAAAACTACTGCTGGACACTCGAAATGCAGTAGGAGAGCCAAAACAAATAACATTAACACACATCCGAAGACGCGTTATCTCAATAGCCGCATATAACCAAATGTCACAAGACAAGACCTTCACAAACGTTAACATAATTTGTCATTGCACGATAACAGTTTCCCCAAAGAGACTTTTTTACGTTGTTTCAAACGTCTGTTTTCTAGTCTTTCATCAGTAGTAACATTAAATCATTAATACGCGAAAGCAAGATAACCACATGTTTGGACAACTCCTTTTTAAAGGTGAAATGTTAAAGACACTCTTTCTGGAATCGGTCAGATTCGATGGATATCAAAATAAAAATAGTCACAGATTTCCATTAAATTTGGAAATCAATGGTTTTTTGAACTTCAACAAGCAAAAAAGAAAAGATAAAGACGTATTTATGCTGGTTTCTCACAATTATCCAAATAAATAATTATAAAATACAGGTTATTCTCGAAGCTTTTAATCTCCAAATTGACAATTCAGTGAATTATAAATGGACTCAAGAAATACAACAGACTTTTGATCGGTTGAAAAAAGAACTTAAAGACGGTACCTTATGTCTCGGTATCAAAAAATTGGATAAAAATTTCATATATATGACATTTCATTTGACGCCTCAAACTATGGTCTAGGCGCAAACCTATTACAGAAAATTAATATGAAGAAAAAAAATTTCCACAAGCTTCCCTTAGTTCTCCAAAGAAGAATATAGACACTTGAGTATAAGAAGAGAATTCTCAGCGAAAATCTACGTTTATTTGCAAAACGAATTCCAAATACAAAGGTCACTACACTTTATTATATTCTTCACAGATCCTGAGCCAATTCGTTTGCCATTCAGGCAGAAAAATAAACCAATACACAGAGTCCTAAAACTCTAGCTCATTCTAAGTAAACTTCCGATTATGTCGTTTCTTAACTTCTTCTACATACAATAATCACTGTCTTAAAACAATAGCAAATACCTGAAGCAATAAAAATTTTCATGACACACATTTAAGATACTCCCTTTCTACCTTGTCATTACCCTGTTCCAAAAGATTACATTAACAGTATTGTTACAAGTTCAACAAACGTAATTCACAAATTAAAGACAATTTTTTTGAAGTACAATAAGCCAATGATGTTTTTCTGCCAGTCTCTTATATTGAGTATACCACGAAAGCACAACCAGCCGAGGCTTTAGAAAATCTTTTAATAACTAAACCATTAAATCCAAAAACCAATTGTGAAATGTATCCAGTAGTACAACCCAAAAATGTTACGCTAAACAAGATTGAAACAACCCCTTTTACACAGGCTGTTCCAAAAAAAGATATGGCGAATTTAACAACCACAATTAACTAATAAAACAAGATAACCGAAAAAATTTTGCTCGAATCACAACAAAAAATCTAGTATTCCCTCAAATTTTATGTTAAAAAAATAAAAAAACTCGCTCAATCGCTCCAACACTAAGAATGAGAGCGAACACTAACAATGAGAGCGAATGAAGCAGACTCATATTAACTTTCACGACATAAGTAGAATTCAGTCAAATCAGCTCGTATTTTTCTTACACTAAGACAACCAATATCTCTCTAACTTTTTTCATAATTTTCACTACTTTTTAAAAGCGCACAACCACGATCTTTCAAGCCAAGCAGATAAGGAAAAAGACGCATATATAACAAAGCACTGCTATTTCCAAAAACGTGAAGCTCGATTAAAACTCCTCACGCAAGACCATTGAGAAAACTAATCAGACCAAAGGTTGTCAAACCTTCTACGGGCCCATCATCAGCCACTTCTAGGACTTTTACAAAACAACAATCAGCGTATTTCACTGTACACAAAACGTCCAATCCCACCCGCTTCAGTGAGTAACTATTAATTTCTTAGGTTAGTTCACGCGTTCTCATTTTATGTAGTTTTTTGCAAGCATCACCAGGTAATGACTCAACCAACGCACTCAAATTACAGCTTGATCATTGGCTCGAAAATTTGGGAGTTCCAGCTATGATATCCGAGCCACGGATAATGGAAAAGAAACCATGCAAGCTTCACGCTCCGTAGTTCTATGGCTTGGTTGACAACAGCAGCAGACAATTGAACACTTTTTACGCACTGTTGCAATTACACAAAACGATACCTAATCATAAAAAGTGAAAACCCATCTCTATGTCTTTAGCTCACAATTTCGCACAAATTCGTCTTTAGCTCACAAAAATGGGATTATTAGCCGTCATATTACTTTTGGCATTGAAACTAAAAAATGTTTAACTCATTTTTTGCTACAGATAGATTGTGGAAGTTGTAAAGCAACAAAAAACTCACCATGTAATTCAATCCCGAAACAAACATATACACACCAGCCCTGTCACCACAAATACAAGAGTATCAAACTTTAAGTTCTTTGCATCTTGGTTTCTTAATAGAAAACTCTGATTTCTACATCGAAACTCATAAATATTTGCTTCAAAATAAATAACTTCGCTCACTCATATACCGCCTCTTCCCGGTACAGCCTAGCCGTTAAGAAATCATTTGCACTCATAGTTAGTGAAAACCCACAGATCGCAACTTCTAAAGAGATATTACCTTACAGCCACTGAAGGACCAGAAAAGAACCAAAAGTTTCTACTCTTTCTCTCTCTCTCTCTCTCTCTCTCTCTCTCGCTCGCAGTACGTTGCTGAATACAATTACGCAAAACACTAAAAGTACCACATAAAAAGAAAGAACGGGTAAATAAAACAGTAAAATTGTTTAAAACGGGGAAAAGAAATGGGTTAGTTCGTTCACCTTTCTCCCCCTGATACTTTTAGGTTCATAGGGATAACACGCAAAAAATAACCAACAATGCCTTCACATGCAAAATAATTTATCACCTGCTATCATAGTAGAACCACAAGTTCCCCTTCTTCAGGAAACGAAACAATGAAAATCCAAGTTCATTCGCCGTAGACCAATTAATCGAAATTTAAATGGACAGCTGCCCAACGGACCGGTATGGAGAAAACTCTGCAACTTCATTCATGTATTAAATTTTAACCTGTTAATTTTTTTCCCATGAGAAAAGTTGCAGCAAGCTTGAATTGCATAGAGCAAAAACAATTTACACTTTAATCTGATTTGTACGCAGTTGTCTCTTCTCGCTCGCTTTTTCTCAAAAAATTCTAGTTCTAACCGCAAACTCTGAGTTTTCTCAATTCAAACTTTATTTTACCATTTGCCTTTGACTTCAATTCTCTGATTCGTTTCATCTATAACTCTTTTTTTTTAAACTCAAATCTGTTAAATCTTTATCGATTTTTCAACGAATTCTTTTATTTTGTCACAGAACGGTTCTTACATTGTTTTCTCGTAGGTTTCATCAAAACAAAAGTTTTCTGCCAGTGTGCAGAAGCTGGCATAGCTTCCCGAGCACAGTCTCTCAAATTGACAATCCTCTCACTTTCTTACAATAGCATGAGAAATCTGTCAACGAGTAGTCGAGGACAGTCTCAATCACAAACAAAAAACAATCCACAGCAGCTCCCTCTCTCTCTATTTCTGTGTGTCTTTCTCCTAAACCGTGTTTTTTAGTTCACAGCACTGCAACACAACAACCACATCAAAAATGATTGCTACAGATTTACATATTACCTCCTACCACAGACAAGAGATATTAAATGAAGGAGACCTGCAGATACATCACAAATTTCAAGTCTAAATGGATCAGATTTCATAAAGATTTCTATAATTGAGACCATTTTTGGATGCAGAAGCTTGCTGTGAGTGAAATTTTTACATCAGAAGTTTTCACAACGAAGACACCACTTGATTCGTTCTTCCAATTGTTGCACCACTAGGTACTCGGAACTAGTTTACATAGACTTAGATTATACTTTAAATCTAGACGTTAACCCAGCCTCATTTGATATGAAGTTACGCTTAATCACACTCTGATGTATGATGACCAGCACCATGTCATGTGAGATTGACCATTTCCATATATATATATATATATATATATATATATATATATATATATATCAGAGTAGGAACTACGCACTTAGCGAACTTTTACCCATTATCTCTTCTGTTTTTCAGAGCTCATTGGCCAAAAAATCTTGAATTGCAGAATTGAGGGCAAGCAACACCGTCTCTAAACTTACTCCTTATAAACTTAATGTCTCATAATCATTATAAAGTTTTCAATGGTAGAATTTGTCCACATATTGTACACAAAATGAAACCTCAATTCTTACCCCTAAAATTCCGCTCATCTTATATTCCAGTGCTCCCCAATAACAGAAGCAACAACTTTTTCCTATAGTGACGCAACAAAACATCTCAACCCCAAAAAGTCAGCTTTTGAACAGTTTAATGAAGAATTACAAGCTCAAGAAACAGTAGTACCCTCAAGAAAGTACCCTTACTCGGTCATTAGTTCTACCATATCTGCATGTGGACCATCATCATATTTGATACCCTCACACACCTTTCCTCTCAATCAGTAACAAACAAACCACCTATCAGAGTCAAACGCAAATCAACCAAACGCAAACATGGAAAAAGAATCAACAACAAATAAACACACAAAAGTTTCTGTCGTCCACAGGATTTCCGAATCACAAACACAGATCTGCAGCAAACACACTTAGGGCTTGCTCCGCCGCAAGCACCACACTCAGATTTAAGAACCTAATCTAACACTCGAAATCTCTCAACAACAATAAAAAATTTGGCTGAGACTTCAAAACGTAAATGCAGAATTACCACAAACGATGTACACTGTGTCTACATACCCCGCCATGCCAAAGAAGCCAGACACGAAAAATGTGTTCCTGTAATCCTTCTACTTTGCCAATATTAACAGCGGTTAAACACTAAATTGAGAGGATGAACAATGAATAACAAAATTATGTTAAAGACTCTGCTGCAACAAGAAAGAGCGCACGACTTTCAAAAATAATTCAAAATATCATTTTCAGTTGAACTAGGTGTAGAAAAAGATAAAAACAATTTTCACCCTCGAGCAACCACTGACCTGTTTAAGAGTAGAATAAAATCCTTCTCCAATTAGCTGGCAGAAGTCTATTTTAAATTACGTTACACGTGCGCACTAAGGATTTAACCATATTGCTCACTAATTTACTCTATCTATTTTCACTACCTCCAAAAAATTAGTTACAATTGATAATCAAAACGTATTCAATCCCAAATCTGAGATGAAAGACCGTATCGTAACCCATTACGAATGCTTTCTACTACATGTTACAAACATGCAGCACTATACGCTCAATAATCTGGGTAGAAATAAGATCAAGCCCGCAGACTTGCAAACAATAACCGCGCAAGAATCAAAATTTTTCTCAAACTCGATCAATTCAAATACACCAAGTTGCAATAAAAAAAAACTTAGCAATAAAGAAAGTTTTTGCCCGCAGTTTGCCAGTAAAAGAGGCTAGCACTTGCTACCACGATGATTGATGTGTTATCAATATAGAAACATTTTTTTGCCAACAGAATTTAAAACTCGTAGAGAGATTGCGAGAACTTGACTTGGTCAAAAAATCAGTAGGAGCCACAAATAGAACTTTTTGCTCTTCTCAAATATTCTCTCTGTCACTCAATTTTCTTAGCAAAGAAGGAGATTCCGACTCGATCGGTTCAACCCATCTGCTTGTCAACACGGAAGGTTAGTATACAGACTCAGAAACCATAATTGCGTTCAAAATGCGATTTTCACCAGTGATCAATGCCCCCCTACGAAAATCATGTCTTCCGTACAACATTATGTCAACTTCAATTATTTAATATCACACTCACTCTTATTTTACAACCCCAAACTATTTATCACAAATACACTAGAATTGAGTGTAACATTGAAACAGGGAATGTCTTCCAAGTTGCGCTATAAATATAACGTTCATTTGGGAACCGAATCAACATTGTCCAATTTTCGACGTAGGAAGATCACAGGCCCAAATAATCAATTTCCAAAAATTATTTTATTAAAAACACTCACAAATAATGAAGCAAACACAGGACATTAACACAATTACCATAGGTACACATGTCGTTTCCAGGATAACTTCTATGAGAAATCTGCGCTATCTATATTCGCAGTAATCTTTCAACCACTGTATATTTGCAAGAATGGTTGCACCTGATAGGCGACACAATATCAAAATTCTTTGTATAAACTATTACGAATATTTGAAATTCAATAGGGTTAAAACTTCATCAGAAATTAAAGATGTACCCATTACATTATCAAACCTCCCTCCAGCCCCTCTTGTTGATGTACAAAAAAGCTAATGTTCAAATTGGTTACGTTATACCACAAGGTGTCAAAAATTGCGGCAAATTTGAAAATCAGAATTCTTTTAAAAAACCCAGTTGGTTGGCAGAGGTACGACATACAATAGACGCCAAAGTCAAAAAAGCAATTAGTTGGGCGATTTTTTACTTGGAATATGCAAGTCTTTCAATTTAATTGATACTTTCTGATCTCGATAGAAAATTGAAATAGACCAGTTTTAATTTGAACAAAATAAATTTTCCCTCGGTAAGCTGTATAATCAATGGTAATACCGTAACAATTGGCACACTAAAGAGCTCAATTGTGATATCAATTTTTTAATACAAGAACAGCTTCATCCCCTTTATGTATTGAAAGCTCCATGCTTCGAACAAACAGTCGTTTCTCTAACAAAATACCGCACAATTTGGAGACCAAGTCACATCATCAAAGTGCGAATCAATGTAAAAGCGTTCATGCCCAATGAAATGCAACTCCCGGTAACACCATTTATTTCATCGCACAATAAGTAGCCATTTTTAGCCAAAATGATTGACTAAACTCCATAGATGAAAGGAAAATTGACCAATTAATTGATGAAGCCGCAAAAAAATTAAAGTAGCATAAGCTGTCAACTTTATAGAACTTGCAAAAAAGTCACAATTACAAGCACAGTGTTTACAATAGCAACAAAAAACACAAATTACATTATAAAACTTTTCATTAACGGCGAATACTTCACATGGCACACATTTTTACGGAAATAATATTAAAAGGCTCTCTCTTTGGAATCTTTGAATATCATTGGTATGTCTTAAAAGAATTAGCCATTACCTGGACAGTGTCTATATTCCTACATTGTTTTCTTGGCTGATATTGCAGCGTTTTTAATTCCAATAATTTGAAAAACTTTAAAGCATCCCATATCACAATAACTACATAAATAATTTTGGAAATTATTCACAAACTATCTTTTATGTCCTAAAAATAGACTAAAACAATTATAAGGCACCATCTCCAAAGTAACAAAACGTTAAAACTCCACAAATGAAACTACATATTCACAAACTAAATTAAATTCATAGCACAAAAATTTTGCAAATTTTAAAAGTTTTTATCAAATATTGATCAACTATGCATATATATATATATATATATATATATATATATATATATATATACATTACTATATATATATATATATATATATATATATATATATATTTATATGAGAATATCTCCCCGTAGAGTAATTCAATTTTAATTATGTTTAGTGATCTGAATAGGTACCGTTTTCTTTGGTGTTTATGCGTCGCAAAGTTATTGACCTCTGAATACTCCCCCTTTTTACCCTTGAAAATGTGCTCTAGTACCGTAACCTTGTTTCGTAATAACTTGCTGAGGGCAAGCAACACCGTCTCTAAATTTACTCCTTATAAACTTAATGGCTCATAATCATTATAAAGTTTTCAATGGTAGAATTTGTCCACATATTGTACACAAAATGAAACCTCAATTCTTACCCCTAAAATTCCGCTCATCTTATATTCCAGTGCTCCCCAATAACAGAAGCAACAACTTTTTCCTATAGTGACGCAACAAAACATCTCAACCCCAAAAAGTCAGCTTTTGAACAGTTTAATGAAGAATTACAAGCTCAAGAAACAGTAGTACCCTCAAGAAAGTACCCTTACTCGGTCATTAGTTCTACCATATCTGCATGTGGACCATCATCATATTTGATACCCTCACACACCTTTCCTCTCAATCAGTAACAAACAAACCACCTATCAGAGTCAAACGCAAATCAACCAAACGCAAACATGGAAAAAGAATCAACAACAAATAAACACACAAAAGTTTCTGTCGTCCACAGGATTTCCGAATCACAAACACAGATCTGCAGCAAACACACTTAGGGCTTGCTCCGCCGCAAGCACCACACTCAGATTTAAGAACCTAATCTAACACTCGAAATCTCTCAACAACAATAAAAAATTTGGCTGAGACTTCAAAACGTAAATGCAGAATTACCACAAACGATGTACACTGTGTCTACATACCCCGCCATGCCAAAGAAGCCAGACACGAAAAATGTGTTCCTGTAATCCTTCTACTTTGCCAATATTAACAGCGGTTAAACACTAAATTGAGAGGATGAACAATGAATAACAAAATTATGTTAAAGACTCTGCTGCAACAAGAAAGAGCGCACGACTTTCAAAAATAATTCAAAATATCATTTTCAGTTGAAGTAGGTGTAGAAAAATATAAAAACAATTTTCACCCTCGAGCAACCACTGACCTGTTTAAGAGTAGAATAAAATCCTTCTCCAATTAGCTGGCAGAAGTCTATTTTAAATTACGTTACACGTGCGCACTAAGGATTTAACCATATTGCTCACTAATTTACTCTATCTATTTTCACTACCTCCAAAAAATTAGTTACTATTGATAATCAAAACGTATTCAATCCCAAATCTGAGATGAAAGACCGTATCGTAACCCACTACGAATGCTTTCTACTACATGTTACAAACATGCAGCACTATACGCTCAATAACTTGGTAGAAATAAGATCAAGCCCGCAGACTTGCAAACAATAACCGCGCAAGAATCAAAATTTTTCTCAAACTCGATCAATTCAAATACACCAAGTTGCAATAAAAAAAAACTTAGCAATAAAGAAAGTTTTTGCCCGCAGTTTGCCAGTAAAAGAGGCTAGCACTTGCTACCACGATGATTGATGTGTTATCAATATAGAAACATTTTTTTGCCAACAGAATTTAAAACTCGTAGAGAGATTGCGAGAACTTGACTTGGTCAAAAAATCAGTAGGAGCCACAAATAGAACTTTTTGCTCTTCTCAAATATTCTCTCTGTCACTCAATTTTCTTAGCAAAGAAGGAGATTCCGACTCGATCGGTTCAACCCATCTGCTTGTCAACACGGAAGGTTAGTATACAGACTCAGAAACCATAATTGCGTTCAAAATGCGATTTTCACCAGTGATCAATGCCCCCCTACGAAAATCATGTCTTCCGTACAACATTATGTCAACTTCAATTATTTAATATCACACTCACTCTTATTTTACAACCCCAAACTATTTATCACAAATACACTAGAATTGAGTGTAACATTGAAACAGGGAATGTCTTCCAAGTTGCGCTATAAATATAACGTTCATTTGGGAACCGAATCAACATTGTCCAATTTTCGACGTAGGAAGATCACAGGCCCAAATAATCAATTTCCAAAAATTATTTTATTAAAAACGCTCACAAATAATGAAGCAAACACAGGACATTAACACAATTACCATAGGTACACATTTCGTTTCCAGTATAACTTCTATGAGAAAATCTGCGCTATCTATATTCGCAGTAATCTTTCAACCACTGTATATTTGCAAGAATGGTTGCACCTGATAGGCGACACAATATCAAAATTCTTTGTATAAACTATTACGAATATTTGAAATTCAATAGGGTTAAAACTTCATCAGAAATTAAAGATGTACACATTACATTATCAAACCTCCCTCCAGCCCCTCTTGTTGATGTACAAAAAAGCTAATGTTCAAATTGGTTACGTTATACCACAAGGTGTCAAAAATTGCGGCAAATTTGAAAATCAGAATTCTTTTAAAAAACCCAGTTGGTTGGCAGAGGTACGACATACAATAGACGCCAAAGTCAAAAAAGCAATTAGTTGGGCGATTTTTTACTTGGAATATGCAAGTCTTTCAATTTAATTGATACTTTCTGATCTCGATAGAAAATTGAAATAGACCAGTTTTAATTTGAACAAAATGAATTTTCCCTCGGTAAGCTGTATAATCAATGGTAATACCGTAACAATTGGCACACTAAAGAGCTCAATTGTGATATCAATTTTTTTATACAAGAACAGCTTCATCCCCTTTATGTATTGAAAGCTCCATGCTTCGAACAAACAGTCGTTTCTCTAACAAAATACCGCACAATTTGGAGACCAAGTCACATCATCAAAGTGCGAATCAATGTAAAAGCGTTCATGCCCAATGAAATGCAACTCCCGGTAACACCATTTATTTCATCGCACAATAAGTAGCCATTTTTAGCCAAAATGATTGACTAAACTCCATAGATGAAAGGAAAATTGACCAATTAATTGATGAAGCCGCAAAAAAATTAAAGTAGCATAAGCTGTCAACTTTATAGATTTTGCAAAAAAGTCACAATTACAAGCACAGTGTTTACAATAGCAACAAAAAAACACAAATTACATTATAAAACTTTTCATTAACGGCGAATTCTTCACATGGCACACATTTTTACGGAAAAAATATTAAAAGGCTCTCTCTTTGGAATCTTTGAATATCATTGGTATGTCTTAAAAGAATTAGCCATTACCTGGACAGTGTCTATATTCCTACATTGTTTTCTTGGCTGATATTGCAGCGTTTTTAATTCCAATAATTTGAAAAACTTTAAAGCATCCCATATCACAATAATTACATAAATAATTTTGGAAATTATTCACAAACTATCTTTTATGTCCTAAAAATAGACTAAAACAATTATAAAGCACCATCTCCAAAGTAACAAAACGTTAAAACTCCACAAATGAAACTACATATTCACAAACTAAATTAAATTCATAGCACAAAAAATTTGCAAATTTTAAAAGTTTTTATCAAATATTGATCAGCTATGCATAT
>NC_134475.1:48214755-48422889 GCF_964194025.1 Convolutriloba macropyga
CAGTTAAGAAGTTAACCAGAAGGTTAGGCGCATCGAAATTTTACCAGTTGGCGCTTATTCTTTGTTGAAATTTTTAAAGTTCAAATTTTGGTTGAGATTTTGAGGTCTCGCGTTCATTTTTTTGAAGTTTTCAGTTGAATCAACTCTAGATACTGTTAATTATGAGATTTCGAAACTCCTCGGTCTTCCTTGTGGAATTTGAACTATAAATTTTACATGGTGCCACAAATATTTTTGATGAACGATTGAGCGAGAGAGCGTGCAAGCTAGCGAGGGAGAGAAAGAGAGAGAAAGAGAGAGAGAGAGAGAGAGAGGACAGAGAAAAAAATGTGGCACAGAGAAAAAGTATCCGACCGAGAAATTTTCACGCGCAATTTTTTTCAAGCTTTTTTAAAAAGTTTTTGATCCTGTATATATGGCAAAAATTAAAAACAGTAGACGCTTCTGCCTCTTATCTCTAAATTTCCTCAAGGAAACGTCGCACTGCTTTCCAATTTCCATTTTTATCACTCGCTATATAGTATGTAAATTTTTCAGTTTTGTTGAAGGTCTGTTTATGAAGAACCTAACTTTGGGTAGTGGATTTCTAGTATATATATACATATATATATATATATATATATATATATATATATATAATTTATATAATCCATTTGTTTTAAAGTTATCTATTCACACACACACACAAACACACATGTATATATATATATATATATATATATATATATATATATATATATATATATATAGATATATATTTACACATGTGTGTTTGTGTGTGTGTGAATAGATAACTTTAAAATAAATGGATTATATAAATAATATTATTATATATGTCATAAACAAAGAAATCGAACCGAACTTGGTTTCCACCATCTTGGTTTTGCAGACAGTCAAGCAATCAATTTAAGTTTACAGACAGTTAAGAAGTTAACCAGAAAGAAAGCGCATCGCAAGTTGACTGGGTTGACGTTTTTTCTTTTCTTGATATTTTTTAAAGTTCAGTTTTTTTTTTGTTTCGATTTTGAGGTTTTGCTTCTACTTTTTTTGAAAAATTTCCGTTGAATCAACTCGAGATACTGGCTTTCCAGCTCATTGAGTCATCCCATTAGCATCGCAACGCATGCCAGGCTTTATTCAGAACTGATTATTTGTGTGTTGGTTTTACCACAACAGTTAAGCAATTTCCCATTAAATTTTCCAACGTATTTTAGCACTCTCCCACTGCAGATATCTTTTTTATGTTGCGGTTTGCTGAAAAAATACCCCGGATTTTTTTTACAACTTATACTACTAATTACAAGCGTAAGAAATGTACACTAAATAATTTGCAGGTAAATTTACCTAAAAATCCAGGCACTTTTACCTGAATTGTGCACGTGTTTTGGCGTTCCTGCACGCTACCTGCACGATACCTAAACGTACCTGCTGTCAAAAAAAGAATAAAAAATTTTGTATTACTGTTCAACAATAATTTCATTACTTTAAATAGAAAAATCTCGCCCAATACAGAAATCCCAGAGCATTATTAGATTTTTAAAATGTGTTATAGACGTAGTTTATTGATAAAAATTTTGAACTTACTGCTCATTTCTTTCGAGTTTTGAAAAAATTATAGAGAAAGTTTATGAAAACGTCCTTACTGGGTGAAAGGGCAAATTATGAATTACTTTATTTTCAAAAAGCAGTTTTTCTGGAAATATTAGACTCAAATTTATGAATTAAAAGTTTAAAAAAATGTTAATTTACCTGAATAGTGTTCAATGAAACAAAAAGTCTGTTTCATAATTTTTCACTGGGGGACTTTTTAACAGCTTTATAACTGAAAAAACTTAAAAAAATGAAAAATGTCAGCGATGGGTTCATGTATTGCTTATTTTACCTAGCAAATATTGCTAAGATGCTAAGACACTTTTCATACTTTACAGACATCATAAGAAAAAACCTTGTTTTGATCAGAAAAAAACCTAGAAATAGTTAAAAAACATCAAAAAATTCCAGCAAAATAATTAACGGCTTTTCAACACTATTATGAGATTTTACCGCTTGATAAATTTTAAGTGCGGGCTAATTTCTCAAGTCGATCTTTACACCATTAACCATTAACAAAGTCCAACAACATATTATGAACTATAGCATTCAACTAAACTTGTAGCTTTTAAAACGCGGTAAACTGATAAAAAGCCAATTGCATTGGGTCCCGTAGTACTGTCTAAATTGGGATTTTTGTTAAAATGTCATATTATGTATGAGATTGTGTTTATATTGAGCTGGAAGATTTTTTTAAGCTTGATCAGCTGTCTTCACATTTGCTTGACGACTCTGAGCTTTTCGAAAGTTGAGAACCAGTAAAGCCCAATGTAATTAAACTAAACCATAGTTATATCTAAAGTATTTCAACGCTACAGTGTGATAAAGTGCGTATGTGTGAATTTAACATATTTCTGGAAATTTTGAAGAAAAATTGTTGCGTTTTCTTATGCTTGGTTCCTTTTTTTGCCATTCTCTGACATATTGATAATTGCGTGATTACCAGTGACACTCGAGAAGCATTTGCATTTCTTTTAAAAAAAATGGTGTTATTTTAAAATTGGTTAGGAATCGTCAAAGGTCTTTCTTTTTTAAGGGAAATTTAGTTGATAATAAAATTAAAAAAACATAGCAGGACAAATCTTAACGTACAGTTCAAAAAATTTTAATTGACTAAACAAAAAATAGACCTAGAGCGGACTATGAGTGAATTGAGAAACCATTTTTAAAAAAAATCAGATTAAAAAAACAAAAAAAAACAAAAAACCACCAGCGACAAAAGTAAGTTTGATTCTAACAAAAAACTCGGCCTAGAATGATCTATGAATGGACTGGGAAAAACATTTAGAAAGAAATCCGATCCAAAAAATTCTAAAAACAGTAAAAACCAAAGTGAAATTTTCGCAAGTGAACAAAAAAAACATTAGCGAGAAAGCGAATTTTTGTTCAAACACCGTTTTATCACTCTACTTAACAACTAGAGAAAAAATTCACGTCCCAAAACCACTCGCATTTTTGCTCCATTTCCTGTTTCGGCGTGACCAAAATCACTACCCCAATTTGTCTTCAAAAATCATGTGAAAATTTGTGAACAGATCTTAAAAAAAACAGCGCCCCAATACAATTCAAATTCTTTGAAATTTAAAAACAAGAAGTGGAAAATGCTCTGTGCCTTAATTGGACAATGATCTTTATTTCGAGCTTACTGGTGCGATTTTATTATATCTACGCATACATGTTTTTTTTTAATAGAGCACCAAGAACTTTAAGCGAAGTTGCTAATTTCAAGTAACCTTTGCCTACTTCAAGTTGTTTGGCAGTTTTTCTCCTCCCACCAACGGTATTTCAACGCCCGCGAAATGCTTTTATGAACGTTTTCCAAAAAGAGTTTTGAAATTATCTATATCAAAAAATAACTAAATTTTGGCATTTTTTTCTACTTTTTTCTGTTTTTGTCCGTATCTAACCTGACGGACGCATATATAAATCTGTTAATTATCACAGATTTCGATTTTTACATAGCATTTTTTGATCAAGATTTTTGCAATTCGGCATCAAAAATCCTATTTGATAAGAAAATGACTTTTGTTTCGTTTACTTATAGGTTTTGATGTTGAAATGTTATCATAAAATGTTTTTGAATCACAAGTTCTGTTGCATTCTTATCCCCAACTTTTCCTCAATGCTTAAACTAATATCACTTTTACAATTCCTGACAAAAAAGTTTGTTTTTCAATATATCAATTCTTGTTTGCCTTCGCTTAGTAGCAGTTTTACTTTAAATTGTTTGAAACATTTTTTGGATCAAATTAAGAATTTTTGAATTTTCATTATTCGACTGATTTTTGTTTTGAATTTCATTTTGCAATTCCATGTTGATTGGTCATGTGGTTACGATAAGATTTGTGTCAAGAATTTTATTCGGCTTTCTTGGTTTTGTTAACAGATTATTGGTTCATTCAAAATTTTTCCGTAAACCTCACTGCTAACTAAAATTACGAGTACAGGAACTTTGTGAATCATATCTGATTCTGAAAAAAAAACAAAAATTTCAACAAAATTTCTTTTCAAAAATGTGGAGTTCGTACTCAAATTTTCTATAATTTTCTTTCGAGAGAAGGAAACGATTTTTCCTAGTAATATTTCAATTAAGCAATGTTCTCTACAAAATCATGCCCAATCTTGAAAGACAATAGTTTTCCTTCAAAAACGCAAATTATAGTTTTGAACTTTGCACACTTAACAATTTTGCCCACGATTATTTATATTATCGAAGAGAAGTTTCAAAACCGTTTACAATGAAAAAAACATAGCAAAATTTTGACAGTGGAAATGTGTAATGTGGAAATGTAGAAATGTGTCAATTAACTACAAGCTAAGAATACATCAATGTCCAAAGTATTTGGAAGTCTCAATCAAAGTCAAGATTTTTTATGATAACAAATTCGGTGTAAAGTTTTTAAGGTGTTAAATTAGTGTGAACCCGAAAACAGTTAGACTCCAAATTGATTGAAATATTGCCTGCTGCTTTGCTCTGAAATGTAAATTATGAAGCAGAATAATTTGTACCTTTTACTAACCACTTTATATAAGAATTAGGGTGTTGAAACCCCAGTGATTCTGGAATTTTTATCGTTTAAGATCTAATAAGATGCTGATCAAAAACCTTTATTGTGTCAGATCTCATCTGCTGGTCTTTCACGATAAATTTTTTTCTTACGTGAATTTAAGTCGTGTAAGGTCTGATAAGATAAATATCAGATCTTACAAGATAATAATTCATTTTTGCAGAATTTTTATTTTATAAGATCAGCTAAGTATCTTATCAGAGCTTGCATGATAAAAGTTTACGTTGGGCAAAAATTTTATTGTTAAGATCTGATATGACATGTTTTAATGATATCAGTGTTGCCGTATAACGCAGTTAAATTTTATGAAAGTAAAAAGAGTAAGTCAACTAAACAATTATGAAACAAAAGAAAATGTTTTTTGATTCTGTTTTGGCGGGGTGGCGCCAATTTTGTTGTAGGTCTCAACTATGTACTATGGCTCAACTTAGCCTTCAGCCTAGTTTGATAATCACCGCCTCAGAAAAATTACTCCTGATACTCGAATGACCCTTTTCATAATATTTTATAAGTCTCAGAGGACAATATAGGATAATGTTCTTTGCTGCTCTGGCACTTAAGTGTTGCGTGCTGTAGCTTTTTGGCTACCGATTGAAAGCAGCTCTCAATTGTCTTTGAAGAACGTACCTTACTTTGAAGAACATACCGTAGTTGAAGAATTTTTATTATATAAGATCTGATAAAAAATATTATCAAAAAGATAAGTCACAGCTTTCTGAATGCTAACCTTACAAGATCTGGTATGATTCTTATAAGAGAGTACACAATAAACATTTTTTTTGTCAGGCAGAACTTTTATCCTGTAAGATCTTATAAGAAGAACTTTAACGGTGTAATATCTGACAAACGTCTCATGACATCTGATAAGAAAATGCATCCCTTTAAAGGCTACTAGCAAGATGGTTTTGTCAGAATTTTTTTCAGATCTTACACCATAAAAATGCTGAGAATACTGGGGATTGGAGAACCTAATGTGAAATTTTGGTTAGTCGAATGGCCTCTTAAGCAAAATGTGAAACTCTCACGGGAATGGATTCCACAATAAAAAGATATAGTCGACGCCAAATTTGAGCTAGCCAAAACATTTGTTCATACTATTGTATTTTTTTGATCAACGGTTTGTGTGCCGTTATGTTCGCAGAGATTTGGACTGTGAATTGACTCTTGAATTTTGACATTTGAATTTAACTTATACAATTGATATATATAAAATAAATTTTGTATAATAGTTCTATAACGTAACTGCTCTTCAACGTTTTGTTGAACAAAAATGCAAAAATTATATATTGTTGTTACCATCATTGCCGCTTTTGTCATATTTCCGATCATTCGCATTGTGCCATTAATCACTAAAAGACTATCCGCACGGGATCAAATATTATCCCCGGAGACAAAGTTCCTACATGACAGGTCGAGGTTCAAGCGTATTTTGAGTAAAAATTGTACCAAAGTTAGACATTTTCAGCATAATTGCAGATATTTTCTTATATATGTTCTGAACGATTTTAGACTATTCCCTTAAAAAATCTCTAGTACGCATGAAATCATGTCGGCTCACTTCTTAAATAACTTCCCGGACCTTGCTCGCAGTGCGTTTCATTGCTGAACCATTGACTTTCAATAGTAACCATTACTGAACCAGCAAGATACAAGTGTAAATGCTTCTGCCAGTCTGCCCAGAGTCTATTAAGAAGGATCCCACTCTGTCCCTTTTAATTAAATAAAGCCAGCGTATTTTTAACATAATTTCAGCAAATTGTCAACCTTTTGAGCGCAATATTAAGTAAAGATTTTGAGATCAAATTTTTGAAAAATCAATTTAATTTTCCACTCATTTTTGAAAAATACCTCCACCTGGGTAGAAAAGAAACTTAGCATAAAGACGAAAATTCATGGCGGAGTATCAAAATGCTCTGCTACGTGAATACTGTGCCCAAATACTTGGACAAACGCACGAAGTACGTAAAGGAAACTTGGGCTAAAAAGTGCAACAAAACTTTGTATGTCAGTGACGAAGATAACTCCGCTTTTCCCACAATTAAAGTGACGAATAAAACTGGCTATCAACAAATG
This sequence comes from Convolutriloba macropyga, assembly GCF_964194025.1. Taxonomy (NCBI): domain Eukaryota; kingdom Metazoa; phylum Xenacoelomorpha; order Acoela; family Convolutidae; genus Convolutriloba; species Convolutriloba macropyga. The sequence continues at coordinate 48,221,487 of NC_134475.1, forward strand.
TGGGCAAAAACCAGAAACACTCTCCTATTACTGTACAAGGAATACTTTCCAATGTATGACTGGTATTTTAAAGCAGATGATGATACTTATGTTGTTATGGATAATTTGAGAAAGTTTTTACACCAGAAAAATTCCTCAGAGCGGCAGTTCTATGGAAAGTTTTTCATACACCGTTCAACTAAACAAGGATTTCCCAGTGGAGGAGCTGGATATGCTATTGGGAATACTGCTCTGGATAGACTTATCAATATTGGGTTCAAATCAGGTCCAAATTGCCCTTCCGATAAATTAAGTGAGAACAAGCACTTCCCTTCTACTGTACTTTTTAAACTTTTGGTATATGCTTTTAGATCTTGCACGATAGAATTTTCTTACTTAATCTTTCGTGGTTTAATCTTTCGCACGAAGACCCAGGCCTAGGTCTCGACATATGAAAAGACTTTAAAAGTCTAGTAGGGGGGGGGGGAATATTGACTATTATTACACGGTCGAGCTTCCTAGTTAAAGTCGAGCTATTATCTTTTCATGGGTCGAGCTAAAGTCTTTTCATAACGACGAAAGTCCAGTTAAAGTCTTTTCATGGGTCCACCATGAGTCATTTCATAATCAACAAAGTCGAGTTAAGATCTTTTCATGGGTCCACCATTAGTCTTTTCATGAGCCTGTTTTCTTTCAGAACTCAATTTTTTTCTGCTTCTGTACATACAGAAGCAGAGCCGCAGCAAGACTAAATAGCTTTGCACCAGAGCAGTCCAACTTAAGAAACAGTTGAAAACTGCCAAAGGCATAAATAATTTTTTTTGTTAAATCCTAAGATAAAGAGTTATGGCAGCTTGAGTATATAACGAAATTACTTGATTCAATGAAACCAGCTAGCGTAAGTGTATTGGTCCTAGTCCCATTAGCTATGACCAAAATTTGGCGTTATCCAGTTTCTTTTCCTTCAAAAAATATGAGCCATCTTTTTTTTAAAAAAAATAATGCTGGTTTTTGAGGGGTTTGTGGTTCTTCTGAATCGTAAAAGTTGAAGGAGCATAAATGCTGACTGTTAGATGCAATATTGCACGTAAAATTTCTGATGGCAAAAAAGCAGACTTATGAAAACACAAATGATGGACCCCTGAAAAGACTTTAACTCGACTTTGATTGCAAACATTGTGTCCAGCTTAAGTCTAGACCAAATTTTGGGTCGAACCAAAGTCTTTTGTAAATTTTTTGTTCCAGATAAAGTCTTCTGAAAAAATCTGAGCCGACCTAAAGTTCAGAGTGATTTCTTTTCCAGCTAAATTTTTTTCATAGGTCAAATGAGTTGAGTACGGTCTTTTCATAGTACATTCTGGTCGAGCATGATCTTTTCATAAATCTGTATCTAGACCTGGGGAACCGTAAACGATTTTGCAAATTGGTCTCAATAGGCACGAAAGCTTTTCTCTATTTTGAAACCGTGAAACCAATTAAATTTTGTTGCTTTTTCTATTAGATAGGGCTTGCAATAATGCCAGACAAAATCTGGAGTGGAATTTTCAAGCATATATTATTGGAAAGACCTTGAAAAACTGAATCATTCACTGAAGATACATCAGTTTTGGAATTCTCGTGGAAAACAAATGAGGATTACACTTTTAACTAATTTCCATCTAGGCGCAAGCGAAAGCTTTCTTTTTTGAAATGGTGTATTCTTTATATTTCTAGGAATTACTTTAAATTATGCCAAAAATGGGTTACTCAGCAGGAAACTGATCCAGTTCATATTATATTAATTTGAAAACTGTTTTCCACAATTTCAATTGTGGAAAACAGTTTTCCCCGTATTTTTAATTATTTTAATTTTTGAATATTTTCCTTGTTTTCACCCTCATTTCACGTTGCTGTTACGTTTTTATACTCAACGGAAGAGATATGAATTGTTCAACTGTTCTCTTTTTTTTCCTTCGGAATACTCTTGTAATACATCGAGAAGTGGCGAACTTAGCAACTTAAGTTAAAACTTCGATATATAAAGAAATTTTTTCTACCTGATGTTTGGAGAAATGAAACTGAATAACGGCTTCTAATTTGAACTGAATCGTCGATTCAAATTTGTTCATACCACAAATTTATCAGTGTACATTAACCATAAATTCGTGTGAATGATTCGACCACCACCAGATATGACCAGAAACCGAATCTCCGACCCTCCCAGTAGATAGAAATGACATGTTCTCAGGTAGGGAGAACAATGTGTTAAGTGCAAAAAACTGCCCAAGAACTTGCCATATACGGCAAGGGGAAAAACTTGTTCACAACTAAGGTGTAAATTAACCCATATCAGTTTATCCGTATCTAGACGGTTCTGTAAATTTTCATACTGATACGGACTATAAGTACCTGTGAAATTTTATACATTCAGGTCATTTTGAATTCAATTATTAAAATAATAAAATTCTTGTTACTCGTATTTGAGACCACGACAATGGTGTTTAGACCACCAAACGACCGACAAACCTTGGATCTGCAGTTTGCTAAATCCTGTACTGCGTGAATCATGTCTTTTGTGGCGAAATGTAGCCCAATGAAGAAAGAAGATAAAGTCAACACAGACGGTGCGATCGTGGACCTACAGGTAACAAATCTCTTCCTTAGTATATGCGGCCAGGACGCGCTTCTTAAACTTAGGAGCCTTATGAGGCCTAAAAATTGTTAGACACTCTTTTTAAAGAGATCAAAAAAGCTATTCCAAAACTATTTCCCCTAAATAGAGAGTAGAAATGGCAGAAAGGGCTAAATTTCTGTCCTTTGTCCAAAGCGTTGGAGAATTTGACGACGATTTCATAGCGTGCCTCAGAGAAGAAGCACGTAATTGTGATTTCGAAAACTTAAAACAGTAATCAACCCTGAAGAAGATTTGGTAAAAATTAAATTTATCTCAGGTCTGAGCGACCCTGAGGCCAAATTAAGACTATTAGACGGCATTAAAACAAAACCAACGATGTCTTTGTCTGAAATGAAAGATAGCTTACAGTTCAGAAGCCAAGCAAGGGCTTTTGCGAGTGCCTCAACAGGTAATTGACCCTTTGTAATAACAGAAGAAGTGGGATACAACTTCAAAAAGACCTTTAGAAAACCTAATGAAAAGTTCACTGGAATTAAAGGCAGTGGTAACTTGTGTAATAGATGTGGAGGTAAGTCACACAGTAGCAAGCCGTGTTCGGCCTTGAACAAGAAATGTAACACCTGTGAAAAAGTGCAGAAGTAAAACCCAGCCTAAGTCAGCTAAGTATGACCAGCACAACAATTTCTGCGAGGAAGAGGTTAAGATGTCTGTTCAAACATCATCCAAAATGGAGATGGGAATGTACTATACACGGGAAACGTGTTTACCATGTCGGTGACAAGGGAGTACATTACAATAAATGACCAAAAAATAAAAGTGCAAATTGATACCGGTGCTGATAGCATCGTGATATCATCCTTAATCTGGGCTGAGCTTGGTAAACCTCAGTTAAATGGGAAAACCAGACGTCCTGGGGCCCATGACGGTCATCAACTGACACTTCTGGGGTCCCTAACATGTGATGTTCAGTGGAACGGAAGCAAGTATAGGCAACAACAACTAGCAGTTGTGCAATCCGACAAAAAATTTGGGCTACTTGGAGAGACATACTTCCCCAAGAAGGCATCAAGGCAGTGAGTGATGAAAAACTACCTGCAGTCAAAGAATACAAAGCGCATGTGAAACTCATACCGGGATTACAGCCAATGTTCTGCAAAACCAGAGAGATACCTCTACCTCTCCAAGACAGTGTCAAAGAGAAGCTTGAGACAATGGTACGACAGGGCATCCTAGAGCCAGTACAACCTGGTGGGGTCACAAATCCATCACCAGTAGTGTGGCACCGGAAGAAAAACGGAGCTCTGAGACTATGCGTGGACCTGAAAGTTCACATCAACGGCGAAGTTATGGACAAGGACAATCAAATCCCAGACATGGAGACCATTTTCAATACTCTCCATGGGGCCTTTTACTTTGGAAAAATTGACTTATCTGACGCATATTATCAAATTGAGCTGGACAAGTATTCAGAAGAAATATGCACACTCAAGACATCGCAAGGCTCGTTCAAGATGTGCAGGCTTCCTCTGGGCCTAAAGAACTCTTCATCAATCTTCCAGAATTGCATTGAGTCGACTCTCAAAGGAATCAAGGGCGTGGTCATCTTTAAAGACAATGTCCTGGTATATTGAACAACAAAAGATCAATACGAGAAACGAATGCTTGCAGTCAAGAGTCGGCTACGTGAAGAAAATTCACTATCAATGAGAAGAAATCCAACTCAAAACCAGTTTCAAGCGTAAGTTTTCTTGGTTACTCTGTTTCCAAAGAATAGCACCCAATTCTAAACACGTTGAGAAAATCAAAAAAGCAAAACCGCCATCAAATATGAAACGATTCGAATCCTTTGTCGGCTTAGCAAATTTTTATGGTCGAATGATACCGGATTTTGCAACAAAAATGCTACCACGAAACAAAATTCGCAAAGAAGAAAACATAAAAAACGAGTTCTGTGCTAACCCTCTTGTACAGCCTTACAGCTTGACGAAGAAAGCAACCGTGACAATAGGCCTCAGAGAAAGCTATAGGCGGGGTTCTCTCACAACAAGGACATCCTGTGATCTACGTCTCAAAGAAGTTATCACAAGCCGAACAAAATTACTCCAATATTGAGCGAGAAGCACTTGCAATTGTCCTTGTGGTCACAAGATTGAAGCAATTCCTACTCGGAAGAAATATCACTCTACAGACTGAACGCAAACCTCTAAAATATCTCTTCGCCCCAGACGAAAAAATTCCGAAAACAGCATCAGCAAGAATTACGAGATGGGCGATAGCGCTGATGTGATTTGACTTCGAATTGAACTATACACCCGGAGAACAGATCCCCACGCTGATGCTTTGAGCAGACTAGACTTTGACGGTGACGATGACAAAGATCGAGTCTGCTTTGCTTTTGACAATATTTACTTCGTCCAATCCAACCTGGTGACCCAGTCAGACATCAAAACTGAGATTGGATCGAATCGACTTTTTCAAGATGTCATCAAATGAATAAAAAGCGGCGTCCGGAAACAGTGCTTAGAAGCAAAGAAAGGATTTGAACAACAGAAAGACGCCTTGACCATTCACAATGGAATCTTCTTTCCAGGAGTTGTTCCTTTCATTCCATCCAAACTAAGACCCATGGGGATGGTTAAAGCTCATGAAACTCACCCAGGCAAAAATGCAACTGAAATAGCAGTTCGAATGATGACTTGGTGGCCCGGCATCAGTCATGATGTTCTTAGATATGTTAGTAAATGTGAGGAATGCCAAGAAAACAGGCCTAGCCTGGGAAAAACAGTATCTACTTGGCCGGAAGCTGAAGTTTGGTGAATACTGCACATGGACTGGTGCTTCGTTAAGGATCAAGGTAATATCTTAGTGAGAGTAGACGCGGAATCAAGTTGGATAGAAGCCTTCCTTGGGGAAAATAGATTCTCACAAACAGTGAAGGTGCACTTGAATCAAATCTTTGCAAAATTTGGTTTGACAAGAATATTAGTATCAGACAAAGATCCTGAATTTGTCAGCAGTGACCTACAGCAATGGTGTGAATCACTGGGGATTAAAAAGATGGAATCTTCCATCTACCATCTAAGAGCAAATAGGATTGCTGAATGAGCGGTCCAAACAGTGAAACGGGCTATTCAAGCCTGGATTCCAAATCTGAATGTGTCATTTGTCGCTTTTCTACAACGGGCTTTGATGACACATCGGAACACTTCCAAGACGCCGGGCAAAACTCCTGTAGAACTGCTACTGAGACGCAAAGTAAGACTTCCAGCAGTCACTGATTTTAATCTGTATGAACGAGTCCTCTTCAAACCGACGAACAATTCAGCAACGGTTCCAGCTTCTTTCATTATCCGAAAAAGAATGAACACTTCGTTCATTCAGCCGAAGAATTCAAACAAGACAGTGCTTGTTAGTGAAAACCAAATTGCACGGGTGGAACCTGACGATATCAAGACTGAATCTACTGACTCACAGTCTAAGAGCAGTAGGGACGACATAGACGTGGCATCACCCAACTCTACTGAAAAAACCTCAGTAGTTGAAGGGAACAATCTTCAGTGGCCACGAGAACTTCAAGCAGAAATAAAAAACAACCAAAAAGATTTGGAGAAGCTCTTCTTACAAACTTGCTTAAAAAAAGGGAGGATGTGATATATCGAGAAGTGGCGGACTTAGCAACTTAAGATAAAACTTCGATATGTAAAGAAAACTTTCTTACCTGATGTTTGGTGAAGTGAAATTGAATAATGGTTTCTAATTTGAACCGAATCGTCGATTCAAATTGGTTCAAACCACAAGTTTATCAGTGTACATAAACCATAAATTTGTGTGATAGATTTGACCTTCCCACCACCAGATATGATCAGAAACCAACTCTCCGATCCTCCCAGTAGATAGAAATGACATGTTCTCAGGTAGGGAGAACAGTGTGTTAATTGCAAAAAACTGCTCAAAAACTTGCCATATATGGCAAGGGGAAAAACTTGTTCACAACTAAGGTGTAAATTAACCCATAACAGTTTATCCGTATCTAGACGGATCTGTAAATTTTCATATTGATACGGACTATAAATACCTGTGAAATTTTGTAAATTTAGGCCATTTCGAATTCAATTATTAGAATAATAAAATTCTTGTTACTCGTGCTCGAGACCACGACAAATCTAAAATTGCCTGATCTTATTCTCCTTAGTTTTTGAGCTCAAACAGCGTTAACATCTACTGTGCCAAAACTCAAACTGCCTCATCGAGGTTGTTGCTCTGTCGTGTGCCTAGTCCTGCTAACAAGTAATGGGCCTAGCTATCAGACTCTAGAATTTTTTGTTCATATTGTTTTGTAAACGTTAGCAGATTATGCTCTTCTAGATTGACGGCAGTTTTGAGAACTAAAACCTGAGATTTCCTTCTTGCATAACAACTAAAGCAGAAGTTGTGATAGATATTTGAAGTTTATAAGTCAAAATGGATAAATCCAACAACAGTTTGAAGTAGATGGCAACCATAAGGCTAGCAGAAAACTACCAGACATGAAGTACTCACTTCTGTGAAGATGGTATTGGGTAGCAAACGTGGTATTGTGAATATGAGGCACAGACGCAAGCTAGAGCTTCAGCTATACAGGAGAACCAGAACCACAAAAACCAGATTTGTTGCTACCAAGCAATATCACTAGAAACCAGCAGCTTTAATTCAATTTAGCATCACTTTGTGAACAGCAAGGGTCCTGGCTATGGACAGAAAGCCAGGCAACTTCTCCAGCAAGGATTCAGAAGTGATGAGACTACCACAGTGACAATTCTGTTGAGACTGTTGGCCAAACTACAACTCCGCAAAGACGAGGCGTTCGATCAGTTTTTCACCAAAGCGCTTGAACTGATCAACCGATTGCATCATTCCGGTGAAGAGCTCTCCGAAAATTTGTTCAATACAATTGTGTTGAAGGGGCTTGCGCAATAATACGAGCATTTTGAGGTGCTGAGGACCTTCAAACCTGCAGACAACTTTGTGTAGCTGAGGAAGCGCTTCAACAAATCTGAGCAGAGCCGCAGAGGGAAAGATGATGTAAATGAGAACCAGCAGGTGGTCACGTCAGGAAAGAATGCTTTTCATCAACTTGGTAAATACTCTCCACTCAAATCATATCCTAGGAAGACTTTTGCTAAGTCCGGTAGTTGCAAAGTCCTAGATTGCGTTTTTTATGTAACATATCTGGAAACTTAGTTGTTACAAAAAACGCTGTATGTAGTATATGCAGGGCTAAAGACCATCTAGTAAGTGCACAGAAAAGTCCCCACCAAGGTTTAGCATCTAGCTTACGTGCTGAAAAAACATTTGAAGTATCAAAAACTGATTTTGAAGTTGATTCGAGTTCTACTGATTACAAGCAGTTAGACCGAACCAGATTTGAAAATTACCAATAACCAGAAACACAGCTTAGAATCCAGATGGAGGGAAACCGAAAGTTGAAATACTAGGACATGTAGATTTGGAAGCATGATAAAACAAAATTTTGAATCATAATTTATCTTTTGAGAAACTTCTGCACGTACAAGAGTATAGGTGAAACCTAATTCAAGTTTCCAGTTTATTTCAAAAGCAAAACGAATTATTTCAGACAAAAGCTAAGACAGTGCTAAAACTAAGCAGCAAAGAAAGTTTCAGATAGATGAGAAGAAGCAAAATCTTCTTCTTACCATACAGGTAAGAAAGCAATCACCACTTTTCAAATTTAAGTAGGGCCCATTCCCAGTAAAGTTTTAGCTGAAAAAGTTTAGCCTTTGAACTTTAGAGATGTAGCTAATACAACAGATGAAATTTCCTGCCCTTCATATTTTCGTGAAATTCGTGCTGTGGGAAAAATTATAAGTAAGCACTGACGTTATTGGACCAGTGAGTCCATCCAGTATAGGTGGCAACAGATAAATAATTAGTTTCGTAGATGAAATCAGTGGCTACGCAGTAGGAAAGCTATATAAAAATTTTGCACAAGCAAAGAAATAGCTCGTCAGATCCCTGAAACACCTGAGCAAAATGGTGTTTCAATAAAATAGTAGTAGAGGTTGCAATATGCCTTCTAATATATACAAAATTGTCAAAAAGCTATGGGGTTCGAGCTGTAGATACAGAGTGTTTTGCTAGAAATTTAGTTGTCAAAGGCAAAGACAAGTCAGTCTCCGAAAAACTTTTCGGCAGAATACCAAGAAGCGAAAATCTAAAAATATTCGGTTGCATAGCCTATTCAGAATATCGTCATCCCAGTCGAACTTAAAGATTGATGCAAAAGCTGCAAATTCTCTGGTCATTGAATACTCTGATAAAACCACAGCTTTTTCGTTGGAAAACAAAAAAAACGAGGCTAATCTTTACTTCTAGAAACGTTAGGCTCAATGAAAAAATCGTAGCACGTTTACAAAATGAAATTGAAGATATAGAAGACAGCTTCTGTGTTCAGAGCAAAAACCGAAATTGAACAAGAAATTAAATGAGAAGCATCAAGTCAAAGCGTTAAACCAAAAGTGAAAAGCAATGTAAATTTCAATCCCATAGTCTCAGTGAAAAAACAGAGAATGAAAGCCTCAAAAACTCGGGTAACTGCCAAAAACGTACAACAGAAAAACGTGAAATCACCCTCAAGACTGCAAGTAACCCCCCCCCCCAGGAGCTCAGTATTATATGTTCAGGGTAAATTTACAGGCCAGACTTTTGAAGTGTTTGAGCAGATGTGAAACGTTCTGATTGGAAAAAGTAGAGTCCAACTATGTCATTTTTGTCTGAATGGTCCATCGGGGTGCGAACTCGGTCTGAGGTGTGTTTGGCCAGAAACCAACTATAGTCCGGTCAGCTGTGATTTCGGCATGGACGGTGTGAACATAGCCTCACTTTAGATCAGAAGTGCGTTTTTGTGCACACTTAATACTGTTTAGAGATGGTGTCAAAAACAGTATAATACACCTAAGGACTTTCCAGAATAATACAGTTTTCAACTCTCGTCACTTTTTTGTGGACTTTTACGGACGGTAGCAGATTTAATATTAAATATAATGGGGAAAAATTATTAAGTTCATTAGTAGATTCAAGCATAATTTTGATTTTTTCAATATATAAATCTGATTATTCTGAAGGCATGTAAACTTTAACGTTTCGGTTATATTATTAATATACATGTTTGGAAAAAATGTTCCTTCATAAACAGTGTCTTTAGATAACTAATAAGGGAAATGTTGTCAGGCACCTATGCAGACTATGTATACCTTGCAGTTTGCCTGGAAGATTCGGGGGTATATCTGGCTCGAGATTCACTCGACTCAAGTGGGAGAGAACTCTTTCACGCCGATTCTATGCGAGAAGAATTCATGCTTCGTTGGGAGGGCAATCCATACTTCAAGGAACACTCAATACACAAATTGGGGGGCGACTTTTGTTGTTCCGATGAAAGTATCTCTTTTCACTACGTGAGAGGTCGGGACCAGTTGTTTATGGACTTTCTATTCTCAAACTTTTCAACTCAGTCGAGACAATAGACTCTGGGTTCATAATTGCGTCAGTCTTGGTAGGACTAAAATCCCATATTTGTATCACTTGTTTAATCAACTTAATAACAATGCCGAATCTTTTCAACAAATTCCCTTCCCCTTTGGTACCTAGTAGAGAATCTCCCCTTCTGTGCTATGCTTTACCAAAATATTACTTGGCCCATAGTTTAGACTGCCGAATATTTGTTTTAGCGCAATTGCGGACCCCCGCTGTTCACGGCCATGCCTCTCATGCGCTTTGGGATGTAATCCGGAAATCGCAGGTCGGTTGCCGAGACGCGCGCAAAGCGCACCCACCGACCCGCCACTTGGAAATTCTTCCAATTTGGCTAATTATTCTATTCAGTTCAACATAGTATGCGCATACGTGGAAAGTTATTAGCCGTCTCTGATTGGTTGATAAACCGCTCGCTTAAATTATATTCAAGAAGAGCCCCCCCCCCTTTGCAAGGGGGGATTGTTGAAAGGATCCACAATACCAGAAGCGTTAGTATTAAATGTACAATTGAATACGGTTGATATAAATCCAATAATTTTTTTGTTATTTCTATCTTCAATTTACTGTATTCACTTCAAAATTTTCGTTCAAAAATGTTGCATAATTTTTTACAACTCAATTGTTCCTCTAATCAAATTTTCGCCTAATATGCGCCCCAACTAACATCACTGAACAAACTCCTGAATTTCATTCCAGTATCATTGAAATGTTATTCCAGTATCAGTGACATCGGTTTTCAGGTGTTTCAGCTGTTTTCAGCCACATTTTAGCTCAGAAATGACCAAAATTGCGGAATTTCTTTTTTCTGAGTGTTGAAAAATGTCTGGTCTATGAACTCAAGAGAAAGAAACAAAAAAGAAGACAATTAATTTCTTATTATCCTGGCCAAGGGTTACCCTCTTTTAAAATGTGGAAATTTTGTCAATACAGTGTCCTACCTCTCATCAACATTGATGCCCAGTGGATTGCCGTATGTGCACTATTTACTATCTGTGCCCGATACTGTATCGACATGGTTAAAACAATCATGCATTTATTCAGCCATAACAACATCAGAAATCATGAAGAACAGTCGATTTAACGAAAACTGAAAACTCAAAACTGATTAGTCAATACGAAACCATTTTACTCCTTTATTAATTCCATAATCAAATGAATCTCACAAAATTCCTAAGGCGGCCAGTGTAACATTCTGGCACCCAACGAAAGAATAGACAGCTAAAATTTCTTTCTCGATAATTTTTTCTCGTGATCAGGGTAGAGAAGGAAATTTTAGACAAAGACCCATCCCAACCAAACCAACCCAAGGCAACCCATCATCGCTCAACCCAACAGAGTTTTTATTTATGGGACTCCCTTGATAACCTTATTCTTATTTCCCTTGACTCTGGTGACTCGACAGTAATTTCCCCAGCGTTGTTTTTTTCTCGTATCGAGAGAATTTTTTCCGAACGTGGGAACTATTTGCAAGAAATTTCAAATATTTGTTTTATTGCTCAATACCGCCATTAAAAGTTTTTTTTGCTATCAAAAAACCAGCATTTTTGTACTGTGTGATTCAGCATAAGTCTCGGTTCGTGTCCGGATTTTAATGGGTTATTTGGTAGATTTTGGGTTTATCATTCTGGTATTGGTAGTTGATGGTATCCGTTGAGGTTCGGTAAAGTTCGGGAAAGTTCAGTAAAGTTCGAAAAGGTTCAGTAAATCTTTGTAAGGTTTGGTAAGGCCTGGTAGGGTTCGGTAAGGTTCGGTAAGTATTGGTTAGGTTTGGTAAGGCTTGGTAAGGTGCGATCAGGTTTGGTAAGGTTCAGTAGGTCTGGTAAGGTACTGTAACGGTTTGGTAGGGTTTGGCAAACTTTGGTTAAGTTCGAAAGAACCCGGTAAGGTTTGTTAGGACCCGGTAGGTTTTTTTCATGTGCCATAAATTTTGAAAGTGGGGTAAAATTTGGTTCATTAGGTTTGGTAGTTAATTGTTAACCAGTAATTACATAAACAGGTTTGGGCCTTGAGATTTGGTAAGTTAAAAATGCTACTAGCAGAGGCCAAAAAATTTTTAAAGTTCTAGCTCACCTAGACAAAACAGAGTTAATGGTTCTTACTCCAACCGGAAAAACAAAAAGAAATAAACATCAGGTAAGCTCTACAACATCACAAACAGTAGCATTGGGTGAAAACAAAGAATCCTCTGCTGATCCTCAGTTGAAACACATCAAAAACCAAAAGCTAATGTTTGAAAGCGAAATTGAATCTTACATCGAACTTGTTGTATCAGGAATTGATTCCGGGGAGGACACTGAAACTCTAGAAGGAACTTTGAGCGAAATTAAAGAGCCGCAAGAGAAACTCGACAACTCTGTTCAAGAGCTTTTGGACATCTTGCCAGCAGAAGACGCAAATACGCTCTATTCTCAACTTAGCAAACTAAAATTGAAGATTCCGAAAACAACCGCTACTCTCCGCAGACGCAAGAAAGAAAATCAACGCGCAGGTCTAAGCAATAATTCATCAGACAATTTAAGGGTAACATTTGATAGTAGCAGAATTAACCCGACAATTTTAATCACTAACAGGACCTCTACATTTTTCTCAGCATCCGCTGCGAGCGAATTGTCAGGTTAACTTGTTTCGTCGGACTCTGCAGCGCCCGCTCGCTCAGTTCAATCCAATTCACTTTCGCCACCGGCTAATATGGAATCCAATATTGGTTTATCAACGGCTACTTCATCTGGAAATCCTGTTAACAGCGCCTTGTCTTCGGAACCGTTTTTCGCTCAATCAAACAATAGTTCAGCCCACCAGGATACATCATTTCATGTTTCAAACAGCAATCTATCATGGAGATTCCTTCCAAATAATCAATTCTCAGATCCGTCGGCGTCCGCTACACTTGGCTCTGCTTCATATCAGAATCCCATCTACATGTCCACTTGTTTCCAAAACGCGGTGCCTATGTTGCAGAAAACAAAATTTCATGGCAATCCGCTTGACTGGATGAAGTGGTTCAGCATTTTTCAAGCCACAATAGATCGTTCGCCTATGTCATTATCAGAAAGGATGATACATCATTAACTGGAGAGGCAAAGTTTTTAATAGATGAATATGGCTGTAACGGTAGTCTGTATGTCCCAGCGTTGAATCTTCTTGAGGAACACTTCGGAAACCCAATTCGGATAGTAAATGCCTTTCTTGATAAACTCTCGCAGTTAAAACCACCTAATCTGACTGTCACTGAAAGTTATACCCAATTTTCAGCCTGTCTCCTGACCCTTGTTGATACATTTCAAAAACCTGGATTCAATCATGACATTCATTCTACTACAAATCTCAATCAGGCATCAAATAATCCTCCGACACAAGTCCGCCTGGACTGGAACAACTTTGTCCTCGAAAAGTTTTTACCCCAGCCGTCTCCTAAAGGCCTTTCTGATTGGCTATCAATCTACGCAAAGGCTTGTAGAGATTTGCGAGCGCCAATATCTGTAACATGACCCAGCCATGGAAGATCAAGTTTTGCTCATAAACCATGGATTCAGAAAACTAGAAGTTCCTTGCACTCATCAACAAGATTGACCAGCAATGGTCAACAAGTTGGCTCATTCTCCGACGGTAACAAGCAAGGCCACTCCAGAACAGTTGTTTGCCCCAGTAATGAGGCCTGTCAATATCTCTACAAATGTTCTCCTTTCCAGACCCTCCCTCCTTTCGATCGGAGAAAACATGTCACAATCTTTGCTTCAACCGCTTTGACAGTCATCTTGTTCAACATTGCAATTCACGAAATGTTTTTTGAACTGGTAATTGTGGCCGAAAGCATCATAATCTGCTCCATGAGAGCTCTGGAGACAATAATCAGAGAGTAAAGCCTCCGTCGGCCGTTAAATCCGTTCAATTACATGAAACAGGACAAGTAGCCCTTGTTCCGGTTGAACACTCCAATGGTGTAAAAACTCTTGATACTTATGAGTATCTAGACAACGGAGATTGTCAAAGCTTGCTGCTTGCATCTGCAGCATCAGAATTGGAGATTGACATGAACACAGTCGCTAATACGCTCATCAGTGGCTACCATACAACTAGAGAAAAAGACTGTTCTCAAGTTTCTGTCCAAATCAAGCCATACAGATCTCAGAATAGCTCAGTAGTTTGAATCGATGTGCTAGCAGTACCAGATCTGAGTTGAACTCTCCAATGGTGTAAAATGTCTTGATACTTATGAGTATCTAAACAACGGAGGTTGTCAAAGCTTGCTCTGCTTATATCTGCATCATCAGAATTGGAGACTGACAAGAACACAGTAGCTAAAACGCGCATCACTGGCTACCATACCACTAGAGAAATAGACCGTTCTCAAGTTTCTGTCCAAATAAACCAAACAGATCTCAGAATAGCTCTGTAGTTTCAATCGACGTGGTATTAGTACCAGATCTCAATATGACGCCAGTTAAAACCAGTGAGCTGAACAAACTTTCTAGTAAGTTTGATCACCTTAAACACATGACGTTTCAAAATGTCAAACAATATCAAGAGTGTATAATCATTGGAATTGATAACCTTGAACTAATCAACTACAGCGAGGTAGTTAAAGACCCGAAAAACACACCATGGGCTGTCAAGACACCATTAAGTTGGACTTGAGCCGGAAAGACCAACATAATTGCAGATGAGCAAAATCCAGTTCTCAAAACCCAAATTTGCTCCCATAGCCAATTGGACAACGAAATTTTCACCAAAGTTCAGGATTGAATGAAAATTGAAAATTATGGCATTGCATCAAGTAAAACACTATCCAAGAATTATGAAAAGGCTTTGGAAATTTTACAATCCACAACCAGATTCAAGGATGGTAAATACTAAGTTGGACTCTTGTGGAAAGAGAATGCAAAATTGCCGAAAAACAGATGGATCGCTGAGAAACAATTGAAGCAGCTTAAAGCAAGGTTTTCCACGAAGCCAGTTTCAAAAGAAAAATATAAAGAGACTTTACAAAAAGACTTGCAAAACGGATATGTTATAAAAATTGATCCTTGTACCGACAACACAAAGTCAACTTCTTATCCACCTCATCATCCAGCCTCAAATGAAAATAAGCTTGGAAAAAACGCGACGGGTAACTAACGCATCCAGCATCTTCCGAGGCCAATCTATCAAATCAAATCTGTTGAAAGGCCCGGACTAGCTAAGCAATCTTGTTAGGATTATTTTGCGCTTCAGAGAGAGTCATATCGCATTATCCGCCGACATTGATCAAATGTCTATGCAATTCAAAGTTGCTCCTTCAGACCGTTGATATCTTCGTTTTTTTGTGGGATCACAACGGCAAAATAGAAGAATATGAATACACCAGCTATAGATTTGGTGCAACGTCATCATCATGCATTGCATCGTACGCCCTACATCGTTTTGCAAAAGATAATCATAAACATTTTCCTAAGATTTTCCATTTTATATTGCGTAATATCTACATGGACGATTTGTATATTTCAATCACAACGTTGAAGAGGCTGTAAACACAATGAGCAGCAATAAAGCTTGCCTGTCAAGTGGAACTCTAATTCGGCTGTATTCTGGCAACAATTCAGTATGGATCTATTTTTAAGAACAAACGAAGCTTCAACTCAAATTCGAAAGGTCCTCGGATTACTGTAGACTGCAAAAACAGACACTTATGTAATTGAGAAAAAACTGTTCAAGAAGTTTCCCTTGGATAACACCATGGTAACGCAAAGATAACTTCTGCGGTTTGTTGCATCTATTTTTGACCCTCTAGGCTTCATAGCACCACTCACCATCCGAGTTCGTAAAAGTCTACAGGCCGCCTGGAATAATTGACAAAAATGGGACAAACCATTGTACCTCAATGAATTTGCAGATCTAAATCAACTGCAAAATGAACTCCGAGCCTTCTGTGAAATTTCAATACCTCGCTGTTTATTTATTAACAAAAAATAAAAGAAACAGCTCTCCATACAGACGCGTCGGAGTATGCACTCTCAGCAGTTTTGTATCTTTCGATTGAATACTTGGATGAAACTGCTAAAGTGAAATTCATCATGGGAAAAACCCGCGTAGCTCCAATCAAAAAGAATGAAAATTCCAAATCTCGAGTTGCAAGCCACCGTCTACGCAGCTCAGCTCGCACAATTCGTGAGAGAAGAGCACGAGATTCGCATAAATGAAAAAGTTTTCCGGTCCGATAGTACAACAGTTCTTTATTGGTTCAGAACCCCGGAGTTAGGTCGTCGAAAATTTTTTGCTAACAGGTTGGCAAAAATACTTGATGTAACAAAAGCACATGACTGGAATTACATCAGCTCGGCTGACAACCCAGCCGATGATGGCTCAAGAGATTATGAAGATAAACAGATGAAGTGCAGTTCTCGGTGGCTCAGCTGTCCTTCCTTTCTGCAGTTACAGAAAGTGACTGGCGAAGTCAGAACTTCTTGAGGGCACGCAACTCGAATGTTCTCACTGTTCATGCGTTGCAAACCAATCTGCACTCAGCAAATAAATGTACCATCAACATTGCACGCTCCAGCAATTGGAATCGTCTGATTAGAGTTGCAACATACTGCTTCCTCTCCCTCGATGGTTTGAAAAAACAGAGCAATTGCTTATCGCTCGCACATCACACACTGGCTTACAAGTAAATCATAGGCGTTGCTTAAAGTCAGAATTTTGGAGACGAGATTTTGTCTAAACAAAAAGGCAAGGAGATACTTCCGTAAAGTCCTCTAAACACACTCTGTCCTTTTGTTAAGGGACGGAATAAACTCTGCGCCAAAGGCCAGTGCATTCCCTGCCGAAGAATGGCTCAAGAAATTAATTCACCTCAGATTTCAGATGTGCCCAGTGAACGTTTTCCGCTCCAAAATCACTTTGCGTTTGCAACAACAGGTCTGGAGATCATAAGTCCTTTTCCTATAAAACAGTGTGGTAAAATTGCTAACCGTTATATCCTTCTATTATCGTGCCTATTTGTAAGAGCCGTTCAATTGGAAGTTTCTGAAAAACCTTTTACAGATTTCAGAATGAGTTGCATCCGCACATTCATTAGCCGCAGCGAAAACCAAAAATAGTTTATCCTGACAACGAGAAATCTTTTGTCAGCTCTTGTTGAATTGACAGAAAGAATAGAAGCTCTCAGATCCTTTGCATCTAATCTCCACATCTTAGATGTAGATATCAATTGGAAACATAACCCGCGTCTGGCTCCGCATTTTGGCGGCAGCTGGGAAAGGTCATTTCAAGTTTTCAAACTCTTCCTCTATAAGTCATTAGCTCAAGAACGCTAACAGGAAACGCTGTCGACATTCACATGTGAAATTGAGTCATGAAAACATGAATTCATGACAAATGACGAATGTTTCTAGTGAAATAAACGATCAAATTTCTTTAACGCCAATTCCATCTTTTGAGTAGACCCTCAACCAATCTCCCTTCAGGAGTTTTCTCCAAAAGCAAAGTAGCACTCACTAAATCTCGGAAAACATCACAAATTCTAGCCCAACATTTTTGGAACCGATATATTAGAGAGCATCTCCCTAACCAGCAGAAAAACTCTAAATGGCATGAAGTAAATCATAACTTAAAAGTTTAAGACTTAGTCTGGATTTTGGAAGATTTCACGCGCTGTGGTCTCTGGCCTATAGCAAAGGTAATAAAAGTGTATCCAGGCTGGGATAAAACAGTTCGATCAGTCAAAACAAAGACTGCACACGGTGAAAAGATCCGCCCCGTTCTCAAGCTAAGTAAAATTTCTGTACAGTAAACTACATTAACTTTCAATGGACAAATTCATATCGTTTCAGCACCCAGCTTCCATAAATTCCTCGTGCAGAAATCTACACTATCGTTAATGTGATGTCACGTCACTTACATGTCGATCAACATACGATTTGAAAAAGTCCAGTACATTAAAAGGTACGTAACTCTTGAGTGGTTATAGTCAGGTACAGCTAGGCACGGTTAGGTACAGGTAGGTGCAGGCCACTACAGGTAGGAATCTCGTTTTTGCGCTGTGTAGAGAGTTGCTACACCGCAGCATCCTCAGCTTTAGCCATTTTCGCTTTTGTCGCAATTTTCGGGTAATACAATTTTTTGCCTTTACCCGCTCCGTCAGTTAGAAACACCGATTTTATAATGATTTGCTTAGTCATCATCTTTTTCTCCCCTCAGTCATTTTCTTTAGAAAAATTTATTGGCTACAAAGTTTCTACCTAACAAAGCATCGTCTTTACGAAAGCCGACTATTCTTTGCAAACTCCTTTATTAATTCAATAATCAAATCAATCAAACAAAGTTCCTAAGGTGGCCAATATAACACTACCGATGTTCCAATCCTATACCAGACATCAATTGGGTCATTTAAATCCACCAGAACAACGAAAACAGCCATCAACTGGCGATGGCGGTACTCTTTTATCAATTGCCCCCAGGAACCCGTTTTCCCTCCCTTAGTTCCATTATAGTTTCATCGCCTGATTCTGGTTCGAATGTTGAATGCAAAAATTCGACAAATTGGTCGAGCATATGAAATAGTTGCAAAGATATGCAAAGGACATTGGCTTTCAATAAATACCGAATTCCTGAAGGTGTATTAGACTTGCCTACTCTGGGCCAAGGGCAAAGTGACATGATCCCAGTCCTTAAATTGTATTGGCTGCAGGTCCGGTTAATGCAACTTTTAATTGAAACTTATTTCATCACATTTTAACACAATACTTCATCACATTTAACTAATAACTTGCAGTATTGGCAAGTATTAGTTAATGAATTTGATTTGATCGTCATTAATTATAGGATGATGGAATTTTAGAATGATCCTTTATTGTTTGTTACTTTATAAGAACCAATGTTTTTTTTTCGTTCAATCATATTCAAAGTAAATTTAATGCTGAGATGCTGTCATGAATGAACAATGCTGCAGCCTTGTTCATTCATGACATCATCTCATCATTAAGTTAACTTTGAATATGAATGAACCAAAAAGTGATTGCTTCTTTAAAAGTAAGGGAGGGAAAATGGGTTACTGGGGCAATTGATAAAAGAGTACCACCATCGCCTGTTGATGGCTGTTTTCGTTGTTCTGGTGGATTTAAATGACCCAATTGATTTCTGGTCTCTGATTGAAACGCCAGTAGGACATTGTATCGACAAAATTTCCCACATTTTAAAAGAGGGTACCCTTGGCCAGGATAAAAAGGAAATTATTTGTCTTCTTTTTTGTTATTTTCTCTTGAGTGCATAGACCAGATATTTTCCAACACTCACAAAAATGAATCTCCGCAATTTTGGTGCTTTTTGGGCTAAAATGTGGCTGAAAACACTTGAAAATCCTTTAAATTCACCTATTCTGTTTTCATTTGACCTCCCATTTACCAGTTAATAGTTTGTGACAGTTATGAGGGTGATTCACCAACACATTAGGAAAGTGATTAAAAGTTAATCCCCAAAACGTGGATTGTTAATTTTCATTCGAATATTGATTTTGTCTTGGACATCATATTTCAAGTGTTACCAAAGTCTTTCCCAAGATTTGTCAGACTTAAAAGACTTGTTGTATCTAGACTTTTCAGATACGAGAAACCCAAAAAAGACGTTATAATGCTTGTTCAGCACTGACAGACCTGATATATAAATCCTAATGCTATAAATCAACCATAGATTGTTAAATATCAGAAAAGGTGCAAAATGTCACATTTATTTGTAAAAACAATCCTACCTGGTTATTTCTTAAACTACCAGTTCAAAAATTTTGGTAAAAAGTAAAAAGTTACACATGCATTTTCAATGTCGCAAACAAATCCAACTAAATTAATTATGATTCGATATTTGGTGCCGTTTCTTCTCCTTCATTGAAATGGTCAAATATGTTTTCTATAATTGAAAAATTTCTGATGATGGGATAAGCATCAGTCGGTTAATAAGCATCCCCCAGGATTACTAATTGTTTTCAAACATACCTCTAGTCTACATTTGTTAAAAGAGCACGTCTAAGTTTCGAGTTACTGGACAAAAGCGTCAAAGCTGTTGTTGCAACCTTGGCGGTTTGTTTGAATCATCATATTCCTGAGGTTTCAATAACATTGGCAACATGCTGCAAGGACACAAAGGGGGCATCAAGGGCTTTCGGAGGCATCAGTCGATTGAAGTCCTTTTTCATCTTCTTTGAAATGGGCTCTGAAACTTTAGGCTGAAATTTCGACAATATCATCAGTACATCACTTTAAAGGAAAGGCGTAGCTCACGTTGCCTAAAACCGGAGCGAAGAAAATAAAAAACTACCGAGAGAAACGCGTCCGAGACCAGACTAAGAAGCTAAAAGTTTGGAGTCAAGGGTTCCTCGTTGTCAGGTTGCTTAGCAACGTTAGTCAGCGGTCTGGACGTCTGGACTCATTCTGTTTCCAACATGATTCTGTTTCCAAAAAAGTGTCAAAAGACAGCCTTCCCAATCCTAGATTGAGGAGGAGCGTTCTTTTGGCGCTCTGAATCATATACTCACAGACACCGCAAAAATTAGGGGCTTATGGATAATTGAATTTTCACGTTCTATTGACAACTGCTAAAGCTTTGTAGATTCTGTCAATGTCCAGGACTTTAACAGTTTTCGCCAGTTCTTAAGAAGCGCAAAAAAGTTTTTCCATCGTCGCTTTAAGGAAGTTGGGGCTGGCATCAAAAACTGCAAAATCTTCTGAAGGCATTGAGAAAAGTATCTGTGTTTAAGACTGGAAACGTTTCTAAGTGAACTGCCCGCGTCATCTTGCATGTAAATGTCAGACACTAATGTTTCTCTACAATTCGTCGATGCAGAATGCTCCAAATAAATCTATACCAGAATAAGATGAAGGAAATTGTTTCTGCTGCTGGAAAGCGAAAACCGGGTACTGATTCCAAAATTGATGAATGTTTTTCGTGTCAAAGCGTCGGCATAAGAACCAATAAAAGCGTATTCTTGCTAGTGCTTTGCGAAGGCCAACCACATGGTAACGTTATTGAATGAAGGCTTTTGTTAGTTCTGTGGACTGGTGAATACATATCTGATGGGCATGTTTCAAGTACAAACGAACCATTTTGTACTTGGCGTGCAAAATGATTGAACGTTTTTCCAAGTCCAGTTGTGTTGGTGCATACTGCAATCGAACACAGGGTCCCAGTGATCCATCCTCAGCCAACAATGGATTCAGGCATCATATTTTGCACCTGGATTTTAGTTTGATTCCACGTTGTAAAGAATGAACGGTGGAAACATTTGTCTTCCGATAGTTTCAGGAGATAATTTCTGGATGGTTGAATGTCTTCAGTTGTGTACTGTGATTGTTCGTTCGCATTTTTTTGCACAATAAGTCAAGGTGAATTGTTGGAAGAAGTTTGCAATTGTCAGAAGACAATGTGAAGATTTTGTTCCATGTGAAGAATTTGCTCAATTCCATGTGAAGAAATTGTTCCATGTGAATAATTTGCTCAACTCAACTACAAGTTTCAGCGTCCTAGGATTTCTCGTGACTGCAGCACATGTTGGTCGTGTTTTGTGAGTCTTGTTCCACGACGACCCAATTTTGCACAGGAATTGGGGTGCTTATAACATGTCTGTTGAATTTTATTTGCCTCACCACCGCGACTTCAGTGATCAGTGGTGTTGAGGTAAGTTGAGATGTGATGCCATTGCTTGATTAAAAAAAATTTTTGAATTTCTTGCAATCTTTTTGAGTAAAAAAGTTTTGCTTCTTATTTGAGGCTATCCAGTCCAAAACTACTTGACTGTCGGGCAGAGAAAAATTTGTTGAAAGCCAGAGTCATTTCTCTTTTGATCAATTGTGAAAGCGCACGCCTATAACGGCCGCTTCTAATTCGATATTAGGCATGCTGAATGGCAACAGTTTTGCCTTTTGGCTTGAAAAAAGAGGCTTGTTGCTGACTGCTTTGGATATTAGTGGTACGGAGGTAAGCAACCATGCCAGAGCTTACATTGAGGCATCCACAAAAAGGCATAGTTGGCTGGTTGGATTTTTGCTCAAATTAAGTTGTTGGTAATTGGATTCGTGGCAACTCAAAGTAGGTGTTTAGAAATTACTGTAGGGCATTGTGTAATTCCAGTGGTATCAATTCATCCCATTTTTTTCCAATTGTTCAAATCTGCTGCAGACCCATTTTAATCTTAATTGTCAAAGGAGACAAAAGGCCGAGGGGATCAAAGATTGAGGATACCGAACTTAATAATTTCCTTTGTGTGTACACCTGTGTTTTCAAGTTTGTTTCATCTATGTCATCAGCTGAGATGTCAGCGAGAACCTTTGGTGTGTTTGAAACAATTTTTGTCAAACTGAAGCAGCAATTTTTCTGGCATTCAGGCAATCTTTTGTCTGTGAAATGGATTTTCTGGCTTCCGCTATTGTTGGCAGAGACTGGATGTAGTCATCCATATAAAAGTGGTACTCAATGGCGTTCAAGAGAGCTGGAAACTAAATTTTGCTATTTTCAGTACATTTCGTTAGCACATAAATTGCGGTTTCGAAGATTAACCCAGTAAACAGGGAGAGTCGGATGTTGTTGTCTATCGTCCAAAGAAAACGAAGAGCTGACTGCTCTTCTTGTCTGACGGCAGTTTGCCTAAACATCCTTTCGATGTCTGACAGGACAGCAACCGGGTGTTCTTTGATTTTCAACAAAACTACAACTAAGTGATTCAGCAAATCGGGACCAGTTAGAAGATTTGAGTTCAGGGATTCACCGCGAAACTTTGATGCTGCATTGACAACTCTTCTTACTTTTCCGGTATTGTTTGGATTACTGACTGGATGATGGCGCTAATACCATATTGAAAATACCGTTAGGAATGAACGGTGGAAACATTTGTCTTCCGATAGTTTCAGGAGATAATTTCTGGATGGTTGAATGTCTTCAGTTGTGTACTGTGATTGTTCGTTCGCATTTTTTTGCACAATAAGTCAAGGTGAATTGTTGGAAGAAGTTTGCAATTGTCAGAAGATAATGTGAAGATTTTGTTCCATGTGAAGAATTTGCTCAATTCCATGTGAAGAAATTGTTCCATGTGAATAATTTGCTCAACTCAACTACAAGTTTCAGCGTCCTAGGATTTCTCGTGACTGCAGCACATGTTGGTCTTGTTTTGTGAATCTTGTTCCACGACGACCCAATTTTGCACAGGAATTGGGGTGCTTATAACATGTCTGTTGAATTTTATTTGCCTCAACACCGCGACTTCAGTGATCAGTGGGGTTGAGGTAAGTTGAGATGTGATGCCATTGCTTGATTAAAACAATTTTTTGAATTTCTTGCAATCTCTTTGAGTTAAAAAAAGTTTTGCTTCTTATTTGAGGCTATCCAATCCAAAACTACTTGACTGTCTGGCAGAGAAAAATTTGTTGAAAGTCAGAGTCATTTCTCTTTTGATCAATTGTGAAAGCGCACGCCTATAACGGCCGCTTCTAATTCGATATTAGGCATGCTGAATGGCAACAGTTTTGACTTTTGGCTTGAAAAAAGAGGCTTGTTGCTGACCGTTTTGGATATTAGTGGTTCGGAGGTAAGCAACCATGCCAGAGCTTACATTGAGGCATCCACAAAAAGGCATAGTTGGCTGGTTGGATTTTTGCTCAAACTAAGTTGTTGGTAATTGGATTCGTGGCAACTCAAAGTAGGTGTTTAGAAATTACTCTAGGGCATTGTGTAATTCCAGTGGTATCAATTCATCCCATTTTTTTCCAATTGTTCAAATCTGCTGCAGACCCATTTTAATCTTAATTGTCAAAGGAGACAAAAGGCCGATGGGATCAAAGATTGAGGATACCGAACTTAATAATTTCCTTTGTGTGTACACCTGTGTTTTCAAGTTTGTTTCATCTATGTCATCAGCTGAGATATCAGCGAGAACCTCTGGTGTGTTTGAAACAATTTTTGTCAACCTGAAGCAGCAATTTTTCTGGCATTCAGGCAATCTTTTGTCTGTGAAATGGATTTTCTGGCTTCCGCTATTGTTGGCAGAGACTGGATGTAGTCATCCATATAAAAGTGGTACTCAATGGCGTTCAAGAGAGCTGGAAACTAAATTTTGCTATTTCCAGTACATTTCGTTAGCACATAAATTGCGGTTTCGAAGATTAACCCAGTAAACATGGAGAGTCGGATGTTGTTGTCTATCATCCAAAGAAAACGAAGAGCTGACTGCTCTTCTTGTCTGACGGCAGTTTGCCTAAACATCCTTTCGATGTCTGACAGGACAGCAACCGGGTGTTCTTTGATTTTCAACAAAACTACAACTAAGTGATTCAGCAAATCGGGACCAGTTAGAAGATTTGAGTTCAGGGATTCACCGCGAAACTTTGATGCTGCATTGGCAACTCTTCTCTTTTCCGGTATTGTTTGGATTACTGACTTGATGATGGCGCTAATACCATATTGACCCTGGAGGTGGTGCTTGCTTTTCGAGTGGCTTTAAAAAACATTTATCCA
This sequence comes from Convolutriloba macropyga, assembly GCF_964194025.1. Lineage (NCBI taxonomy): Eukaryota > Metazoa > Xenacoelomorpha > Acoela > Convolutidae > Convolutriloba > Convolutriloba macropyga. Next base: position 48,246,079 of record NC_134475.1, read on the forward strand.
AATCTGTTTGGAGTGTCTGGTTGTACTTTTGATTGACACTTGGATCTTTTTGTAGTAGTTCTTGTAGACATTTTAGTTGACTGACTTCCGAGAGTTAGTTGTTCTGGAGTGTCTCTATAGATTTCCAAAATAGCCAATTTGATATTTTTCACAGTTATGACAGATTGAGTTTTCCATTGTTTGCACTGCTAAATGGTCTAGTAAGGTGTCTTCATGTTTTTCGGGTAATGTACCTTCAGCTTTTTTTCAAGAATCGTTGAACCAATTTGTTCAATGGTTCGTCCTCAATGTCTTTCCGGCAGACATGGTAAACGACCGATCGTCGCTGGTGCTTGATTTCGTTCATTGTTTTATGAGAAGGCTCGTACTCTTAAGCGAAAGTGCAACCAAGCTCAGTTTTGACGCCAAATTGACGCTCTTTGCTACCTTGGATTACATCGTGATCCAAGGTAGTTGGTCACTGTGACCTGAAGGCAAAAATAATATACCCTATAGCACCGTTGGCTATGTCAGGGAAATAAATTTGATATAGTTCCCGGAAGGTGTCGCATAATTGAGTTAAAGAATGTTAGCGGTTGATAAGTTGAGGCATGGCGTGCCATGCGCTCTTGCAATACTGAATTGTTGGTTGATTTTGCCAAAGGGCAGTACTGTAGTACTGTCACTGTTTCACTTTGACAGAGGCATTTAATGTTCAGTGTTGAGGCACCGCATTATGGGCTAATTTTTTCAAAAGGCGTTAGTGTCACTGTTTCACTTACTTTTGACAGTGACATTTAATGTTCAAGCAGAAAGGTGAACTGGCTTGCGGGATCAATCAAGGCGTAAGTATCAAACACTTTGCTTTCATTTACAAATGTCTTTGTAGTTGTTCATACCATTCAGTAGGAGGAAAGGTATTTCGGTTGTTCCTGAAATGTTGAGTCGGGTTCGAAGAACTCAAATGGGCACGTTAAATATTTTGTTGTTGTGATTGTTGATTACCAGAAAACGACTGACCATATGTTGTTTGCTGGCTCTTTTTATAGTTGACGGTTTCAGAACTTTGTTTTGATTTTGCTGTTGAAAGAAAGGCTAGGTTTGCTGGCTTGTTAGATTTTGTGTCGGCTGATTGGCGTTTATTTTTTGAAAAAGCAGCAGTGGGCAGCTAGAAAAAAGATTCATAGCAATAAATAGAGGTAAATGCAACATCATGAAATTACTTTTGAATCTTGTTCTCTAACAAACTGAGGGGGCCCAATCATTAAGTTTTTTGGATCTTTTAAATGTTTTAATCAAAACGTTAGGAAAATGTCTTTTGATTTTTTGTGTCAAAGAAGCAATTATGCCAATATTGATTTGCCTCTTTACTAAAAAGCAAAGTCAATAAAAAACGTTGAATCCTGCTTTGTAAGAAACCGAGGGGGCCAATCAATAGATCCTTTGGATCTACTAAATGTTTTCATGAAAACGTTATGAAAATATTTTTTGACTTTTTTGAGTCAAAGAAGCAGTTTGGCCAATATTGAATCAACCCTTTTCTAAAATGCAAAGTCCACCACTTAACTTTAAAGCTTATTTTCAAACAAACTGAACGGACTCAAGCTGTAGGTTCTTTTGTATCTATTAAATGTTTTAACTAAATTGTTAGGAAAACATTTTTTAAGTGTTTTGTGTCAAGGAAGCAATTTTGCCAATATTGATTAGCCTCTTCACTAAAATGCAAAGTCGACTAACTGACTTTGAAGATTGTTCTCTAAGACACTGAGGGGGGCTCCATCAATAGGTTTGTTGGATCTATTAAGTGTTTTAATCAAAAAGTAAGGAAATTTTCAAAAAATGCAAAACGAAGCAGTTTTGCCACTACTATGTTGCTTATTTGCAGTTTTGCCAGGTAAAGAAATAAACTATGGGTTTGTTTTTAAACAAACTGAAGGAGCTTGTTCAAAGGCTTACTTGTTGTCCACTGAAATTTGCAAAAAAACCTTAGAAAAACGTTTTTTAAAATATTTAAGTCAAAGAAGCAAATGTGCAAATTTCAAGTTGCCTCCTTGCAAATTTGCTGAATCGATCAACTATTTTTGAAGCTTGTTTTTCTACAAAATTAGGGGGTTGATTCATTAGTTTTTTTGGTATCTATTGAAAGTTTTAAATAAAGCGTTAGAGAGATGTTTTTTTGAATTTTTTGAGTCAAAGAAACAATTTTGCCAATATTGAGTTGTCTCATAACTTAAATGAAAAGTCGATAAAAATAACTTTGAAGAGAGTTTTCTAACAAACTCCAATCAACAGGTTTTTGATTGAGGTTTTCAGGTAGCCTAATCAACAGGTTTTTGGATTGAGCAAAAAGTTTTCATCAAAACGTAAGAAAAATGTTTTTAATTTTTGCTAATAAAAAAGCACTTGCATGAGGAGTTCAACGAAAAAACTTGACGTTACTTCAAACGGAAGTTTTCTTCTATTCTAGTAGTAAGTCTTCTTTCACATAGATTACTTGCGAAAAATTTAGAAAAATGTTTTCAGATGCAAAAAAACGCTATATCGTTTTTTTGTGCAATTTGTGTTTCTTTGTTAATTTCTGCTAGGTAGTTTCTCGCGGCTATTTCAATCATAATCCATCAATAGAGGCTCGTTGGGGGAGTATTTTTGAGATTAATTTTCAAAAAGAAATCAAGTTTTTTTTATACGTCTAAGCGGGGAAGGGACTTCTGAGGTGACGTCTGGAACCTCGGGCGATCATCTCTTTGTGACGTCTGTAACCAAAAAAAATGTCAGGCCTTCTTTATCGGGTGACGTCTGAAACCTTTGAAGAAAATCTCTTTCCCTTTGGTTGACTTGTCTGCAATCAAAAACTCTTCTTCTGGGGTAACGTCGTATTTTTGGGTTTTAATCCTGGGGTGTGGTCACGTCCCCCTCTTGGTTTCAAAAAAAAAAATTAACTTGCACGTCTAAGTTTCGAATTACTGGACAAAACAGTCAAAGTTGTTGTTGCAATTTTGGTGGTTTAATTGAAAAATCGTATTCTTGAAGGTTGCAATAACATTGGCAACATGCTGCAAGGGCAAAACGTGGAGGGCATCAAGGGATTTCGGAGTTATCAGTCGATTGATGTCCCTTTTCATCTTCTTTGAAATTGGCTCCAAAACTCTAGGCTGAAATTTCGTCAATATCATCAGTACATCAATTTGAGCGAAAAAAAGGGAAATGACATTGCTTTGAATCGAAGTGAAGAAAATAAAAAAAACTACAGAGAAAAACGCGTGCGAGACCGGACACGTTGCGAACGTACGTACCGTAAGCCATTTTCACCTTTACGACTCGTGTTTCTCCATCTCGTCCTGGTGTTGTCTCCATGAGTCTTCCCAATGGCCAAATGTCTCTTGGTGTTTGGCCTTTCAGCACCAAAACGATGTTGTCCACTTTGAGTGGTCGATCGCTGCTGTTGATCATTTTGACTGTTTGCTTTGAGTTGGCAGATACTCTTTCACCAAGCGTCGCCATCTATGGTTCATCAGATTCTGCGTGATCTGCCATGTCTCTAAATTGCCCTGGTGGCAAGCTTTTGAAGGGACGCTGGCTAAAAAAGGTTTGGAGTCAAGGTTTCATCGTTGTCAGGTTGTTCAGCAACGTTAGTCAGCGGTCTGGAACTAGGGATTCTGTTTACAACATGATTTTGAAGAAAGTGTTAAAGGACAGTCTTCTCCATCCTGGAATGAGGAGGAGCGTTCTATTGGCGTTTTTAAGTTTATTTTAAGATTATTTCTCGCAAAAAGTTTTTTGGAAACGTCTAATCCGGGAAGGGACTCATGAGGTCACGTCTGGGACCTCGGGCGATCATCTCTTGGTGACGCCTGTAACCAAAAAATTGTGGGGCCTTCTTGATCGATTGACGTCTGAAACATTTGAAAATCTTTTTGTCTTTGGTTGAGTCGTCTACAATTACAAACTTTTCCTTTGGGGTAACGTCGTAGTTCTGGGTTTTAGTCCTGGGGTATGGTCATGCACTCTTCTTGGTTTCAAAAAATTAAATTAATTTCAGAAGGTTTTTGTCCTATTTTATCAAGTCAGTGGTGGCAAAAATTATGTCTTAAAAGACATCTCTGTCTTGTCATTTGTTAAAAGAGCATGTCTAAGTTTCGAGTTACTGGACAAAAGAATCAAAATTGTTGTTGCAATTTTGGCGGTTTATTTGAATCATCAAAATCTTGAAGTTCGCAATAACATTGGCACTATGCTGCAAGGGCACAAATGGGGGCATCAAGGGCTTTCGGATGCATTTGTCTGGGTGTTGTCTCCTTGAGTCTTTCCAGTTGCCAAATGCCTCTTGTCTTGGTGCTTGGCCTTTCAGTCACAAAACCCACTTTGAGTGGTCGATGAATGCTGTTTCACCGTTTTGACCGTCTGCTAAGGGTTGGCAGATACTCTTTCATCAAGCGTAGCCATAAATGTTCCATCAGCTTCTGTGTGTTCTTCCAGGTCTTCAAGATTGCAAGTTGCTGGTCTCCCAATCGTCCTGGTGGCTTTGTCTGGAAGTGAGGATTGATTCTGTTTCCAATATGATTTTGTAAAAAGTGTCAAAGGACATTTTTCTCGATCCTAGAATGAGGAGGACCGTTTTGTTGGCGCTCCGAATCAAACGCTCTCAGACACCGCTAAAATGAAGGCCTTATGGACGATGGCCGTATGCACGAGTTTGGATACAGGCTTTTTTAAACGCACGAAATTTCGACATAAGTTTTTTCGAAAAAACGATTGTCTGGACAAGAACGCACAATATCAAAATTGGAGCGCACACAATTTGATTTGGAACGCACAAAGTTGGACATAACAATTTTATGAAAGTCTGGACATAGGGTCTTTTGAACGCACGATAGTTTGACCATGAACGCATAAATTATCAATTTTGGAGAGAACAAACTTTCGTCTGGAACGCAAAAAAACTCTCGACAAAGGCAATTTTGAACGCACGGAAGTCTGGAAAAGATGATTTTTGACTGCACGTTGAACGCACAAAAGTCTGGACATAGGGTCTTTTGAACGCACAAATTATCAATTTTGGAGCGCACAAAAATTCGTTTGGAACGCACAAAACTCTGGAAATAGGCATTTTTGAACGCACAAAATTCTGGACTTGGGGATTTTTGAAAGCACGAAAGTCTGGACATAGGCACATTCTGTCTGTGAGGATCTGGATATAGACACTTTCCGTCTGGGACGGTCTGGACATACCGTATTTCTGCCTGGCACCTCAACCTGGGTTTCATATTTACAATTTTTTTTAATTTCGATATCTTCATTTTGATATCAAATGCGAGTACGCTTAACTACTATCCAAATCATTTCGATGTCAAATCAAAGAGTAGTTAGAATAGCATGACAAGCAATTTTCAATGCTACAATCTATCGAAGCCAAATTGATTTGTTCACTTTGTCAACATTTATAATTGGTAACTCTTAGTAGTCCGTAAATTTCACGCATGAAGTGGAAACTCATATACAAATCTTCATTGACACGTATTCTTGAATTACGGAATCGAATCAATCATTCTAACAAATTGATCTCAATTGGAATACCGAAATTGATATGAGTTTGAGTGAATTTCACGATATCCATTCCAAATAAGAGCGTGTGGGGCACAATATAAGATATCCCGAACCCCGAGCTCTTCCTAACTCTACCCAATCAACAGCTCGGAACTAACAGTTCAGCCAGGATAAATAGAGCTTGAAAAACTAACAAAAATCAGTTGAAAACCGCAAAAATTGTCTTAAACTGATATACAATGCGTATTGAAGCACATTTCATGACTCGTCGAATGGAGAATTATTTTTGATATTCCCAAAAATTTTTTCTGACGACAAAGCTCCTAATTAAGGGCAACTTTTGTGCAGAGCATAAAGTCAGTTTTTGTTTTTGGTTTGAATGAAACCTATCATAGTTTTGATATTGTTTGTTAATTGAAATAAGTTGAGAAACAAAAATAATTATTGAAATATACTGGAATATTCAAATTTGAGTTATAATCTGATCTCTCTTTTATGAAGAAGACTAACTAGAACGCCAGAACAGGTCTATAGCTACCTATTGATTTAGTGACCAACTTGTTCATTGCCAGTTTTACAGTTTCGACTCATAAACTGAGTAACAACTTAAAACTACACAAATTTGATTGTTTCCATTTGAAATTTTTTGTATTTCTGAGCGAAACAAAATGTTAAACATCAAAGTTAAGCAATTACTTCTGAGGACAAATTGATTATCAAGTACTGCAACGGTAACCTACAGAATTGCGGATAATACAGTTCACCGCAAAGATAACTGCAAAAACGTAAACTGCCAACATTAACTGCAAAATTTAATTAAAAAAAAGGAATAACGGACAGATTTGAGACCGCTGAAACGAAATGGGCGGTGTAAAATTTTCCTTGTCTTTGAACGAATCGCAGACGTTCCATTTCGTCCACAACCCCGACTGCACCTAGAAGGCAAACTGCTGTTCAATCTGATGAAGAGAGTGCCCAAGGCAGCAACCAACAAAAATCGAGCGAATCAACAGCGAAACCCCAGCGAGGCAACTCGAAAAGCGCAACCTGTTTAGAGGCATTAAGCCAAGCAAAAGCGAACAGCAACAAGGAGTTTCAAGCTTAATGAACAGATTCAGTACAGTACCTGTACAATAATAGCCGGCCCAAATCCACTACAAGTTTCATGATTCAGTGCAAGAAGTTAACACTAAACCAGGGCTTGGATACCAAATAATCGACGATTCAGATGAACCCAACAAACGAAAGGTGCTCTACCAATAGACTCTTCGCCATCTAGATGAAGAAACTCAAGAAAAACGAGCTTCGAAAAAAGCTTCCACCCTACACAACTTGTTAGATCAACTAAAACAAGCAAGGGAACATGCAAAACAAGTTTGGATCATCATTTGCTTGTATACACAAGCAAAAACGCGCATCCAACAATGAATGCAGAGCAAAGCAGAATGATTCAAGCAGAGAAAAACAACTAAAACGACAACGAGAGCAACAACTTTGCAACGGACGAACCAGTTGCGCAAACGGTACAAAACAGAGCAACAGCAGGCGATCACGATAGCGCAGATTTTTCGGAAACACCTTCAGCAAAGCAAGGGCGCGACGCACGGACTATGAAATTTGACGGTTTACTCGAGACAAAGTTGCGACTAGAACGGGCAATGTTTGAGCAAAGAAAGCTGGAGCTGGAAATGCAAATAAAGGAACTCGAAACAAATCAACTACTAGAAGAAGAGCGCGAGTTAGAGCGCAAGGTGAAGAGAACAGCATCAGAAAATGGTAATTTTCCCCAATCAACCAGAAAAGATTTAAACCTAACTTTCTTTAAATAATTGTTAAAAATGACAGGTCGTGCATTGTTTCCAATCGAAAATAGCTATGGATCACTTTCTTCAATCAAGAACTCGGAAATAAACAAAAAAGGGAGTTTAGCTCAAACGTTAGGGTCAAAAAGCACATGTTTTTGGAGGATAGAAAAAGGGGCAGGCAAAACTACCAGATGGCCCTTCACACGCTGCAATTCTTCAGCCTAACCGTTTTCGTGGAATCTTACATACGGAGACTAATACTCTATATTCTGAGCGCCAGGAAAAAATTCAGACAAAAAATACAATCATCAATTTGTTAAAATTAACAGGACCCAATAACTCCTGCAAACTATGCTCGCGAGCCATCAGAAATGACACGCCACCAGTAAATTTTTTGAGCATTGAAAGAATGCCAAAATTTTTTTCCCAAAACATAATATTGTCCGAATAAATCTCGTTAATAGGGGTTCCCGCTATCAAAGCAATTTTTATTTTCACCGTCACTATTCTGGCTTGCTCAATAAAACCTACGACGAAAGTAAACAATTTTTATGTTTGCTCTCTTCACTTTTGTTCTGCGTGTGTTAGCATAACTTATCTTCACAAATGGCATTTCTCATTTCAAGTAAACTTCGTCAAAGTTAACGATTAGAAAGGGCTCCGGAGTAGTGAACTTCATAATATAAAGAATACATCTCTTTGACGACTCTTGGGAGCCTTCAAGAAGAGTGGCATCAAACACTCCTCTTGAGCGTTGTTAAAAAGACAACTCCCTCTTACATTGTTTTCTTTTAAAAAAGACTTCAAGAATGCACTTATTCATACGACCCGACTAAAACCCAGATTTATGTCAGGAATTACGTAAACTACTAGAATCGGGAACAATCATTCTATCAGCGATGGCTATGGTTGTCCTCTTTAGCTCATACATTTGGATCATTTTGATGTAGCATATTTGCGTTTTCTTTCTACGTTGTTGCCGTGATTTATCACTCTCGATGATATTTGATTGGGCTGAAACTTGACCATATCAAGTGGCCATGCATGGGAAGACAAATCAGCCAACTGCGGAGTTAGCTAAGCCTTGTTTTAGCATGCTATATCCCTCAACGGTACTGTTTCCATTCAAAACCATGAAATATAAGCATCCTTTTCAGTGTTATATTGTTCACGCATTTCCTTAATCATGATTATGAAATTTTCCATCACGCCGGGGGGATTTAATTGGAAACCTTAGAAAAAAGTACTGCAAAAGACGTGAATTGCTAGAAGGCTCCTAGTGGTATTGAGAGTCACAAATTAAAATGAACAAATGTCCTCCTCAAGTTATAAGTGACAATTACAGCTAGAGTAGCACCAGAGTCGACAACAACAACTGACCGCATAAATCAGAAATTTAGAAACACTTCCAATAATTCTTCAATTATCAATTTAGTCAGAAAGACAATTAAAATTTTATAATTCTCATATCCCATTAAAATTTAAACAAATTCGAATAGTAACCTAATTGACTGAGCTACTCAGATAAATTCAAAATTTTAATTTAGACAATGCCGTTTTCAAACTTGAACATAAAATAACTGTTAAAAGGGACGCTTCGTTTTGAGCAAGAATAAATGTACCTTGACTAAGTCAAAAAATTGATTTCTAAAGTAATCTTTGCACTGTAGTTTAAAAGGGCACCGTAAACGCTAATGATTTCTGTCGTTTTGTTTTGGACGAGTCTCTCGGTTGTGAGTTACTTTCACTTCCGCAGCTACTGGGCGAGGAGACATTGCTGGTTATAGGGTTAGACCTGTCTAGGGAATTATCTGTAGAGCTTTTTAAGGAACTACTGTCTGATTTTGTGCGGTGAGATTTAGACTTGGGGTGTGAAATGCATTCCGTTTCGGGTGACGTGATAGAGGTCGAAGTGTCATCCTGAGGCGATGAAAAGCTCTTCGTCTGGTGATAATTACTGTTCTCTTTACTACTTGGGGAGGTGGAGGCAATTGGACCGGTGAATGTCTGGTTCATTTTGCTGAAATGAAATTAAACAACTTGACTAACTGTTAAACACTTCGTTGTTCTTCGATTTAGGCCTTACAAAATACGCCAATATGATGTTCCATGAAGCTCCATTTTATCCAAAACTCAGTTAAGAAATCGTCTCGAAAGTTTTATAATTCGGTGATTTTGCTGCACATTGTTCAACATTCAAACCATATATCTGTGACCAAATTGATACTTCAAAGTTTGATTATTTCTGCTTCTAAGTTCTAAATCAAAATTTACGTTCTTTCATTTTTGTTGCGACCCACTTGTGGTGGGAGGAACTATATACTCAAATCGGTTTGTTTTTTTTCGTCAATTTTGGCCGATCGATATACTCATCGCAGAGAGTTGAGACTGGTATAATAAAAAAAACCCGCCCAGCGTAGAATGTGGAATTAAAATGATTTCTTTTATTTTGGTTTTTTAAAGGGAGTTATTAAAGTTTTGTGAATAGTAAGGGAAATTCCGATTTTTTTTTCACATTTTCCGTATTTTTGATCAGATTTTCCTCAATTTTGCCGAAATTTACGGAATTTCTGAAAATATGCTGTTGGTTTTAAGCAGACAGGAGGCTCGCCGATTTGTTTTAACCGGGTCCTTTGGTTGATAGTTATGCTACTTTCGAAATAGGGATATTTTTAAATGAAATAGCTCCAAATACTTTTTATACTAATTATGCCAGAAGTAAAGACCTAACATCTGCTGTCACAATCTTTGATAAGTCCGAAAAAACTGTTAGTTCTTCTGCTTTCTATAGGAGTCCTCTGGAACTAGAATTTTGCCAAATTTTCAAAACAATAACTTACAAAATGTGTCACTTATTTTTAGTTAAGAATTTTTTTTCTATTTGATCTTCTTCGCAAACACAAGTAAAAAATAATTGTTTATGTTAAACGAGCAGCAAAAACAGTGCTAGTTTTGGACTCATCTTGGATTCTTATAAATAATAACTATTCGGATTATATTTGAGCGCGGCCTTTTTGAAAATATTGTCACATTTTTCTTATTTACTGACTACAATGATTTCGAATCAAGGCTTAATCAATAACAGAGCCCAATTACAAAAAAACTGTGGCCAAATAAAAGTATATTCAGTCTTCAGAGAAAATCTAAGTTTTTTATGGCTCTGACAATGTGTTTTCGTAATTTTTAATTAATTTCTTGTTTTGCTTTCATTTGTCATTCTTTTTGAAGCCTCATGACTTCGTCTTATTGACAAAATCAAATTGGGTTCATTATGAAATATACAATAACCCCTACAAGGCTTTCAGTTATGTAATACTTGTTAGGAATTAAACATTTTTCTTAATAAATTGTCTGTGAAAATTTGAAGTTCGCCTATTTTTTTATCTTTCTTCTGTCCATACGTAGCTTAGTCTCAATATATACGGTGAGTGAAGTAAATGGAATAGTTTAAGGGCTTTATTTTTAAATATTGGTCTTTTGGCTTTCTTAAAAAAATTAACAAAATTTGAAATTTTTTCACTAAATTGTAATTTTTGCATTTTTGCCTGTATTTGAGGTTGTTATCTTCTCCCCTTCCGAAATACCACATTAACAAAACATCAACTAGTATCGAAAGAATGCGCAAAAAAACTATCAAGATTTCAGTGAATAGTTTGTACTATAAACGTTGCAAAACCGTTCATGAAAAAAATAACCTGATCTTTTTCCCTCTAATTGTCGTTCTTTTTGTTGTTACTTGACAATCAAAAAGCTTATTTGCTTCTATGGATGTTTAAAGAATTCTATTTACTGATTTCAAATTATCGCTAACGGTTTTAATGATTTTCAAATAACACTTCGAAAACATTTTGGCACTTCCCAAATTTTGGTCTCATTGTCGTCAACAAGTAAATTAGTCAGATTAGTGACAGAACTCATAACGTTTCTGTGGCTGCAAGACACATTTTTGCTGTTGGTTATATTTTGACTGCTGTTTTTAGAGCTTAGAAATGTGTTTAGATACGAATTTTGTGAGTTTTCAATACATGTCAATATTTGTGGTTCTTTGTTGACTTTCTGACAAAGAAAATATACAAAGAAGACGTAATTGGAGTCAAGGTACAACCGAGCAAAAAATTCAATTCGTTATTAATGGTTGTCAGCTTTCAACGCTTTTCAATGTCGTATAAAGTTTTAATCACTTCAACACTGGTTTCGATAAATTTTTAAGAAATATTGTGTTCTGTCCAGATTTTTTATTTTTTGTCGTCTTATGATTTGAGATCACTATAAAAAATCCACTGGCTTGCTGCTGTACAGTTCTAAGTTAATCTGTTTTGATCTAAGTGAAAGCTCACGCCTTGAATTTTCAAAAACATTTTCTAAAAAATCAAAGTGGCTTTTTGAGCTTGATCACTTGAATTATTTCTGTTAATTTTTTGCTTGATTGCTGTAGCGACAGGAGACATTCTCATTCTAGCGGCCAAATTCCAAAGGCTATATATCCAACTAATGGATTCTACGCTTTGGCACTCTTAAGAAAAAAGTCAGTTTTGAATATTTTCCCATTGCTGTGTTTTTGTTTCCTTGCCGCATTATCGCACTAACGGGTTGGCTCAATTGGCGTTGGAATAATGCGCAATTCAAGATATTTAATGTTCATCATGAATAGCTTATAGTTTTAACGGTTGCGACACTGCTTTCTGATTAAAATTAGTTGATTTTTTTCGTTTTTGCCGTTCTTTTTGTAGTCGTGTGACATATTACGGATAATTACAGGTCTCCATTGATTCCTATGAGGTAACATAGCCGGCAGATTGCCAGAAAATCGCCGCGTGTGGTCTTACATGAATTGAAACAACAAAAGGAATAAGATAGACCACTAGACTTTTTGGGTTAGATTCGGACTCAATTTTACGACACATACGGTCTATAAGGAAAAAGCCCTAAAAAAGCTTTTTCAAAATTGATATTTGAAATCATAAACTCCAGATTATTACTCAAGAATTAGGGCATATAACTAGATGTTATTAAAATGTAAAGCTCTATAAGTGAGTTCATAAGTCATTTTTTTGAGTGAGGTAAGTCACGCAATTGACATAAAAACAGAAATGACGTCACGTGCACAAACTTTAACTGCAAAGCAGTAGGAGTCACTGAAGTCAATTCCAAGAAGCCAGGTCGCAAGAATCATTGATGGAGACGAGGAATTTTAAAAAACCACAATGTCCCAAACAATAGCCGCTATCGCTTCGCGGCTATTAATAAATTAACCTTCATAATGAGCTGAGTTGATATGTACTGGTTTCAATCAATTTGTAGTTTTCAAAACTTAAAGCGTGTGTTTGAACTTTGTCCTTTTTGTTTGTCTTTTTCGACCCGTTACCGAGTCTCATATCTTATATAATGAAGTACAGGTTAATTTTTTCAGTTCAGGTTTTATCTGATTCCATTTTCAATTTATTATGGAGTGTTTTTTTCAAAAAAAAATACGGACATCCTGTTTTGATTGCAACTATTAATTGCAATTATTTGATTTTTATTATAGTCTTGTCCAGTAGCCTCATTAATGGCAAGTCTCATTGGCCCCCTAACCCAGCATCATATTTTTCACTTAGTTGTTTGTTGAACGATATGTGAATTTTTGAAAGTCTTATCTTCCTCGTCTGTAGACAATTAAATCAAAATGTGGATGAGCGGGGTCGGAACATTATGTGCGAACGCACATTACCGAGCCTCCTTGTTTTATGAAGAATTGCTTTCTTCATTTCTTGCTTCTTTGACCCATTCTTTTAATTGAAAAGGTGAAACTTCAAATGCCCGTTCGTCCTGAAAATTGATCGCCAAATTATTCACTATGTTAGGCAGTTTTTTCCAGTTTACTGGAACTTCACTCATTCTCGAAATATGCTTTTCTTTCAGGTAATTTTCCGGCAATTTTTTTAAAACAAAAGAATTTGAAATACCACTAGCAGCATCAATCAAATGGCTGGATAGACTTACTTTACAGAGAGAGATGCCGGTCGTCCATTTGCAAATCCACTGACACCAGAAGAAGGCAAACTGGAAGCTCTGAGGTGCTCCGTCCGGCCACCTTCACCCTCTGGTCCCTCCCCTGATGCTTCCCTGTCTAGGAATCCCTGCACCACTATCTCCATATCTCTCATCTGGTATGTGAGTCGTTCATTGTCTGCTGTGAGGTGTTTGCGCTGTTTCTTCTCCTGTTTTAGCTTGAATGCTTGTTCATTGCACTGAACACGCAGTTCCCTAGTACGCAATAAAAACTGTTAACTCAGTTTTTATTATTTTAACATCGTCACAACGTCCTTCAGAAAGAAGAACAAATAGACAATTACGCGGGAGTTTAAGAAAAACACCCATGCTTGTGAAAAGTAAAAAAAGTAAACTATTCTAAAGAAGTGGCTCACTTTTCCATTTCTCCTTTCATTTCGAGTGATGCCTGTAAACTCTCGACCTGCAGACGACAGCTCTGAAGCTCATCCTCTTTCTGGATCAAAGTTTCTCTCTGAAACAAATTCTCATCCATAGAGGATTTATTTTTTCCTTTGTGAATTTAAGAAAGAGTTGTGCGCTTTCAGATATATCATTATTGTTGCAACCTTGTGTAATGAGGCAAGGAACTCTTTGCTAGCCTGGGTTTTTTGCTGTCATTTCTAATTGCAAACGAAATTGTGCGATTTCACACGACAGAACTTTAGAGTGAAGGGGCAAAATAATTTGGCCCTGTGCTTATTAAGAACTACCCTTTTTTGAATGATTGAAAGCAGCAACTAAATTTCACAGTTTTCTAATAATCAAGCCCATCGGTACTTAACGATTGTTTGTTTTTAGTGCTGCAAAACGATAGATGAGCGGAAATCTAAGTCGCATTTTTTGGAATTTCAATTTTCCCCAAGATACGAAGATGAAAAGCTATCGTTTTCACGTCATCAATTAGCAATTAAAAATGATGATGATGAAATACCAGAGCATTTGCATCATTCATCTCTCTTCTCAGGCGATGGATTTCCTCGTCCCTCATCTCCAGGACACACCTGAGGGACTCCAACTCCTGTGGCATCAACTCAGGTCCCACTTCCATATCGGGAACTGATTTTGTTCTAGGACGCCCATCCGCTTCCGGCTAAAAAAACACAAGCATGTTTGAGCTATTGCTTATCCTTATCATGAATTTTTTTGGAAACACTGTCCCGCAATTTCTGGTTTATAAACGATTCTCCACTTTCTGATGACTCCAGCTTTATAATTAAAAGGCCCGACTCTCGTACTAAAATTTAGAATTCAAAGTCCCTTATCCAATAAAAAATTAAAAAATACAAGAAATTGAATATTGAGTATAGATTTCTTAACACTAATTCCACAAACCAAGATTCGCTTTCCGAAAAAAAAATTCATGCATAGAATCCCCGATACTTTTCAGATGCCAGTAATGAAAAATGAACTAACAATGGAGTCTAACCAAATCTAATAACTTTATTATCCTAATTGAGGTATCTAAGAGACGAAGGATCGAGTTTCAAGGCAATGCCAATGTAACTACATAATGCAATTAATCTTGTGGTTAGTTTCAAATTAAGAGGCTGCTTACTTCAAAGAACCCCTTCTTCCACTGATCTTCATCTAGATTGCCACTCTGCTCGATGTATCTCTCCAACTCCATCAACTTCCTAGCCAGTCCACTGTTCTTCTGTTCCAGCTCAGATATCTGTTCCTGTACAAACACAAACTATAGAATCATTTTGACCCAGGTCATTGAGAACTTCGGAAGTTATTCGAGAACCGCGTACTGGTTTCAGATCCAGAATTTCGAAGTCACTTCTACAGAGTTTAGTTTATCCAAGAAGAAACACGCATTGAGCACAATCCGAAGATTTTATTAACTTCCGGCAGTATAAAATTGCACAGCAGACTTTCGATATTTCAAAACTTGTTTGTGGGTGTCTTGAAGCAAAAGGACATGCTTTTTAGTTTCATCAGATTTCCATTTTTCTCATTTGTGGGGCGGGAAGGTTCTGAGTAAATAAAATAATCGATGAGTTGCTTGGGCAGGTTACAATAAAAATCATTAATCATCTATAAAATTTTGCCGCACGGAAATATATCTTATATAAAAACTAAATATCTCAAGAGTTCACCTTTATTCGAGATGCTAAAATTTTGGGAGTGAAAGGGGTTTTTTCTAGCAAATAGATTACAATGATAAATATAGCCGGCAGATTGCCCGAAAATAGCCGCCGTTGACGCGCTAGACGCACAAAAAGTTTCAAAAAGTGTTCTAATTCAATGTGCAGTTTCATTCTGTTAGATTCTAAACCTGCACTTATTTCAGCTTCTAAACTGAAGAGTACTAAGCTTAATACCACTATCAGCTAGCAATCGTTCTAGTGAACTTTGATAACCTAATTCAAAAAGACTTAATGACCGGGCTTTATCGGTTTATCCCGTTTCTTTTGATTTTGCTCTTTTGACATTGACCGTATTCACTAAATTACACAATTCAATGCTTGAAAGAATTCAAAACCCATTCAGTTGAAACAAAGAGTGAAGTAAGTCAGAAGTCAAACGTGAGAATCGTGACTTCTGTAAAACGAAAAACGTGATCAAAAGGTAAAGTGAATTAAAAGCATAGCAGGACAAGTCCTGACGTACAATTCAAAGAATTTCTATTGACTAAACAAAAAACTAGACTTAGAACGGACTATGAGGGAATTGGGAAACTCATTTCCAAAAAAATCAGATTAAAAAACAAAATCAATATAAAAATGCCGCATATGTACAAAAAATCACTAGCGAGAAATGAAAACTTGATTAACATAACTATGCCTAAAATGAACTATGAATGGGTTGGGAAAATCATTTAGAAAAAAAACGATCCAAAAAAGGGAAAAAACAGTAAAACTCAAAGTGAAATTGCCACGAACAAAAAACCACTAACGAGAAAGCGAATGTTTGTTCAAACACCGTTTTCTCAATCTACTTTAACAATAGAGCGAAAAAATTTCACGCCGAAAAACCACTCGCTTTTTCGCTCCACTTCCTGTTTGGGCGTGACCAAAATCACCACAACTTGACTTCAAAAATCATGAAAATATGTGAACAGATCTTTAAAAAATATAGCAGGAAAAGTCCTGACGCACAATTCAAAGAATTTTCATTGACAAAACAAACAACTAGACCCAGAACAGATTATGAGTGAATTGGGAAAACCATTTCTAAAAAAAATCATAAAAAGAATTAAAAAAAAACAAAATCAATGTCAAAATGCCGCATGTGAACAAAAAACCACTAGCGAGAAATCGAAATT
Organism: Convolutriloba macropyga; assembly: GCF_964194025.1. Taxonomy (NCBI): domain Eukaryota; kingdom Metazoa; phylum Xenacoelomorpha; order Acoela; family Convolutidae; genus Convolutriloba; species Convolutriloba macropyga. The sequence goes on from NC_134475.1 coordinate 48,262,711, forward strand.
TGGTTTAAACAAAAAACTAGGCCTAGAAGGACTTATGACTGGATGCGGAAAACCATTTAGAAAAAAATGATCAAAAAAAACAGTAAAAATCAAAGTGAATTTGCCGCATGTGAACAAAAAACCACTAGAGAGAAAGCCAATTTTTATTCAAACACCGTTTTCTCACTCTACTTTAAAATTAGAGCGAAAAAATTTCACGCCGCAAAGCCACTCGCTTTTTCGCTCCACTTCCTGTTTCGGCGTGACCAAAATCACTACTCCAATTTGACTTCAAAAATCATGAAAATGTGTGAACAGATCTTAAAAAAATATAGCAGGAAAAGTCCTGACGCACAATTCAAAGAATTTTCATTGACAAAACAAACAACTAGACCCAGAACGGATGAGTGAATTGGGAAAACCATTTCTAAAAAAATCATAAAAAGAATTAAAAAAACAAAATCAATGTCAAAATGCCGCATGTGAACAAAAAACCACTAGCGAGAAATCGAAATTTGGTTTAAACAAAAAACTAGGCCTAGAATGACTTATGAATGGATGGGGAAAACCATTTAGAAAAAAATGATCAAAAAACAGTAAAAATCAAAGTGAATTTGCCGCATGTGAACAAAAAACCACTAGAGAGAAAGCCAATTTTTATTCAAACACCGTTTTCTCACTCTTCTTTAAAATTAGAGCGAAAAAATTTCACGCCGCAAAGCCACTCGCTTTTTCGCTCCACTTCCTGTTTCGGCGTGACCAAAATCACTACTCCAATTTGACTTCAAAAATCATGAAAATGTGTGAACAGATCTTAAAAAAATATAGCAGGAAAAGTCCTGACGCACAATTCAAAGAATTTTCATTGACAAAACAAACAACTAGACCCAGAACGGATGAGTGAATTGGGAAAACCATTTCTAAAAAAAATCATAAAAAGAATTAAAAAAAAACAAAATCAATGTCAAAATGCCGCATGTGAACAAAAAACCACTAGCGAGAAATCGAAATTTGGTTTAAACAAAAAACTAGGCCTAGAAGGACTTATGACTGGATGCGGAAAACCATTTAGAAAAAAATGATCAAAAAAACAGTAAAAATCAAAGTGAATTTGCCGCATGTGAACAAAAAACCACTAGAGAGAAAGCCAATTTTTATTCAAACACCGTTTTCTCACTCTACTTTAAAATTAGAGCGAAAAAATTTCACGCCGCAAAGCCACTCGCTTTTTCGCTCCACTTCCTGTTTCGGCGTGACCAAAATCACTACTCCAATTTGACTTCAAAAATCATGAAAATGTGTGAACAGATCTTAAAAAAATATAGCAGGAAAAGTCCTGACGCACAATTCAAAGAATTTTCATTGACAAAACAAACAACTAGACCCAGAACGGATGAGTGAATTGGGAAAACCATTTCTAAAAAAATCATAAAAAGAATTAAAAAAACAAAATCAATGTCAAAATGCCGCATGTGAACAAAAAACCACTAGCGAGAAATCGAAATTTGGTTTAAACAAAAAACTAGGCCTAGAATGACTTATGAATGGATGGGGAAAACCATTTAGAAAAAAATGATCAAAAAACAGTAAAAATCAAAGTGAATTTGCCGCATGTGAACAAAAAACCACTAGAGAGAAAGCCAATTTTTATTCAAACACCGTTTTCTCACTCTACTTTAAAATTAGAGCGAAAAAATTTCACGCCGCAAAATCATTCACTTTTTCGCTCCATTTCCTGTTTCGGCGTGACCAAAATTACTACCCCAATTTGACTTCAAAAATCATAAAAATGTGTGAACAGATCTTTCAAAAAACGACAGCGCCCCAATAGAATTCAAATTCTTTGAATTGTAAAAAAAGACAGCGCCCCAATACAGTTCAAACTCTTTGAATTGTTAAAAAGGAGAGCACCTAAATAATAGCCGAGAGGCTGACGGCGGCTATTAATAAACATGAATTGACTCCAAAATATTTAAACCTACTCTGAGTTTATTGATGGTCTGCGAGGACACCAATTGTGTGCTAGTAATGTCTTGAGTGTATTGGTCATTCAGCGACTCCACCGTTTGTCTGTGCTTTCTCTCTATATTCTCTATTGTCGCCTCCTGATTGGCTAAAACCTCCTCGAGCTCTGATTGGTGCGATTCTTTTAGTTGAGACAACTGCAACTCGTGTTCTGTAACCAGGAACTCCTTTTCCTCTTCATGAGATTGCTTCACTGAAATCAAAAATTTAGATAACTTTAACCAAATCAAGAAGTTCATTCTTCAAAGTTAATAACCACGGTTAATATATTGACCGATGCAATACAATGTTAGCAATAATAACTAATATTTCCAAGATACACCACAACCTCATGCATTAAAGGGGGTACACCAATCGTAAGAATCGTATATTTCATTAACCCCCACCAAAACTCGCTCTTTGGCATATTATAGTAGTCTACTACAACAGACAATTTGCAATTTGGGGTAATGAACACAACTAACGATATCAATTTTCAAGGGTACACAAAAATCTTATCTAAAAATTTAATATCTTCGCTATAATTGTATTACAAAAGGCATGACGTACGCTTTTCTGTTTGTTCATCCGTCTCCATCTCCATTTGAGATCTGAGCTGACTGAGTCTGTCCCGCTGTTCATGACCCAACTGCTCCACTCTAGCCTCATGGTGTACCCTCAGCTGATTAATCTGCCCATTAGCTGCATCTGCAAAAGGAAATTTACCCAATTTTAAACAAACTCAGTTGCATATTTCGAAACGGCAACATCAATGAACAAATGAATCAAGACACGGTTGCTACCGCCATTGAGAAGTCATCAAACCCCTAAGCAAAACAGGTGTTAGGAGGGCAATAACAACCGTGTGCTGTGTTTGTGTTATCAGTGCTATCACAACAGTGATCGCGCACACCACTGTTTTACTGATCGTAACACCAAGTAAAAATCATTAATCATCTATAAAATTTTGCCGCACGGAAATATATCTTATATAAAAACTAAATATCTCAAGAGTTCACCTTTATTCGAGATGCTAAAATTTTGGGAGTGAAAGGGGTTTTTTCTAGCAAATAGATTACAATGATAAATATAGCCGGCAGATTGCCCGAAAATAGCCGCCGTTGACGCGCTAGACGCACAAAAATTTTCAAAAAGTGTTCTAATTCAATGTGCAGTTTCATTCTGTTAGATTCTAAACCTGCACTTATTTCAGCTTCTAAACTGAAGAGTACTAAGCTTAATACCACTATCAGCTAGCAATCGTTCTAGTGAACTTTGATAACCTAATTCAAAAAGACTTAATGACCGGGCTTTATCGGTTTATCCCGTTTCTTTTGATTTTGCTCTTTTGACATTGACCGTATTCACTAAATTACACAATTCAATGCTTGAAAGAATTCAAAACCCATTCAGTTGAAACAAAGAGTGAAGTAAGTCAGAAGTCAAACGTGAGAATCGTGACTTCTGTAAAACGAAAAACGTGATCAAAAGGTAAAGTGAATTAAAAGCATAGCAGGACAAGTCCTGACGTACAATTCAAAGAATTTCTATTGACTAAACAAAAAACTAGACTTAGAACGGACTATGAGGGAATTGGGAAACTCATTTCCAAAAAAATCAGATTAAAAAACAAAATCAATATAAAAATGCCGCATATGTACAAAAAATCACTAGCGAGAAATGAAAACTTGATTAACATAACTATGCCTAAAATGAACTATGAATGGGTTGGGAAAATCATTTAGAAAAAAAACGATCCAAAAAAGGGAAAAAACAGTAAAACTCAAAGTGAAATTGCCACGAACAAAAAACCACTAACGAGAAAGCGAATGTTTGTTCAAACACCGTTTTCTCAATCTACTTTAACAATAGAGCGAAAAAATTTCACGCCGAAAAACCACTCGCTTTTTCGCTCCACTTCCTGTTTGGGCGTGACCAAAATCACCACAACTTGACTTCAAAAATCATGAAAATATGTGAACAGATCTTTAAAAAATATAGCAGGAAAAGTCCTGACGCACAATTCAAAGAATTTTCATTGACAAAACAAACAACTAGAACCAGAACAGATTATGAGTGAATTGGGAAAACCATTTCTAAAAAAAATCATAAAAAGAATTAAAAAAAAACAAAATCAATGTCAAAATGCCGCATGTGAACAAAAAACCACTAGCGAGAAATCGAAATTTGGTTTAAACAAAAAACTAGGCCTAGAAGGACTTATGACTGGATGCGGAAAACCATTTAGAAAAAAATGATCAAAAAAAACAGTAAAAATCAAAGTGAATTTGCCGCATGTGAACAAAAAACCACTAGAGAGAAAGCCAATTTTTATTCAAACACCGTTTTCTCACTCTACTTTAAAATTAGAGCGAAAAAATTTCACGCCGCAAAGCCACTCGCTTTTTCGCTCCACTTCCTGTTTCGGCGTGACCAAAATCACTACTCCAATTTGACTTCAAAAATCATGAAAATGTGTGAACAGATCTTAAAAAAATATAGCAGGAAAAGTCCTGACGCACAATTCAAAGAATTCTCATTGACAAAACAAACAACTAGACCCAGAACGGATGAGTGAATTGGGAAAACCATTTCTAAAAAAATCATAAAAAGAATTAAAAAAACAAAATCAATGTCAAAATGCCGCATGTGAACAAAAAACCACTAGCGAGAAATCGAAATTTGGTTTAAACAAAAAACTAGGCCTAGAATGACTTATGACTGGATGCGGAAAACCATTTAGAAAAAAATGATCAAAAAAAACAGTAAAAATCAAAGTGAATTTGCCGCATGTGAACAAAAAACCACTAGAGAGAAAGCCAATTTTTATTCAAACACCGTTTTCTCACTCTACTTTAAAATTAGAGCGAAAAAATTTCACGCCGCAAAGCCACTCGCTTTTTCGCTCCACTTCCTGTTTCGGCGTGACCAAAATCACTACTCCAATTTGACTTCAAAAATCATGAAAATGTGTGAACAGATCTTAAAAAAATATAGCAGGAAAAGTCCTGACGCACAATTCAAAGAATTCTCATTGACAAAACAAACAACTAGACCCAGAACGGATGAGTGAATTGGGAAAACCATTTCTAAAAAAATCATAAAAAGAATTAAAAAAACAAAATCAATGTCAAAATGCCGCATGTGAACAAAAAACCACTAGCGAGAAATCGAAATTTGGTTTAAACAAAAAACTAGGCCTAGAATGACTTATGAATGGATGGGGAAAACCATTTAGAAAAAAATGATCAAAAAACAGTAAAAATCAAAGTGAATTTGCCGCATGTGAACAAAAAACCACTAGAGAGAAAGCCAATTTTTATTCAAACACCGTTTTCTCACTCTACTTTAAAATTAGAGCGAAAAAATTTCACGCCGCAAAGCCACTCGCTTTTTCGCTCCACTTCCTGTTTCGGCGTGACCAAAATCACTACTCCAATTTGACTTCAAAAATCATGAAAATGTGTGAACAGATCTTAAAAAAATATAGCAGGAAAAGTCCTGACGCACAATTCAAAGAATTTTCATTGACAAAACAAACAACTAGACCCAGAACGGATGAGTGAATTGGGAAAACCATTTCTAAAAAAAATCATAAAAAGAATTAAAAAAAAACAAAATCAATGTCAAAATGCCGCATGTGAACAAAAAACCACTAGCGAGAAATCGAAATTTGGTTTAAACAAAAAACTAGGCCTAGAAGGACTTATGACTGGATGCGGAAAACCATTTAGAAAAAAATGATCAAAAAAACAGTAAAAATCAAAGTGAATTTGCCGCATGTGAACAAAAAACCACTAGAGAGAAAGCCAATTTTTATTCAAACACCGTTTTCTCACTCTACTTTAAAATTAGAGCGAAAAAATTTCACGCCGCAAAGCCACTCGCTTTTTCGCTCCACTTCCTGTTTCGGCGTGACCAAAATCACTACTCCAATTTGACTTCAAAAATCATGAAAATGTGTGAACAGATCTTAAAAAAATATAGCAGGAAAAGTCCTGACGCACAATTCAAAGAATTTTCATTGACAAAACAAACAACTAGACCCAGAACGGATGAGTGAATTGGGAAAACCATTTCTAAAAAAATCATAAAAAGAATTAAAAAAACAAAATCAATGTCAAAATGCCGCATGTGAACAAAAAACCACTAGCGAGAAATCGAAATTTGGTTTAAACAAAAAACTAGGCCTAGAATGACTTATGAATGGATGGGGAAAACCATTTAGAAAAAAATGATCAAAAAACAGTAAAAATCAAAGTGAATTTGCCGCATGTGAACAAAAAACCACTAGAGAGAAAGCCAATTTTTATTCAAACACCGTTTTCTCACTCTACTTTAAAATTAGAGCGAAAAAATTTCACGCCGCAAAATCATTCACTTTTTCGCTCCATTTCCTGTTTCGGCGTGACCAAAATTACTACCCCAATTTGACTTCAAAAATCATAAAAATGTGTGAACAGATCTTTCAAAAAACGACAGCGCCCCAATAGAATTCAAATTCTTTGAATTGTAAAAAAAGACAGCGCCCCAATACAGTTCAAACTCTTTGAATTGTTAAAAAGGAGAGCACCTAAATAATAGCCGAGAGGCTGACGGCGGCTATTAATAAACATGAATTGACTCCAAAATATTTAAACCTACTCTGAGTTTATTGATGGTCTGCGAGGACACCAATTGTGTGCTAGTAATGTCTTGAGTGTACTGGTCATTCAGCGACTCCACCGTTTGTCTGTGCTTTCTCTCTATATTCTCTATTGTCGCCTCCTGATTGGCTAAAACCTCCTCGAGCTCTGATTGGTGCGATTCTTTTAGTTGAGACAACTGCAACTCGTGTTCTGTAACCAGGAACTCCTTTTCCTCTTCATGAGATTGCTTCACTGAAATCAAAAATTTAGATAACTTTAACCAAATCAAGAAGTTCATTCTTCAAAGTTAATAACCACGGTTAATATATTGACCGATGCAATACAATGTTAGCAATAATAACTAATATTTCCAAGATACACCACAACCTCATGCATTAAAGGGGGTACACCAATCGTAAGAATCGTATATTTCATTAACCCCCACCAAAACTCGCTCTTTGGCATATTATAGTAGTCTACTACAACAGACAATTTGCAATTTGGGGTAATGAACACAACTAACGATATCAATTTTCAAGGGTACACAAAAATCTTATCTAAAAATTTAATATCTTCGCTATAATTGTATTACAAAAGGCATGACGTACGCTTTTCTGTTTGTTCATCCGTCTCCATCTCCATTTGAGATCTGAGCTGACTGAGTCTGTCCCGCTGTTCATGACCCAACTGCTCCACTCTAGCCTCATGGTGTACCCTCAGCTGATTAATCTGCCCATTAGCTGCATCTGCAAAAGGAAATTTACCCAATTTTAAACAAACTCAGTTGCATATTTCGAAACGGCAACATCAATGAACAAATGAATCAAGACACGGTTGCTACCGCCATTGAGAAGTCATCAAACCCCTAAGCAAAACAGGTGTTAGGAGGGCAATAACAACCGTGTGCTGTGTTTGTGTTATCAGTGCTATCACAACAGTGATCGCGCACACCACTGTTTTACTGATCATAACACCAAGTTTAGCCACTCATCATTTCGCAATAGTGGCTAGAAAGGAGTAAAGGAACTGTGAAGTAATGTCCCCAAATCTCCGCCAACGTTTCAGATTTCTTAGTATTCAACGGGCGTCAACAATTTATCACATTGGCAAATTATGTATCTGTTTTATTGGTACAAAAGTTGTTTTTCAAAACCACACGGTTGTTTTCAACAGAAGTTTTCAACCTCTTAGCTCAACCCGAGTTATTGAACGACTTTGAGAGGTAAATAAAATAGCCAGGTAATGCTTTTTAATTAACTCTGGTTGGCATTGTAACCGCTGCATAACTGACGCAACTAATTTGTTGCTTAGACGACAAAATTCCGTCCTTCATTATATAGCGACAGTAGCTGAAAAAGGGGAAGTTCGTAGCTTAATAACACCACACAGTCTTCTCCCACTATATTTCATTCTCGTGATTCACTGGTCGTCCATTTCAATTCATCGATATTTTTATGCAAGACCGTTGTTACCGCAAAGGAATTTGATTTTAAATTTTAGAAGCCCTGTAGAAATTTCAGTTAATTTGCATTACAAGTTTGATAATTCTCGAGAGATAATTTTAAAGAGTCATACACTGAAAGTTGCCCCCATGAAGTTATATCAACGGGAAACAAAAACATTTGTTCATATTCTGTCAGCATTCTACATTTATGCTTGATTAAAGGAAAAACAGTAGAAAATTGACGTACTCTCCTAGAAGGTTGCTTGACTCATTTGAAGCGTTAAAAGCGGCTCTGCTTTAACTGCTCATGCGAGCAATATAGATCACGCCAGACGCAAACATCAAAGGGCTAGAAAGTCAATCAGTAGGTACAAAAAACTAAAAATAAAGAAAGCTTCAAAATTCTGAACAATTTGATTCAAAACTTATAAATTGTCATTTAAATCATTTATGTTTACTATTTCAGGAGTTTCCACAAACAGTGTACTGCGACAAAAATAAAGCCCTATCATATGGACTTAGAGAAAGTCCAAATAATGCCATCAGGCACTATCGGCTCAAACCGTTTTATTCAATGAAAATAAGTCAAACTTTTTTCAAACAAAAGACTGCACGGAGATACCGACAGGCCCCAAAGACTTTGCACAACAAATTAAAAACAAAGCTAATGTTGGACAAATTGCTCTGAATCGACTGAGGGTGGCTCGATTTTGTTTTAATAATGGCGTGGTAAGTTTAGACTAAGGGGCTTCAAATGGTCATGTTAGATCTTGAACAACTTTATCATTTGACTTTCAGGAGTAAATTGTCACCACATGAGTTAAGCAGCTTGAAATTGTGAATGAAAGCGCAAATTAGACGGAGCAAAAATCCAGAAGTGAAAACGGCAAAAAAAGAAACATACGACTACAATAATCACTTCAAACTTCGTTCGAGAGCAATTATCAACTGCAATTCGGCATAATTGATAAGAAAATGATACCTGGTGGCACAAACTGAACAAAAGTTATCAAAAAGACATAAACTTTGTTTCAAAACTTCAATTGAAAACATACGTTGGACGAATTGCTCTCAAATGGCTGGCGAGACAATGAGTTTATAAGGGGGAACAAGCTACAGAAACTTTTATAGTGCAAAAAAAAATTTAACTACGCAGGGTTTCGAACCGTGGACGTCTCGGATGAGCATCGGCGAAATTCACCATTTCGCTGTAGGGGCTATTTAGGTTAGCTATTTCGCGGTAGGGGCTAATCGCTCAAAATCCGATTTATTTTAGGAACAATTCAAATCAGTTAACAAATCAGTCAAATGTGAAAAAGTCACTCGAGAAATGAAATCGAAAGAATGTTTAGAAAAAACGATCAAGCAAAATCTTTACATAAAAAAAGACACACACGTTTACAAATTTTGTTCGAGAGTTATTAAAATGGATTGTTTCATTGATTCATCATACAAAAACTTTTGTGGGCACAAAGGAAAGCAGGGCTTTTGTATACAGTTCACGCTTTAAAATATTTCTAGCACAATAATTCAAAACGCAGCTTGTTTTATTGCTCTCATTAAGCACATTTCAAGATACTAACTTTGACGCTGCTTGGTGCGCGGTGCCCTCTCCGTGTTAAAACCCAAACACTTGGCGATAAACTTCATCTTGAAATTCGTCAAACTATCACAGAACGGGCTGTTAACTTTTCGGATCTAATCGAGTTCAGCAAATAACGTAGGGTGGTAGAGCAAATTTGAGGTCAATGTTTACGATGGTTCAAATCGCGTGTTTCACAATTTTGTACTCACCAAATAAAACTTTCATTTGGACGGTCAGACTTAAATTTGATAATAATTTTGTACCCTCAAAGATCACATGGTACTGTTTGAACATACTTTGGTCCAATCAATATTAGACGAAAAGATTCATCAAAACGTAACGGAACGACACTGTCTTTAATTGAACCAATAAACAATTAGCCTCACAAAACATAAATGTCGATTAGTACCATAATTAGCAAACAGCACAAGAGATTTCTCGCAATAGCCAACGGATTTTGGTAAGTCGAAAGCAAACGAAATTTAACCTAACGGAAAGCTAAATACAAATTACGTTGCAAAGTTTCACAAATTCTATAAATTGCTGCAAAATTTTATACAAAAGCGACCTGCATGCTGATTGTATTGAATCTCATATAATCATCATAGCTGCAAAATTAAATAGTCAAATTGTTCACACACAAAATTGAACAGTCATTCAAATTTACAACTCTGAAAATAACATTGTAACTGAGAGAGCAATGTTAGACCCAAGTAAACTGTTTTTATATGCCTCTCCTAGCATAAAAATACACGCATTTAAAAACTGGCAAAATGACGCCATATAGATATTTTTAATTTAACCGCAAAAACAACAGCTTTTGATGAAAACTTGATGACACGCAGGTATTGGCAAGTATTAACTTCTATCAAAGAAATATTCGCAATGCGTTATTAAAAACTTACCCAGTGCTTCAGTTGATTGCTCAAGAGTTTCATGAAGTCGTGCAATCTCACACTTCAGCTCAGGAACAGAGAAAACTCCCATCTGAAAAAATAAGACCATATTAGCATAAATTAGATTTTATAATTTTTCCCCGTTATATTAAATCAAAAATGTTTTAACATAACCGACTAACGATGGAGCGAATTGCTCTCAAACCACCGGCGAGCGGTTAGCTTCATCAGTAGCTAGCTACGGTTTAGTGAGGCTACGTTTAGCTGAATTGAAGGGTGTGAGGTGAGTGCAGCGTGGGAGGTGGGTGCACCCGGGGGGGGGGGGGGGGGGGGGGCGCTCTAAGAACCGTATTTCACGCTATAAGTATAAGTCTCCAAAACAGTTTCTGTGAATCGCATAATTTGAGACCGGTGCGTTGAAAGGCTCTATGAAAACTTAATGCCCGCTGGACGCCGCCTGTTTATCCTGTTTTTGAGGACGAAAAGTCAAATGGGTCAGACGAAAAATAGGTCAAGCAAAAAATCGCGTTAAAAAATTTAAAAGACCAACAGGACTGATATAATTGCTACAAACTTGGTTTGAGAGCAATTAAAAATAATACACCAAATACCAGAGCATTTACGACGGGAGAACACTAATGGATACTGCGGTCGCAACAATCAACGAGCGCCAACAAAGAATAGTATATGTATGTGTTTTCTATTTTTTAGCTATAATGAGAGCTTGCAGGCAGGACCTTTCCTGAGAAGTCATCATTTAACCATTCAAAGTAAAAGCATAAAAGCGAGTCAAAAAACTCCACATTTTTGATGAATTTGTAGGGGCAACACGATAACCAAATTCTTATCAAGTTATAAATTTTATGTACTGCCCATTTTAAACTCCAGCTTAGTATCACTTAGTGGTTGAGGACTGTGGCAAATTATGCTTCTCTCGGTTAGATAGGTTAGCTTTTATTTATTGCAACTTAAACCATGCTGTTTTTCTTCAGCGTGGGGTTGAAGCAAAACCGTTACTATCTCTGCAGTTAAATTCATCAACGCCATTTACGAAAATTATCCGAAAGCTATATTTTTCTTGCAAATGTAACAAGCAAACTTGGGAGAAAATTGACAATTTGGCAATTTTATCAGTCAATTATTCTACATTTAATGACAAGGTACTTATTTTGTTAAAACATAGCTTCAAAAGGTGTTCTAAATTGGTCCGCAATTTTTTTATATTCGATAAATATGCTGAATTCAGCCGCTAAATTGGAATACACTAGGCTAATTAGCAGTATACTTTAAGACACTTTGATATCCTAGTGACCTAAGTCTTAAACCAACGTCAGAGTGCCCCGACTTTATTGATTCATCTCGCTTCTTTTGATTTCGCATTTTGTCTTTGAAAGTGTTCGAGTAAAATTTTTGAGAAAAAATTCTTTCAATTGAAACAGAGAGTGAGGTAAATCAAAAGTTAGACGTGAAAGTGGTTTAAACCATTAACCAATCTAACGATGACAGTCAACAAAGCACATGATCATATACCCAAAACAACAGGCAAAAAATCTTAAAAACAATTAAACATAGACCGCAGATTGCCGGAAACTAGCCGCGATAGACGCTTGTGGCCTTCCCTGAATTGAAACAACTAAAGGAACAAGATAGGCAGATTGACCAAAAGTCCTTTAGTAGACCACTAGATTTTTTGGGTTAGATATGTACTGTCAATTTTATGACATACGGTCTATAAGGAAAAAGCCCTAAAAGAGCTTTCTCAAAATTGATATTCCAAATCAAAAACTCAAGACTAATACTCAAGAATTAGGGCATTGATCTTCAACTAGTAAATGTTCCTAAAATTTAAAATTCCATAAGCGAGTTGAGAAATCATTTTTTTAAGTGAGGTAAGTCACGCAATTGACCTAAAAGCAGAAATGACGTCACGGTAAGACGAAACAAAAATCTGTTAGACGAAGTAAAAAAAATAATAGCCGCATGGAATTGCTGGAATACTGAGAAATTTTGCAAAATGGCATATTTTGAGGACTAGAGGCGTCAAAGTAAGAAAAAAAAAACAAACTAGAAGCTAAAATCCTCAATCAAAGCACAAATTTTGAAAATTATTGTAAGTCAGAAAATATTATCCAAAGTCACAAAAAAACATCAGCATTTCCCGTAGGTCAAAAGGGGACAAAACAACAACTGAAGGCAATAGTCAACAGTTCGCCAAACATCTCAAAATCAAATGGTATCCAGTCAATAAAGACGATAGCTAAAAACTTAAGCCGATAAAGTAACAAAATTTTCACAGCACTAAGGAGAAATATATTTTCTGAGACTATGCAAAAAGACCACAAGAGAAGCAGCAAAAACGGGAAAGACTCAAAAATTTGAAAAGAAACAGTTGAAAAGTTGAAAATTCACTGCTTTCTAAAATCATTATATAGGTTCATTAGTGCCGCATCCGTAAACAATAACATTTGATATGAAAAAAAACTAAGTTATTATCAGACAACTAATGAAGAATAAAACGGGGCAAAAACTCAAATATGCATTAAATTTTTTTAAAAAAATTTGTGTCAAAGTCATAGAAAGCATTAGCTGTCAACTGCAATATCTAATTCGTTCAATTTAATCTCGATTAGCAATCGAACAGAGTAGTCATTAAAAAGAAAAAATAAAGTCAACGGCACAAAAACACTAACTATGAAATTATACCATTAATTAGATCCATTTGTATCATTGGAAAATGATGAGAACAGTCGTTACAGAGACTAATTGATAACAGAACTGCAAACCCTCAAAAAATCGCTGATACAAATTGTGACTGAGTAGTAGAAACCTTTTGATATCTACTGAAACTATTCTATAGCTTTTGAGCCGAAATTAGTCAGACTAAGAAACACGAAAACAAAAGAACTAAAAAAAACAAACTGAAATAAACATATCCCATAGATTAACGTAAAATAGCCGCCGTCGATTCCCGTAACTCCTCTTATTGAAAAAATAGTTTTAATACCAATAAGCATTAGAGATGGTAACTAATATTTATAAGAACAGAGTTTAAGTAGCACGCGTCTACAATTAGGCTCTATCGTTTTACCCCATTCTCATCTTTGATTTCGGTTTTCAAACACTAAGCAGAATAAGCAAAGAATGAAACCAGCCCAGAGACGTCAAAGTTTTTACACAAAAGGTTGAAAAAGCGGCAAAATAAGGTATGGGAAACAAACTTTTAATCAACAAAGTAGAAAAATAGGAGTGATACAATAGCCGACTAGGTCGCTTATAAATATAACCAAGTAACGTCGAGCGAATTGCGGGTTACCTTTTAAGAATAAGAAACGCCCTTTACACCAAAAAATCGTCTCTTCAAAACAGTTTCCGTGAACCAAATACTAAGAGACTAGTAAGGCATAAGGCTCTAAGAAAGCTGCTCAGCTACTTAATGACCTCTGGGATTTACCTGATTATCCCATTTTTGAGGACAAAAAGTTAAAAGGGTCAGACAAAAAATCGGTCAAGCAAAAATTGCATTAAAAAGACCACACACAGGCATAATACAATCGCTACAAATTTTGTTTAAGAGCAATTTAAAAAATCAGTGATCTCTTATTTAATCAAACAGTCTATAAGTTAGCATGATTAAAATTACCACTAACTTGACTTCCAAAATCATACAAAGTCCTCCAGAACTTTCAAAATCGTGTTCTGCGATTTTTTTCAATTTTACTAAGGTTACTAAAACGAATGAAAACTGCAAGGTCAGGGATACAAATGCAGAATAATTTGATTACAACCCACCACCCCCATAACCTTATAGCAGTAGCACAAAACATTTGGCCGGCCTAGCTTTGAAAATGAGCAAAATCCGCACAAAATTTGATGACAATATATATCACACGCCTCCAACAAAGGTTTTGTTTGTGACCGAAAAAATCAGCCGGATAGATTTCCACTCCAGATACCACAATACCAAACAAAATTGACGGTAACTGACCGCGTAATTAGTTGAAAATATTGGTCATTAAGTTGTTGCTCATTAAAACATTGTGATAAAAGAACAAAATGAAATAAATGGGACTGCTCAACTTTGTTTTACGGCCCTGATAAACAAAACAGTGCTGATTATAAGCTAACCGACTGTGCCATGTGTTGTATGAGAATAGAGAACACATCGACTGCCTTGTTGGATGCCTCCAATGACAGAGTAGACTTCTCTAACAGATGACACTTCTGTTCCAATTGTGCGGAGAGAGATGATACCTCACTCTGCATTCGCTCCAACTCACTCTCTTCTGTAATCACAACAACACAATTGATTTGGTGCAAGTCAAATACTGAAAAATACGCTAAATGGGATGGATCCTTTCTGTTTATTCTCCATCAAACATTCTACAACTCCTATGCGAACATTATTTTTCTAACAGCAATGCAACCCCTGTGGTAAAAAATGAATGACGACATTTCGGTAATCTTGGTGTGTGCGTGTGAGCCGGGGGGGGGGGGGGGGTGCAATTGCGGTGAGCAATAAGATAAATTGGTTCAAGAACTTTCTCTATAAGATGTTTATGAAAATAAAAAGGCTATTAATTCCAAAAAAAAAGAAGAATACATACCGATTTTCAAGATTTCGTTTTTAAATGTTGTTAAATAAAATCCATCATTATAAACAAACTGAATTAATATACACTTTTGATAGTCGGAAGAGAGAACAAATAAATGGTTCAATTCGGGGTAAGGTCATATTTGAAGTACATTCTCAAATCACAATGCAATTAGCATCCAAAGTCAATGACGTCACCTAAGAATTATTCTGATAGATATAAAAGTCACGCGAATTAATGCACCACATCCGGTCTGCAAAAATGCTTTAAACGCATAAACACCTTGTTAGAACAGCTCTTCACGGGGAATGAGCACAAAAATGGCACCAGCTACCCTAGCGTCTTTTTTAGTCACTTCCTTTCATTAATGGGGGTCAAAGTATTATTTATCCTAGACTAGTTTTAGGTTACAAAAGAACAATTATAATAATTGAATTTAATGATTTTGGATTGAGGATAAGGAGCATTTTAAGACAAAAAACGCAGAAAAAGTTTACCTTTTGATGAAGTATTGCTCGTGCTTTTAGCACCAGTTTGTTTCTGCAGTCCACTTGTTGCCAGTTTAGACTGACCAGCCGGTCCTTTCTTCTTTCTCTGCATAACAGGAGATGCCGGTAGAGGTCCAGCAGCCAGCCGACCGGATACAATGGGCATTGAAGTTTTCCGGTTGGCAGCATTACTCGAAGGTGATGCCGCAACATTGGGCGCATTCGCAGATGACGTCACGTGATTGGATGAGTTCGAAGTCTTGGATTGCGCTGATGGGGGTTTTCTGTTGTTTTGGTTGGCTAAGTTGGGGTTTTTCGCAGACGGAGCCGCGTTTGCAGCTGAACGATCAGTACTTTTGTTGCTCGATACTAAAAAAAGCAATTAAACCAATTCGATGAAAGCTTTTCAGTTGATCGCTATTCAGTTGAAATAAAACAAACAATTTGAACACAAACTCGATTTAGTATATTCCATGTGCAAACATTCGCACTCAAAAATCTTATAAAATTTTACAATCTTATAATTTGAAAGTTTAGAGAGGAAAAGGTGGTTTAAGTCTAGCAGTTAACTCCACAAAAATAATAATGCAGAGTTACAATAATTATATACTGAGATCATTAGAGTTTATCTTTGTTTTTAGTTTTTTAAAAGATTTTGATTGAGTTGACCATTCAATCTATAAAAACTATTTTAAAAATTGTTTTAGGATATGCCAGCGATGCTTACGGAAGAGCTCACTTTAGTGGAAGGAATTATGATGACATTTTCGCGCCACAAAACTAAACTTCGCATGCTTTTCAGGCCACAGTGAAGCCAAAACGCTTATTGCTCAAGTTCACAGATGGTTGAAAAATTCATCAGAAAGAATACAAAATTAGAAGGGACAGTTCTATTTTTCATCTCCTAAGAACACATTTATGCCTGTTCCTGGACTGATTAGGGTTTAATTAGCCTAAAAAGAGATGGGATTAGCCATTGCAATTTACATATCCCATTAGGAGCATCAAATACATATTAAGGCCATCTTTTATGTATTGCCGGAAAATAGCCGCGATAGACGCTTGTGGCTTTCCAAGAATTGCAACAACTAAAGAAATGATATAGACCCCCAGTCGTTTAATAGACCACTAGATGTTTTGGGTTAGATTCGGACAGTCATTTTTATGAGACACATACGCTCGAAAAAACCTAATAGAGCTGTTTCAAAATTAATATTCAAAATCAAAAACTCAAGATTTTAATACCCGGGAAATAGGGCATATACACTTGGCACTACTTAGATGCACTCTATTGATCTTAAACTAGTAAATTTTCATAAAATTTAAGTTCATAAAGTGATTTCAGAAGTCATTTTTTTTGAGTGAGCTAAGTCATGCAACTGACCTAAAAGCAGAACGACGTCACGCACACAAATTTTGACTGCAAAGCAGTAAAATTCCCTGAAATTGAAAAAGTCGATTGCAAGAAGCCAGGTCGCAAGAATCATCGATAGAGACGACGAATTAAAAAACATAGCTGGACAATTCCTGACGTAAATTCAAAGAACTTTCATTGACTAGACCTAGATTGGACTATGAGTGATTTAAAACTTTTAAAAAAACTGAAAATCAATGTCAAAATTCCGCATGTGAACAAAAAAACCACTAGCGAGAAAGAAACCTGGTTCAAACAAAAAAGTAGGCCTAAAAGAACTGAATGGATTAGGAAAACCATTCAGAAAACAATCCGATCCAAAAATTGAAAAAAAGCGGCAAAAATCAAAGTGAAATGGCCACAAGTGAACAAAAAACCACTAGTGAGAAATCAAATTTTTGTTCGAACACCGTTTTCTCTCTACTTTAGAATTAGAGTAATTAGAGTGAAAACATTTGATGCCGAAAAACCACTCGCCTTTTTCGCTCAACTTCCTGTTTCGGTGTGACCAAAATCACTACTCCAATTTGATTTCAAACGTCATGAAAATGTGCGAACAGATCTTTAAAAAAGACAGCGCCTCACAGCAATTCAAATTCTTTTAATTTTAAAAAACCACGATGTCCCCAACAATATCCGCTATCACTTCGCGGCTACTAAAAAGAAACAGTTCCAGAAAGAAAACAATCTGTCTCTGGAATAATCCGGATTGCTCCCAAAAGGCATCATTCGACTAGACGAAATTGCCTTTTCATGTCCTTTAAAGTATGCAGACATATTTGGTTTTTATACTGATACTATTGATACGTACTGGTGAACAATTTATCATCATTATAAAAAGAGGCAAAAGCACTCAGAAAATCTGAAACATTCGCCTTCGTCTATAGCCACGTAAAAAAAATCAGGGAGTTTCATTCAGGGATTCATTCATTCAGGTCATTCAGGGAGGTTAATTGATCCGACCCACATGTGGGGGAGGAATTATATACTCAAATGGGTTTTTTCTGTTGACAATTTTTGCCGATCGATATATTCATCGTAGAGAGTTGAGACTGGTATCATTAGAAAGCTCGTCCAGCGCAGAATATGGAATTAAAAAGATTTTTTTTGATTTTCGTATTTTACGAGGAGTTAATCGAGAAAAATAGAGTGAATTCCGTTGATTTATTCAAATTTTCCGTAATTTTAGACCAAATTTTAGTTAATTTTGCTAAAACTTAAAATTTTTAAAGAAAATGTTATTGCTTTCACGGTTAAGAATAGAAAATGCCCGCCAACTTGTTTTAGTCGAGCTTTTTGTTTAATATTTCTGCTCAATTTTCCGAATTTGATACTTTTTTAACTCAAAAAAGGCTGCAAATAAGCTTTTGTTTCCTACTTAGTTTAAATTTGCAAGAAGTAGAGACCTAACATCTGCTGGAACAATCTTTAAAAACTCCTAAAAAGATAGCTGCACATTCGCTTCCTGTAGGAGTTTTCTGGAATTAAATTTGTGCCAGTTTTTTGAAACATAGACCTAAAAATTATACAAAGTCCATGATTTGATTGTGGTTTTTTGAAATATTTCATTTAATAAATGATCTATTAAGCAAAAAAAAAAGATTAATTAGTTGTTTTGTTTGATGCTGCGAAAAATCAGGGCTAGGGGTCAACTCAACATGGATTCTTACAATCAATAATTTTTTGGATTATATTAGGGCGCTGTATTTTTCAATTTTTTTTTCGCAGTTTTGTGTTTTTTGTGTTGATTACTGACATGAATTATTTCAAATCGCGGCCAAATCAATGACTATCAATCCTATTTACAACACAAAAGGCCATGTGAATTTACAGTTGGTCTTCAGAGAAAAGCTCACTTTTTATGGCTTTGAAAATGTATTTTCGTAAATTTTAAATGATTTCCGTTTGTTTTGGATTTATTAGTAAAATTTTTTGCAGCCGCATGACTACAATTTAATAATTAAAGAGTCAAATGGGTTCTTAAAGAGCTGCAGGAGAGTCTATACAATGCCTTCAGTTATTATCTAATGCCTCTTATGACTTTGAATGTATTTGTTTTAAGAGAATGGTAGTGAAGATTTGAAATCTGTCAACTTTTAATGTTATTCCTGTCCACTTGTAGCTTAGTTTCATTATATGCGAGGCAGAACTTATTCTTAGCGGAAAAAATACTTTATATTGGTTTAATTTTTTTTTGTCTTTCTTACTTCGAAATTTGATGAAATTTGAAGTTTTGTGAATTTTTGCACGTTTTCCTGTATTTGAGGTAGTCATTCATTCTCATCTCAATTAAACATATTATTTATAGCTCCAATTCGCATTGAAAAAATGCTCAAAAACATTTTCAATGACTTCCGCAAATAGCTGATAGTTTTAACGACCGCGAAGTCGTTCTCTCAAAACTTCCTGGATTTGTGTCTTTGCCTGTAACTGTAGCTCTTTTCGTCTTCATACGGCATATCCCTGTCAATCAAAAACCCTAATTGCTTCAATAGACGTTTAAATGAATCTATTTACTGATTTTGGGATTAGAGCTAAATGTTTTATTGATTTTCAATTATTTTTTAAAAATAATTTTGAATTTCCAAATTTTTGCATATTTTCCTGTATCTTGGGTTGTTATTTGTTCTCTTTTCAAATTATCAAACTAAAGATAGTTCCAACTGGCATTGAAGGAATGCGCAAAAGAACCTGTTCAAAGACTTCAGTTAATAGCCTACAGTTTTAACGGCTGCGCATCCGTGCTCACAAAATTTATTAGGTTTTTTTTGTTTTTGCCTCTAAATGTCGTTCTTTTTGTTGTCGTTCGGTCTTTTTATGACAATTAAAGGCTTTGAACGCTTCCACGATTCTTAAACTGAAAATTTTTTCCTGATTTCTGTTTATAGTTAAGGGTTTCGAAGACATTCAATTTTTTCTTTAACGAAAACATTTTTTGTTATTCCCATTTTTGTTATCTTTGTCCTCAAAAAGTAACTAAGTCTTATTATTGACAGAGCTTATCAATTTTCTGTTGCTCTAAACAATATTTCCGCTGTTGGTTATGTTTTGGCAGATGTCAATAGAGCTTAGAAATGTGTTCAAAAGAATTTTGTGGGTTTTCGATACTGGTCGGTATTTGTGGTTTATTTTTTACAAAGACGCTTTATTTAGAACACCCAGTTAAAATCAAAAAGAACTAAAGCACATCATTTAATCACTTCGTCAATTTAATGATTTTAAAGGTTTTCTAATGTATTCTAGATATAATGGCTTCAACACTGTGGCTTCAATAAATTGTTTGTGAAATTTCTAGTTTAAACGAATTTGCTGTTTTTTTGTCGTCCTTTGATTCGGCTTCAATAATAACAAGTACAACTGGATCCTGAGCAGTTGCAAATTAATCTCTTTGTTTAAAGTTCAAAGCTTGTGGTTTGTTAGAACTTCTGAAAATATTTCTATTAAAACAATCAGTTGATTTTTGATTTGTCACATATATATATATATATATATATATATATATATATATATATACATATATATATATATATATATATATATATATATATATAATTTCTTTCAATTTTATAGCTTGGTCTCTGTAACGATAGGTCGCAACTTCTTTCCAGTAAACCAAGAACAAATCTTAATTATAGTTTTATTTTAAACCAAGGGTTTATTGGGTTTGGTATTAAGCACTTGTATAACATAGCTGATAGATAGCCAGAAAATAGCCGCAATAGCTTCGTAGATCCACCGTCTCAAAAAAAACAGTAAAAGAGACAGACCAAAAAAATTCGGTCTTTTAATTGAAGGCTGATATGTTATATTTTGATTAAAGAACTGTATAAGTTTTTGCTGCCTCTTTTAGCTGCTCTCTAATAACCTTCATTTAGAGTGACACACGCCCATTTGACTTTATCTCTTTGAATTAAAGTAAATAAAAGTCAATTTCAAAGTGAGGAAGTTATTTTTGTGAGTGAGGTAAGTCAGATGTGACCAAAAATTTAATCACGCAAATGAACAAAAAAACTCGCTCCACTAAGAGCGAAAAATGACGTCACGCACGCACTTCAGTTGAAATAGCATGAACGAATGAACAAAAAGCAGATTTGAAGTGGTTGTGACGTCATATGGTCGTAACAAAAATAGCGACGACGAAATAAAAAAAAAACAAGAGAAGGACAATAATAGCCTCAGCTAACGCTGTGCGGCTATTAAAAAAATTGCTTGATTTTGGGATATTCGCTCATTCTGAGTTTTCTGTTTCCTTTGCACATTATCACACTAATGGGTTGGCCCAATTGGCTCTGTTAGTTCTGCAGTCGTCCAATATATTACGGATAACGACAAGTCTCAACTGCTTCACGTATAAATTAGCCTTCATAATTAGCCGAGGTGATACGAAGTGGTTTCGTTTCAATCAATTTGAAATTGGTTATTTTCAAAAAAAAGTTGTATTTTGGAACTTTGTCTTTTTTGCTCTTTATTGTCGGCCTGTCACCGAGTCGCATTATTGAGAGGTCTCATATCTTATCCAATGGAAATCTAATGAAGTACAGGTTGATTTGTTATGATCGGGTTTTATCGGATTCCTTCTTCATTTTGTTTTCTGTTTTTTAATATGTTCATCGAGTTTTTGGTCTTAATTAATGTTTGCTAGTATTTTGTTTTTGGATGTATCTCGTCCAGTACTCTCATTGATGGCAGGTCTCATCGGCTCTCTAATCCAGCTCTAATTATTTGGTGTAAGACATGAGAGTTTTCGGACCTTTTCTTTCTCTTCCTCATTTGGTAGACTATTAAATCAAAAGGTGGATGGGCGAGGTCGGAACATCATGTGCAAACGCACATTACCGAGCCTCCTTGTTATTATATCAACACAGCCACATATTTTACTCAATTCAACTTTGTCATGGATATATCGGGATAGGAACAAAAGGCCTTACATGAGGATAGACTTGGACTTTTCTGAGCACATTGGACTGAGGAGGAGGAATCAACATCAAATATTGACAGGTAGTTTTCCTTCTCGACACTTGGCAAGACATCAGCAGCACCAATTGCAACTCCCGGCGATTGGATACCTTTACCACTCGGCATCTTCTCTTTTTGAGCAACTTCTGAATAACATGCACTGTAGGATCAAAAACATGCGAAGGAGGAGGACAAGTTATTTTAAGGTCATACAAGTTTCCTTCCTCGGATCCCTACTTTTACATATTCTGATAGCTTTCATGGCAAAATTTTACTTGCAATGGAAGTCAAAATTCACGATGCAACATTGGAAATGTAGGAACAGGCTATTCTACTTCCATTCAAATAAAAGCTCCATCATTAATCACAGTATCGTAGGTGAATAGCATCTTTAGTTTCAAATATTCAAACAGTAAAACCCAGATGGGAAGACCAAAACAACCATTGACAAATATCAATTTACAGCATTAGCAACAGAGAACTTCAGGCAAAATTAAATGTAGCAAAAATTTTCCATCAGACTACCATTGCAAATTTAGAACATACCTTTAGCAAGCCCACTTCGGGGCATCGCTTTCTTCGTTTGTTCCGATTTCTTTGCATCCGCGGAACCTGGCCTATCTGCGCTACTTTTGTGCGCAGAAGTTGAGGACAGAACTCTCGGCTGAGCAAGCTTGCTTGTTTTTGTCTCCATTTTAGCCGACTGTGCGTTGTTGACATCCTTTACCTTGTTTGTATCGGGCTTCTAAAACAACAAAAAGGCTTATAAAAGCGTTTACTTCTGTAGTTCACTTCGCAGTTTAAAGCACTAGTTGTTAATAATCGTTAGTCCTAAAAACCTCATTAAAAATCTCACCAGGTCAAGATGACCAATTAACGGATAATAAATAAAATAGCAGGCAGATTGCCAGAAAATAGCCGCAATAGCTTCGTAGATCTGCAGTCTCAAAAAAGTTAAAAAGACAGACCAAAAAAGAAATTTATTCTTTTCATTAAGAGCTGAGATGTTATATTTTGATTAAAAATCTGTATAAATTATTGCTACCTCTATTAGCTGCTCTCAAATAATCTTCAATTAGAGTGACACACATTCGCTTGACCTTATCTCTTTGAATTAAGATAAACAAAAGTCAATTTCAAAGTGAGGAAGTCATTTTTGAGAGTGAGGTAAATCACGTGTGAACAAAAACTTAACGACGCAAATGAACAAAAAAACTCACTCAACTGAGAGTGAAAATGACGTCACAAACGAAATTCAGTTGAAATTGCATGAAAGAGTGAACAAAAAGCAGATTTCAAGTGATTGTGACGTCATCTGGTCGTAACAAGTCTTAACGACGAAAAAAACATAGCAGGACAAGTCCTGACGTACAATTCAAAGAATTTTCACTGACCAAACAAAAACTAGATCTAAAAGGGGCTATGAGTGGATTGGGAAACCCATTTCTAAACAAATCCGATCAAAAAAATAAAAAATAAATACCAAAATCCCGCATGTGAACAAAAAACCACTAGCGAGAAAAGAAAATTTGGTTAAAACAAAAAACTAGGCATAGAATGAACTATGAATGGATTGGGAAAACCATTTAGAAAAAATCCGATCCAGTATGTTGAAAAAAACAGTAAAAATCAAAGTGAAATTGCCGCATGTGAACAAAAAATCACTAGCAAGAAAGCGAAATTTTGTTCAAACACCGTTTTCTCTCAATTTTAAAATTAGAGCGAACAAATTTCACGCCGCAAAACCACTTGCTTTTCCACTTCATTTCCTGTTTCGGCGTAACCAAAATCATAACTCCAATTTGACTTAAAAAATCATGAAAATGTGTGAACAGATCGTAAAAAAAACATAGCCAGATAGAAACGGCATTCAAAAATAAATTGAACATAAAAAATTAGAAAAACTTAAGTTTTTTTTTAAATAGTACAAGGAAACATAAAGCCGAATAATGTTCTTTTGCAATTAGAGCAATGAAAAACTCGAAAAATTATGGGCACGTCTTAATAGGCTAAGAAACTTGTCTAAGATTGAAAAAAAGAAAAACTGCGAAAAAAATAAGAAAAATGGTTTAAAAATTCTCAATTTTTCTGTCATTTTTCCTAAGAAAAAATGTTTTATGCCAACAGAACTTTAATCAATTGGTATCTGAAAATTCCTTACGTAATACGCTTCTACTCAAATCCCACTTAAAGCAGTAAAACAAAACAGGCAAAAAATCATTAAATTTCGTCTAAAAATCAGCAAAACTTATCAAAAACCACCCACCAAAATTAGCATTCAACTCAAATTAACTACTTGAAACCTTCAATTCCTATCAAAACAAGCCTAAAACTAATACAATAGCATAATCAAGCTTCATAGCCATCAAAAGTTGCGAAGAAACTGCTTTTAAAAGCCGCACGTGAACAAAAAATTTCGCTCGCTTAGAGAAAAATTTTTTCACACATCAATTTCTCGCTCTCTCAAAAACAGCGGTATGAACAAAAACCACTCTCTTTTCACTCCCCTATTCACTTTTGTTCAGCAGCAAAATCCCTCCAAATTTTTTTACGCGTCTCATTTCCCGCTTCAAAAATCACTCCAATAAAATTGATTAAAAAAGGACTTCTCCAATACTCCTCTTCGAGTCGTAAAAAGACAGCGCCCCAATACAATTCAAATTCTTTGAATTGTAAAAAAAAACCAAGAGAAGACCAATAATAGCCTCAGCTATCGCTTTACGGCTATTAATAAATTCAACAAGTTTTACAAAACCAGGTTAAGTAATGATCATCGCCCTTCATTGAACAAAGTTGAACACACTCTTTCTTCGTTCCAAATTTTAGACTTAAAACTACTCAATTCAGCAAATATGCAGCATGAGCTGGGCATCTAGACAAACAGCTGTACAATAGCTGATACGGATGTAAAATACCTGCACAGTTAAACAAATCAGATAAATATAACTAACTTGATCCCTGTTGGTCTGCACAGCAGGCAGAGGTCTCTGGTTGGCCAGTTTTGGATGTCGAGCTGGTAAAGGTGGTGGCCCTGCACTTCCTGCATTACTACCTTTCCTCAATCCATGAGCACTTTGGTTGTTAGCAACTGTCGGCTTCTGAGCACCACGCGATGATCCCACGACCATACTTTCACCAAATTCTGTACTCGCACACTGATTGGTCAATAATTCGGCCTCACTTTGGTTTGTAACTAGAGCGACTTCACTTTGATTGGTTGATAACTTCTCAGTACTATGATTGGCAGTGGCCGATTGCGATCTCAAAAATGGTAAATTGCTCCCAGCGGCCGATGGCGCCCGTAGTCTGCTAATCAATTTGTTATTGACGTCTGAACTCGATGTTGGCAAACTGAATTTCTTCTTGGGAACCCTCACAATTGCAGGGTCATGTCTTAGTATCTCATCATCTGTATCTTGAAGGTCAAGCGACGAATCTTTACTTTCAGCTTTTGTTGTCGATGATACTTTTTCGTCTTCAGAAAGATGATAATTACTATTCAACCTTCCTTCGGAACCCTTTGATTTTCGTTCACTGCTCGAATTTTCGTGACTTGACTTCTCGGGTTCGAAAATTAAACTCGGAGATGGTAACTCTAACTCGCTGAATCGTTTGTCCGGGTGGTTTGCTGTACAGTAGTAAGGCTCGTTGGCAGATTGCACGTAATAATTATCTGGATTCCGTTCCAAATTTAATCCATTGTTCAGGTCCTTGTGTTCATGCTGATTTTGGATATGACCAGATAGTGGTTTATTTTCCCTTAGGGACTGATCTACTTTGCTTCTCTTCGGTTCCCCTTCAAAATGTGACGGGCTTTGATTCTGTGTCAACTTTGGAACAGGCGGCAATTCTCTGTTTAAAATCTGCGGTTTTGAAATATATCCAAATTTCTGATTAGCCGGTGGTTGGCTTTCTCCTTTTGCTAACACTGGCGCTGCAACTGATGATAATGATGACACAGCTACGTTTGAAGATTGGTATCCGGTGGTTTTATTTGACGGGTTTTTAATACTTTTCGCATTATTGTAAGACAAAGGTGCTTTAAGAGCCGAGTTTTTATTGCTAGCGTCACTTTTCAACAACAATGCACTACTTTTTTGTAAATTTGAAGCTACACTATTGCTGGTAATACTACTAATGCCACTAGCTTTAGCAGGAAAATTTTGAGAGTACTGTTTGCTATCTAAAGCCGTTCCTTGTTTTGCATTGTGGAAAACAACATCTTTTTCCTTCTCCACTATTTTTCCTCCATTACTTTTCCCGTTATTGTAGCACAGTTCCTTTCCTCCGTCAATATTACTTACTTTCCCATGCATATCCGCAGTTATACCATGTTCACTATTCAGTTCACTTTGTTCATAATTTGGTCCCAAAATCGAATTCTGAGTTTCCTGTGAAGTGGGACGCTTTGTTGAATCAAACACAGGCTTAGTTTGCATACCATGACAGTTAGACGTTGATAAGTTTTCACTCAATTTCCTGTACTGTTCACTACTTATTTGAGGCTCCAAGTAAATTGGTGTAGTTTGTTCATGTTCTAGAGTGTTCACAGAAGTGTTCAGATTTAGTTGGCTATTAACGTAGACGTCATCTTGGACTATTTCGTACTCCTTGTCACTGATCAATTGGTTGGAAGAAGAACTTGATGCTTTGCGCAGATTGTTTCCATAATCATTTTCAGGAGATGATCGCTCTGAGTTGGAGTGGTCTAAAGCATAAAATTGAAGTAAACAAATTTAAAACAAACAAACCTCCCTATTTCATCATCAAAAACATTAAACATCATGTAAACCACATCACATCCTAATTGCGAAAATTTATATATGCCATTATTAAAACAAAAATAAAAAATTTATCCACTTGAACAGACCGACTGTTGAGCTAGCCACCCAACATTTAAACGCTTCAATTGCTTTTCAACTGATTTATATTCTAATAAGTTTACTTACAATTCATTCTCTTCTAATCAAACAAGCCAAGCAACATAAAACGATATCAAAATCATTCGAAGTTGAGCAAATCTGTAAACTGCTCTTTCGAGGGATCAAGAAAAAATGTTGTCAAGTTCAGAAAACAGAAAGGGTCCCGTATATCTGCTTTCGCAAAGCGAGTTCGAACTTTAACTGACATAACAATTAGAAGTTTTGCCCAACTTTAAGCATATATCCGGCGAAAGGCAAATAATGCAAGTTTTAACGCAAAACAGCCAGAATCTTTTTCGAAATAATTTGACAATCATTTTAATACATCTATGAGCAGCTACGTAACTCATGATAATAATATACCCTCTTTCAAAGATATTATTTGTGTTGTTTCTTCTAGATTTAATCAAACTCCAACAAAGTAGCACGCTCAGTAAAATCATTAAAACTCTGAGAAGTACTTTTCAAAAACTCAGGCATGAAAAAGCTAAATGGAGACAAAACGGAAATTGTCAAACATTGTCAAACGGAAATTGCATTTAAAAGTAGAACCAAAATGCATTAAATAGGACCCGAGTAACTCACGGTTCTGATTGGCAGCAGCTAACAGCCAAGAAAGCTTCCTAAAGTAGGCAAAATTGACGCTCCTCTAGAAAAAGCACAACTCAGAAACAACTTGAATCCACTATCAACAGGTTTTTATCGTGTGCGCACAATTGAGCGGCAATTTTAGATGAAGCAAAGTGGTAAGGTGCATCTTTTACTAACAGATAAAAAGCTCTCTATTGTTTATTTTTCTGCAAATTACACTAGATTTAGTCGCAAAACTTCGAAATCAGTGGGAAAAGCTGATCAATCAGCAAAACCTATTCGAGATACATCAACATGTCAGTTTAAAAATTGCGAGACACCAACTTTGGCGTGCCTATCAAAACCGCTCAATGGTAAACAGCTCGTTTAAAGCAGTTTGAAGCAGCTACTAAGGCAATCAAGAAATTAACGCAACGATCAAAAACAGTCTTCATCAATTTTTAAAATGACATCTAGAAAAAAAGATCAAAAGAATCCATTAAAAATATTTGAAATTTCAGTTGAGCCAAATTTGCATTTAATATTTACAAAAGCAGCTAAAGCCACATAAACAGCAGTAATGAAACAAATGTTTTCAAAGTTCACAGCCACCAAATTGCCAAAAAGCTTGCTACAAAATACTCTATTCTGATATTTTGTGTAGATAACAGATAAGTTTAATTAATCATAAAAATTTAAAAAGTCAACCCTTGAAACAGGCAACAAGATATTAAAATTATTAAAAGATTCTCCATTAGGCTTCAAAAAGTACAAATTAAAAAACAGCCTTATAACATGCAGTTCTGGTCAAATTATGCTAAATAAAGCTTCTATCAAAATTTTAGGCCAAAACATAGCCGGCATGCTGCCAGAAAAAAGCCACAGTTGACGCACATCCGGATTGAAACGTCTTTTCGTCTTTTCATTGTCTTTTCATTGAAGGCTGATATGTTATTCGTCTTTTCATTGAAGGCTGATATGTTGTATTTTGATTAAAAATCTGTATAATCTCTTGCTGCCTCTATTAGCTGCTCTCTAATAACCTTCATTTAGAGAGAGACACACACCCATTTGACCTTATCTCTTTGAATTGAAGTAAATAAAAGTCAATTTCAAAGTGCGGAAGTCATTTTTGTGAGTGAGCTAAGTCAAGTGTGACCAAAAATTTGATCACGCGAATGAACAAAAAACTGGCTCCAATAAGAGCGAAAAATGACGTCACACACGCACTTCAGTTGAAATTGCATGAACGAATGAAAAAAAGCAGATTTGAAGTGGCTGTGACGTCATATGGTCGTAACAAAAATCGCGACCACGAAAAAAAACCAAGAGAAGGCCAGTAATAGCCCCAGCTATTGCTGTGCGGCTATTAAAAAGAAGAGATAGAAACTGACAAATTTTGTCCTAAGTTTCGAAAAATGTTCTAAATCGGTATGCAGTTTCAGTTAGATTCTAAAACTATACTCAATTTAGCTTCTAAACTGAAAGCTATTAAGCTTAATACCGATATCAGCTAGCAATCGCATTTAATGAAATTTGATAACCAAATGCACTAGGACTTAATGACCATTATCGGTTCTTCCAGTTTCGTCTGCTTTTGCTACTATGGCATTGACAAAATTCACTACATTGCGTAATTTAATGAGTGAAAGAATTTAAAATCCATTCACTTGGAACAGTGAGGTGAGTCAAACGTGAAATCGTGACTCATTTAAAACGAAAAAAGTTAATCAAAAGGTAAAGCGAATTTAAAGGCAGAGTGAATAAATAATAGCCGTTGAGATGCTGATGGCTGCTATTAATTATGTCAATTGTCACTTGCTTTAATTACCTCCAATAACCGAATGCAATTTGAAATAATGACCGGGCCTTACAAATTTATCAAGATTCCCTTGGATTCGTTAATTTGACCATCAGAGGCTTGATCAAAGTTTGCTGAACAAATTCCGACCTTCACTAGATTGAAGCAGTGAGTGAATTAAGTCAAAGTCTATTGTGAAAAATGTGTGTCAAATAAATAAGGTGAACGACAGTTAACCAAACAAAAAGGAGCACGTAAAAAACAAGACGGCCCGCAAAGCCCAGAATGATCCGTCGTGCGTCTCAAATTAAGGGAAAGATTTTCTATCTCAAGAGAAGAAAAATCTTTCAATTATCAAAAACAATTTTGAGGACATAGTATCAACTGAAAAATTTTGAGTAAAACCTTTTTTAATACGGAAAAAGTCGGCTGAACCCTTCAAAACCATCTTCAGCTGAAACCATTTTATATACCGTTAAAACATGTAAACCGTATGCACACAGTATAAAAACGTTTTTAAGCTCGAAATGATATTCAGAAAGAATAATCAGCCGCAAAATTTCAAGTTCTGAGACAATGATTAGAGGAAAAACTATTTATGAAAGTTTAAGTCCCATTTTCGTTAATGTACTCTAGGCTGAAAATTGCTAATCTACAATTAACTTAAACAAGATGCACAAAACAGCTTTTCCCAGATAAATGATGCTAATTAAGAAAAATCAATTACAAAAAGTTTTAATAGTGCTGAAAAAAATCGAACTCATTACAACATAAAACTTTTTAGCTGAAAAACAAATAAAGCAGTTCGGCAGAGGACCAACTCTGACGCAAAATACTTGTCACTTAAACATGCAAACAAATAAAACTGGGAAAAATTTTCATGGTAAATTCTCGATTTTTCTATTTTGTCTAAAAGTTTTTTTTTAATCCAAGAATCCAGTGCGGATCTTTACTATTGAAAATGAATTCGCACCTACCCCAAGTTGTAAGGAAAATATGACCAAAAATTAGAGTTAGAGATTATGTCAAATTATTGTCTTTTTGGAAAGAAGTTTTTTTTGAAATATTCATTTTAAAAATCGTAAAAATTGATCATTGTGTACGATCTCAAGGAAACCCCAAAATCATTGCGTTTCAAAGATAAATTTCACTTGATTTTCAGGAAAAAAATATTTACAAAACTCAAGAAGAAACTTATGTTCAATGTCTCAGCATTTCTACCTAGAAATTTGAGGCATGCTGGTAATTCCTTATGCTACAAAAGGCAACTTAGGGGTCAAGTGGAATTAATGAAATTTGTCCGTAAAAATTTGAGAAGACAAAACGATGATATTGCTGCCAGGTCATATGTGTTCAAATCAGTCACACTTTTCTCTTGTTGAACATTAAAAAAAGTATTTAAGGTCAAACTTCTAGTTTTTTACAGAAAAATAGAAACATTTTCTATTTTATTAAACACAGATTGGATTTATTGTTCCCTTTATTTGAAAATGACCTTAGCTGTACACTTTCTATTAAATCAAATTGATAACCATTTGGATCCCCGTGGAGAGCACAAAGATGAATGTCATTTTAAGTATCAGGAAAATCAATTTATGATGAGGTTGAAAAATTACATAGGAAAATTGGGTCGTTTAGTTTAGCGTAAGTATTCAAAGAAATTTGAAAAATTGACGCTTCATTCTACTTCTTTTAAAAGAACTTTGTTTATCCTTACCTCAAATAAAATAAACAAAACATAATTATGTTCAAGTACGTTCCACTGTTTCCTATTTCAAAGTCAAAAATCACCTATTCTCAAATTGTGCAGGAATTTAGAAAAACCTACAAAAATGAAATATATCATTTTAGAAAAATTTAATTTTTTTAGCGTTCTCAGGAAAAATTGGTTTTTGTTTTTGGATATCAGGTATTTCGCTTTTGAAATTCTGGTGTATGGTTTTTGACGGCTCGAATTTGATAAGCTATTAGAAGGCATGTTGAACAAAAAAAGGAAAATAATAAAGGCTTTCAAGTGTTCACAAAAAATTCTTCCGTTTTATCCTTCTGGTTTCCCAAATTTAAGCGAATTTACTTCTATTTTGGTTATATCAGAGCTATTGAAGTACAAAAAAGTGAACAGAAAGAATAAGTACTACGAAGAAAGTCAAAAAAAGAGAAAAGCAAGAAATGTAGTTTGGTCCAATTGGGTGTGCCTTTTGAATTCATCGAGACAATAATGTTGTAATTCGTACTTCATTGAATTAAACAAATTGGTAGTTTAAGAACTAACACCGAATATTGTATCAAAACACTAAGATAGAGAAGAATTGAAAAATAATAAAAATACAATTTTTAAATTTTTTTCTGTTTCTTCGGGTTCTTTCTCTCTTTTTAGTACTACTATACTTTTTTAAAATTGGCCTTTTTGCACTTCAATTCTTCTCTGCTATAAAGATATATTTAATTCAGTTCTTTAACTATCAATTTGTATAATTCAATGCGGTACAAAAACCAAATTTCAAATAATAACTATTAAGGTGAAGAGAAAGAACCCAAGAGAGAGAGAGAGAGAGAGAGAGAGAGAGAGAGAAGAGAAAAAGCAAACAAATGTAGTTTACTTCAATTTAATTTGTGTTCTGAATTCTTCTCTACTGTAAAATTTAAATGGAGTGTTCGGGTTTACCACTTTGTATAATTGAAAAAAATCTTTTAAATAAAATAAAATAAAGAGCCAAGAACTCTACTCTCAATCTACCCCAATACAGATGGATTTTCGAGAATTTTCTTTCGTTTTTTACCTGCCAGAAAAATCAAATGTATCTTCTAAGTTCTACAAAAAGATATATTTTCTTTCGTCTACAATGAGCAAAATAATTGCCAACTTGACGGAAAAATGCTGGCCTATATATGTACCCATTTTAGAAAAACAACAATAATTGATGGAGCAATAACTGCTGGAGTATCTATTGAGCTTTAAACATATCCGGCAGATTGCCGGAAAATACCGCGATAAACGCTTGTGGCCTTCCAAGAATTGAAACAACTAAAGGAATAAGATAGACAGATCGACCAGCAGTCCTTTAATGGACCACTAGACTTTTTTTTGGTTATATTCGGACTGTCAATTTTATGACACATACGGTCTATAAGAAAAAAGCCCTAAAAGAGCTTTTTGAAAACTGATATTCGAAATCAAAAACTCAAGACTAATAATCAAGTATTAGGGCATATACGTTTGGCACTACTTAGATGCACACTATTAACTAGTAAAGGTTCATAAAATTTAAAGTTCCATAAGTGAGTTCAGAAGTCATTTTTTTGAGTGAGGTAAGTCACTCAATTGACCTAAAAGCAGAAATGACGTCACGTACACAAAGTTTAACTGAAAAGCAGTAGAAGCAACTGAAGTCATTGAAAAATAAATTCCAAGAAGTCTGGTTTTCTGTTTAGTCAATTTTCATTGACTAAACAGAAAACCAGACCTAGCACGGACTATGAATGGATTGGGAAAACCATTTAGAAACAAATCCGATCCAAAAATTGAAAAAAAACGGTAAAAAATCAAAGTAAAATTGCCGCATGTGAACAAAAAAACCACTAGCGAGAAAGCAATTTTTTGTTCAAGCACCGTTTTCTCACTCTGCTTTAAATTTAGAGCAAAAAAATCACGCCGCAAAACCACTCGTTTTTTCGCTCCACTTCCAGTTTCGACGTGACCAAAATAACTACTCCAATTTGACTTCAAAGATCATGAAAATGTTGGAACAGATCTTAAAAACAAAGACAGCGCCCCAATGCAATTCAAATTCTTTGAACTGTAGAAAACCACAATATCCCCAATAATAGCCGCTATCGCTTCGCGGCTATTAATAAAATAACAGATTGCAGATAAGAGTGGCGAAACAGAAGCTAACAAAAAGGTTACATTAAACACAATGTCCGTAAAAGGCGTCCTATCCGGGATTTCATTTAAAATCTGTAAGCAAGTTACATCCTCAAGTAAAACCGTCCGAAAAGTTAAATGTGAAACATTTTTTTTTCAAATCACAATTTGTATTCGCAATGCAAGTCACGTATTATCATGCTTTAATAAGTATTAAAGCCTGGTCGAATCATCGCAAAATTCCTATCTGGTAAAAGCGGCTACTAAGCTAAAAGCTAAAAAAAATTAACAAAAAATTGCTTCGCGTAATTTGAGAAGCCGTTTGGTAACAACTTTTATTCAAAAAACCTAATCTATTGGCTTTAAATTCACATATAGTATCCGAAATGACCCTACCGTTAAGAGAGTTTAGGTCATTTAGAGGGCGAGACATGTTATTTATAATGGAAAGAAACAAAAAAATGGATGCTCAAAATTACGACTAAAGAGTATCACACATGAGGATGCCGCGCATCTATTGACAGCACAATAGCATGAAAAATGAAAACCGCCACTCTGATGAGCATTGTGATTTAAAAAATAGTGTAATGAGAACAATAACAGCAATGTGAATAGGCTGTTTGCAGCTAATGTACGCAAAAAATTCTCTCAAAAAGTTTTGCATGGAAACGAAGCCGCAAAACGATCAAAACCGAAAAAATGGAAGCGCATAAGAATTTAATTATCTGAAATCCACAATGTGGTTTAAGCAGGCCAAATATTTTTTTTCAAACCGATAAATTGATATTTATTAGCAAATCTAATAAACGTTATTTACTCTCCAAAAAAAAATTGCGTGCGACTAGACCATACGACAGCCACATTCGTAACAACCTAAAACTTTTCCACTCACATTCATTGCTCGGCCGCTTTGATCCCTCTTTTAGGACACAGTACGGATCTTCATCGTCTTCCTGAGATGTCTGGGACTGGGGAGAAAATGTGATGGGCCTGTCCTCGTCATGGTGATGGTCGCCAACTGGCGTGAGATGCAGGTGACCTTCGTCAAACGTGAAGCCATCTTCGCCGTACTCAGAGTTTATCACATCTTCCTGGTCACCTGAAGACAAAAAATGTTTTCAAAAAATATAGGACCCGGAATATAGAATAAGTCAACTATTTGCATATTATGAACATGACCTATCACCTGAGCCCTTTTTAAATTGATACTCAATGGTTGTCGAACCCTTGAGTACAATCCTATTTTATCACTAAGGACTAAACTAACGCTTAGTTAGACAACATTATGATAAATTGGCACAAAAACAGCCAATTTTAAGCTAATTGATCCGTTTTCGGGGTCGAAAAACTATACTCCAAAGCTACTGTCAAGTTTACATTTCAGCATTGAGGAAAACAGCATGTTAACGGTGAAATAGCACTTCAGTCTTTAATTTTCCTGTTTTCTGCATAAGATGTTTGCTGCAAATCTTACACCGATTCGATCCATTTTAAGCAATTTTAATTCTGGTTAAATAATTTCTCAACTTTTGATATGTTAATTTTCTCAGTATTCAAATAAACCCCACTCTGGAAATTAATGTGATAATTAACTATTATCTATAATCAGTTTCAGCATTGAGGCTTTTTAGCATTATCTCAGATTTTTGCAAAAATGTATCAATTTTTGTTTATTCAAATGTTTTTTAAGCCTATTTGGACATATATTGAGTTGAGTTTTGTCAAGGAATCAACAGAAAACTAGTCGCGCAAAGCATATACGATAGATACAAATTTTAGTTATCGGTGCTCTGAGAATATATCAAAGCTTTTAATTTTCTGACATTATTCTTCGATTGTTACCAAAGGTTACAGCTATTGCCAGGTGGCGAAAGTAAATGAAGGAAATGGAAAGATCTCTTGCGCTTTCTTTTCTAAGCCAAAGTAACACGTTTAATCTCTTTGGAGAGAACTGGCATCCCAACTTCCGCCTTAAAAAATTATTATGATCAAGGTATTTTTCAATGTAGTATTGCTCTATTTGCAAATGGGTTAAAATCTCACAATATAAATCAATGAGAGTGTCTGTTTTGTCTGAAATTTTTAAAAATTCAGCACAATCAGTTTCTCATTGCTACTTTAAGACGGCAGACAAAATTTAAGCGCACGTTAAAACAACATAGTCAAACTTCGTTCCATTAAATTAAGAAACAAAGTAGTGGGTTACCTACAACCTTTATGAGATTTCCAATAAAATTTTTACAAATTATTCAATTTTGTATATAACCACTTTTTCCGGAAAAAATCTCTCTGTTTCTGTTCTTTGAATTTCTCATCTTGTCATTGTCCATATAAGGTTTGATATTTTTGACCGTCTTTTGTTTTTGGTGGAAATGTAAGTTGTCAAATGTTGGATAGCAGGTTGCATGGAAAAGTAAAACGGACTGTTAACCAAACAAAGGATGAAGAAATGTTCAAAATAATTTTAATGAATATTTTTCATGTTTGGATTTTTCGCGCATGTTTACGTTCAGAAGCCATTTTCACTGGTTGAGCTTTTCGTATGCTTACTTTTTATACCTTTGCTTCTACGAACCGATCTTATTCTTATAATGATTTTATTCTTATAATGATCTTAATTCGTTGTCAAACAAAAGTTTTTATTGACAGCGAAATTACAAACAGAACAAAATTTTTCATCTGAGGTAGAAGACATAAAAGAAGTTCAAAAATTATCGGAAATCGTGTTGCTTCGTTATTTATTCAAAGTTAAAAAAAGGAAATTATATAATTTTTGATAGAAACTGAAATGTCGCAGGCTGTCGAAATTTGTAATTGAAAAGTTAGTATTATTTCATCAAGTTTTTCAAAATTTAGATTAAGTTTATAGTCTTTACCCTTTCATTAGGGTGTCTGGACACATTTCTAGGCAGTGGGGCAATAAAATTCTTACGGATCCTCAAATGACATCATTAGAATTTCACTGTTAAGATTTAAAGTGAAGAATGAAACCAATTTTGATGCATTTTTCAGTTGACTTTTAAAATTAAACTTCCGCAAGTTGAGTTTAGCTGCTTGCAACTGTGAAACAGAGGGCAACTTAGCTCACGTAAAAGCCAAGGAAGTAAACTCCACTCCAAAAGGGTCAAGCACAAGTACAAACATAACCGACTAAACGTCGGAAGAATTGCTCTCGTGGGAGCTCTTAATCAATTGCAGCCTGCTTCAGTCGGGGGGGGGGGGTGGGGGTGTAGGAGGGAGGGGAAGCCTAAATGGGACTAAGAAGTTCAATAACCAAATAACCACAAAAGGCTTCAAATAACCACATTAGAGGTTAACATATACCACTATTAAGATTTAAAGTAAAAAATGGCACCAGTTTCGGCGCACTTTTCATTTGACTTTCAGTATTAAATTGCCGCCAATTGAATTCAGCTGCTTGAAATTGTGATTGAGAGAGAATTTTAGATCACGCGAAACGCAAAACGTCAAGGGCGTAAAAGTCACTAGAAAAGTCAAAATTGCCAAGCAAAAATTTTGCATAAAAAAGACACACACGTTTACAATAATTGCTATGAACTTCGTTCAAGAGCACTTAAAAAAGACGACTATAACGATTGCTATTAACTTCGTTCGAGAGCAATTAAACAAGCATCTAAACAGTTAATCACACATTTTCTCTCTCACCCACGTACACACTTTCTGTTCTTCAATGCTACAAGTAACATAGCCGGCAGATTGCCGGAATAGCTGCGAAAGAATAGACCTGCGTGCCATATAAGAGATAGAAACAGATATAGATCTAAATTGAAAAAAATCGACGCCGCTCAAAAAACTTTGTAAAAAACATTCAGTGAAAAATTAATAAAGCTTGTTCAAATTCATTCCGCAGAAGCCTCTTATTAGGGACCTTTACTGAACAAATGAGTTCCTTTGACCTTAAACAAATTCAAATTAAACTTAAGTTTTAAAGTGCAAAAGTCATTTTATTGAGTGAGGTAAGTCACGTATGATCAAAATCTAATCACGCACATAACCTAAAAACTTTTGCTAGAGCGAGTGAGAAATGACGTCACGCGCGCAAATGCCGTTAGTTAGAGAAAGAAGTCATTCAGAAAATTTGAATTTTTCAGCTTTGCTGTGTGAACAAATGTAAAACGAAAAAAGAGCGTCAGATGACGAAACAAAAAACATAGCCGGAAGAATTCCGGAAACGATTCGAAGTAAAAATCTGATTCTCACTAATCAAATGCATCACCAGTATATTACCAATCGAGAGACAGTGTAACCAATTCACAAAGAAAAGTCTGGAGAACTGGAAACTTGACAAAGGACAAAATCAAAAAAATATATTCTCTAAAAATTCAAAAATTCTCTCCAAAAAAATAACATGATGCTTCCCATCCATAACTCGTAGAAATCAATTAGTTATATGTTTGGCTAGATCAATCGCCCACCTAGTACTTGCAGAAACGTTAAACAACAAACTAAAAAAAAGACTAAGAAAAATACTTTAACGAGTTTTGTATAATTTGTTTAAATTAAAACTGGCCTGATAAGCATTCAAGTGCAAATTCATTGTATCGAAACCTACAAAAATGCTCCTTATTGAGAAAAATTTACCAACAAAAAACATTAAATTGGAAGAAATAGGCAAAAAACCTAGAGAAAGGACAAAAAGTGGCCAAAATTTGCTCTGATTTACTCGATTTTCTTGAACAAAAACAACTCGAAACTAATATCAATCAAAATGAGAAACATCCAAAAAAGCTACAACAACTGACTTTCACTAGAAAACTCCCCAAATGCTATCAAAGGTTGAGGAAGAACAGAAATGACATTTAAAACCAAATTGAACAAAAAAACGAGAAAAAGTAAGGTGTTTTTTAAATTATACAAGAAAAAATAAAGAGAAATAAAGTTACTTTAAACAAATAGAGCAATGAAATGCTCGCGAAATAATCGACAAGTCATAACAAGCTAAAAAAATCTCTACGATTGAAAAAAAAACGAAAAGCAAAAAAAATTTAAAAAAAAAGTGGTAAAAAAATTCTCAATTTTTCTGTCATTTTTCTTCAAAAAAAAATGTTTTATGCCAACAAAAATGTAATTAATTTGTATCCAACATACTCCTTGAGTAACGAGCTTCTATGTAAATTGCACTTAAAGCAGTAAACCAAAACAAAAGGCCAAAATACATTAAATTTCGTCGAAAAATCAGCAAAATTGATCAAAAACTACCAAATTTGCATAAAACTCAAATTAACTACTTGAAACCTTCAATTCCTATCAGAACGGGCCCAAATCCAATACAATATCATAATCAAACCTCATAAACAAGAAAAAAAGCATAAAAACTGCTTTTAATTGCCGCACGTGAACAAAAAAATTTCGCTCGCTCATAGAAATTTTTTTCACACATCAATTTCTCGCTCTCTCAAAAACAGCGGTATGAACAAAAACCACTCTCTTTTCGCTCCGCTCTTCACTTTTGTTCAGCAACCAAATCACTCCGAATTTTTTCACGTGTTTCATTTCCCGCTTCAAAATTCACTCCAAAAAAATTGATTAAAAAAAAACATAGCAGGACAAGTCCTGACGTACAATTCAAAGAATTTTCATTGACTAAACAGAAAACTAGACCTAGAACGGACTATGAAGGGATTGGGAAAACCATTTAGAAAAAAACGATCCAAAAAATCGAAAAAACAGTAAAAGTCAAAGTGAAATTGCCGCATGTGAACAAATAACCACTAGCGAGAAATCGAATTTTTGTTCAAACACCGTTTTCTCACTCTACTTTAAATTTGGAGAGAAAAAAATTCACGCCGCAAAACCACTCGCTTTTTCGCTCCACTTCCTGTTTCGGCGTGACCAAAATCACTACTCCTATTTGACTTCAAAAATCATGAAAATGTGTGAACAGATCTTAAACAAACATAGCAGGAAGAATTCCGGAAGCGACACGAAGCACCAAAACTTCACAAAAAGCTGAAGCCATTACCTTTTGTATTAAACCATTAACTCATTACCTCCCCTGGTCTGATCTAATAATCGGTGAAATTTAAACCACTGTCACCAAGAGAAAATGCAGCAAAAATTTATTATTGAAAACGTTTAGTAACGTTAAAAAGTCTGAAATTTTTAGGATGGCCAAAAAACTGATAGCCTGACAAAGATGACAGGGCCATCAATTGCCCTTAAATAATTAATGATTCTAATCTCAAAAAGATCGCGAAAGCAAACGGCAGATAAAAACTTTTCAAAAAAGACAGGAAAGTCAAAATTATTCAAAAAAGAGTGCTCAAACTTAAGGATCAGAGAACCACTACAATTAGAATTCTAATCAGGGCAATTAGGACAAAAATAATACAAGATTCTTACTTGTTGTATATATGCTAGACAACATGATTTCATACTAATTCAAAAATTAAATTAATCATAGAGAAACAAAAGCAACAGAATAATATTCGAAGGCAAAAAATCGTCCAAAAACAATACCAAGCCCGGAAAAAAATTGCAATGAATAGTAAAAAATAGAAATGTTGGAAAGACTTTCTAGCAGACTCCTAGTACTGCCTTATTTTGAATTAAATCAATTGCAAACCGAAGAAACCAAGATCTAAGAAAAAGCTGAATTCGTTCAACGAGTACATTTCATTGATCAGCATTCGAGACATAGAAAAGACAACGAGTCATTCGAGACAAAAATCCAACTTGCTGAACAGAATAAAACAAGAAAAAGCAGAATTCAGACATACGAAACAATGAAACATTTTGCAAAAAAGTGGTCAAAAAGTATTTAAGACTGCATTTATGAAAAAAATTTATCTGTTTTTTCAAAAACTTAACACCAAAAAATGATTGAATTTTTATTGAAACGAAATTAAAGTCCCTAATGTTCCCCAAAATACTATTTCAAGTAATTAAAAGCAAAATACAAACAAAAAACTGAAAAAAAATTGGCAAAAAACTACGAAAATCGGATTAGCAAATGTACAATTTTATGAAACAAAACTACATGGAGGTAGAAAGAGGCATTGAGTATATGAATTATCAAAGGGAAGTTGCCATATTAACTGATTTTTGACAAAAAACAGCTAAAAGATCCAAAAATGAAGAAATTAATAGAAAAAAAGCCAAAAATTAACTAAAAAATCAGGAAATATGTGCCAATTTCGCATTTGAAACGCAATTTCAGGCTATGCAAAATACTGTGCTATCAATTTCCGGGGTTTACATTTCAACATAGCATCGATTAAAAATTATTTCTACAAAAAACCGAATTACAAGCAAAAAAACTAGGCCACTTAGACGAAAAAACGGCTAAAAACGGTTAACTATATGTGCCATTCAGTCAAAAACTACTTTTCAAAGTCAAAAAGTCATTCACTAAACGCAGCGCATGATCAAAAAACTTCTCTCGCTCAGAAAAAATTAGTTCACACTGCAATTTTACTCGCTTTCGCTTTTAGGTCAAAACATCGTCTGAACGAATAGTACTTCCGGTAAAAAAAAAACCTTAAGAAAACCAATACTCCTCTTCGAGTCGTAATAAAAAAACCAAGAGCACCGCAATATAGCTACGCTCAGCTTACAGCTTCGCAGCTATAAAACATATAGATCACGCTACTCACATAAAAATGTTCCAATTTTGCTTTAACTTTGGGGACTCATCATTACCGACTTTAACGAAGCCTCGTCTTACCTTCGCACAAAATATTGCAGCTAGAGGTCAACGACCTCGGAAGTTCAGGGCTGGGATTGTAGAAGTCATCGCCATCATCGTCATGATTGCGATTCGCTCCCCTCAATTTCGACCTCTCAAACTCGGCCATAACTCGATTTCCAAAATCATGGTGCTGATCTAAGTTTTCATCTTCATTTTCGTCACCAGAAATAGTCTCTCGAGATCCCTTGACGTCTTCATCGAGTTTGCCGATTGCGAATTGGTCATTTGCAAATGGACTTTTGACAATAATAGGTTGAGCTAGAAACTGCTTTCGATTTCCGTAGTTTACATCAATGGAGTTATCGCAACTACCGTCAGGCGATGTTCTTTTGGATGGTATGCAGCAACTGTCGTCTGAGTTAATCGAATGACGATCCGCTAATCTGTCCAAGGTATTGGCCATCGAATTTTCGGCTTCTGGAATTGTTTCCAAAAAGTTTTCCAGTTTGTCAGAGTTGTTCTCTTCCTGCGAGTGGAGGCGATTGACAAACATACCAGGATTGTTATTGTCCGAGAAGGTGCTTTCGTTCGTCAAAGATTGGGAAGGTACTGAAAAATAGTCTCATAACAGTTTACTTTTCGCGAGTTACAAACAGAGGGTTCATGGTAAAAATAGTGAAGCTAGCAAATAATTTCCATGGCATCAAAAATGATAGTATTTTGCAGTTGAACATCTCAATGTCAAAGCCAACT
This sequence comes from Convolutriloba macropyga, assembly GCF_964194025.1. Lineage (NCBI taxonomy): Eukaryota > Metazoa > Xenacoelomorpha > Acoela > Convolutidae > Convolutriloba > Convolutriloba macropyga. The sequence goes on from NC_134475.1 coordinate 48,304,259, forward strand.
GAAACGGAGAAAGATTAATTACAAACTCCAGAAAAAGTTAGCGGATTATTATTAATTATTATTATCAAGACAAAAATGGCAATATGCAAACAGCTCAACTAAATTCAGCTTGGAAACTCTCACTAACCAATATATACCAATATAACCTTTCACTAACCAATAGCCCAAGACATTCGGAATGCAATCAACAAGGACACATACCTGTATTCGATTCTGCCGCACTCCCTTGAACCTCATTCAAATTTAGCCCGAGGGGACTTAATGGCTGCCCTTGTACATTGTCAGGCATCATTGGCACCTCCTGGTCATAGTGGTCTTCACTTTCAATGACATAAGTATCAGTCGCAATTTCTAAGCCCATGTCTCCAAATATCTGGTCAGGCGTAGGACTTGGGCACGTGAACAGATACTGCGCTTGTCTCAGTGCACTTCCGGGGCTGCCGTCGCCTGTAAAAATTTGGCTGAATGAAGTTATGAACAAAAATCCAGGTTGGACAGATTTCCCTGTTTAATTCAGTAACAAAATAACTATTTTTCACCAAAATGTAAATTTACAGTTCTATGCGTCTGACCTATTGCAATACCAGTGACCCAGCACTTTCAGTCACACGAAGGTTCATGAATTTGTAGTAATCGCCTTTCATATATAAACCGAACGCTAAATCTTCAAAATTGTTGAAAATAAGGCAACTGCAACCCAAAACTCGCTAAACCCTTCCAGAAATATGCTTGGCAGTAACTTTGAACCAAAATATTGAATTCTAATTAGTCTAAATGACTCAAAAAGTTAGTTATTTCCACTTTAAGGAAGAAAACAAAAACGGGTTTTGCAAATCGATTTCATTCATTAGATTTTGAATTACCCATTTAACTATTTAATTTTTGATGCAAGTAAATTTAACCCCACTGATTACATTTTAAACTACTTATTTAACTAAAGATACTAACCTAAAGGTGTTGAGGCTATTCCTGATTGCATCTGTTTGTCTCTCATCAACATTGTCAAATCCGACATGTTCTGTCCCATCGACAGCATTTGTGCTTCTGTCAAACTATTTCTCTGAGATCCCGTCCCCTCATTCTGCCCCCCTCCGATTTTCGAAATGTTCCCTTTCGAGTTTCTAGGTCGCAAGAACCTCTCCAATTTGCTGATGTTACCCGTCTCGTTGTTGCCACCATTTGGCTTCAAATTCGAAGTGCCTTGATTACTTTCAAAAGGAGATATCGGGGGATTATCTCTAGCTATAGGCGATATTGCATTGTTTACTGCTTGGTTATGGTTGCTAACGTCAGAGGTAGGCAGTTTGGGCACGCTTTGGGTTCTCAGAAACTGTTGCTGCGGGGTGAGGAAAACTTTCCTGGTAGAGCTCGGAGGAGTTTTAGGGGCAGTTTTGCCAGAAGCTTTCAACGAGTTCACTGGTCTAGGTATGTATGCTGAGTTCCGGTCAACGTTTACGTTATGAACACTTTTACTTTCGGGTTCTGCCACTTGAGAGCTTTCATTTCTGACGTAAGAACTTCCGAAGTAGCTTGTATGGTCGCGTAACGAGCTCGTTTTACGTCTGACCTCGTTTTGTACATCATCATTAAGCCTACTCAAAATTGGTATTGCAATATTTTGAGTTGGACTTTTGGTAACTTTGGATGGCAAAGGTTCTTTTGTCGGTTTAAAACTCACTCGTTCAATTGCAACGAATAGTCCAAACTTAAACGGACATTGGAAGTACCGAACACCTTCAATAGCACCGTCATTTTTTCCACTGGGCGTATAGAGCTCTAACCCGCAGTAAACAGCATTCGCTGGCGCAAAATGCGTAGTTCCGATGTACCGGATAACGCCTTTGAGTTCTCCAAAATAAACAATATCGCCAATTCTTGGATCCTTGTTTTGGCGATTTGCGTCAACGTTGACCGAATTTCTATTCCCGCTTCCGGTTTTCGACTGGGAGGATGATTCGTTAGTACTAAGGCCTTGGATTCCTGAGATTCGGTGATTGCCGGACACGAATGATGGTTGGGATTGATTTTGTTTACTGTTATTGATTCCTTGCTGGTTATTCCCTGATTTGTCATTTGATAACTTGTCCCTGAAGTTGGGCAAGAAGGATGACCGCTTCTTCTTGTTGTTAGGAGTGGCTGAGGTTGATGAGTTTGGAGTAGTTGTAGTTGTCTTTGCACTGCTGGGGGAGAATGCAAAGTTAGGAGAGGGTTTGGAAGCATAGTTAGAGGACTGAAACAAATATTAGATCAGTGAAAGTACCTTGGGAAATCGACATCTTTAAAATAAACCATGATTCCAGGCCAGTAAATATGGATAAAGAACAAAATTTCGAATAATGTTTCGAACTTTCTAAAGGTTTGAAATTAGCAAATAAATTAAGGTGAGCAAAGCAAAAGCTTCGATTCAAATTTTGCTGAATAACAATTTGAACAAGACGGGCCTTTGTCTTTGATTCGCAAAATTATTTTTGAGACGCTCCTAAAAACACACTGCAGAATAATATAAATGTCGGGTAAATACTACAGTCACCAGAATCGTTTTTCTGGCAGCAGCAATTACAGATCAATCATTGAACGAAATCAAACAGTCCTTTTAATCTTTTCAGTTATTCCTGAGATTCTTATGCACTTTTTAGTACTCTCAAAAAGAGTACACTCATCCAATGACAAATTAAGTAACCTCATTTGAGTGCTAATTTGATCCACCGTGTTACTTACGAAAGCCAAAGTGGCATCAATTTCTCCCGCTGGGGACAATCGGTCCAAATCAGTTTGAAGAACCCTACCACTAGAAGCATCTAATGGTAACGATGACGACTGCAGGAGGTCAACCGAGGTTAAAGTCTGAGATTTGATGGCACCCGCTGATTGGCTACTATTTGCGTTAGGCGTAAGAGAGTTTGAACGGGAGTTGGAGAAAAATTTTCGAAGTAAAAGAGACGGGGCCATTCTGCGTCGACGTGACGACAATCTACCAATCACCGCAACGCAAAGTTATTAATAGAAATTTGTAAAACTGATTGAAAAAAGTTGAAACCTTTTCACTTTGAAAGCACGGGTCAATTAGAACTGAACGTTATGTTAAAGCGATGACAATCTAGGTACCGAGCAGCTCAAGGAATAGAAGAAAATTGATCGAATTGATAATCTTTTTACTCTTCAATCAAACGTCAATCAAAAGAAAACTAACAAACTAGTAACTTGATCAAGCAATGAAAAGTAACCCAATAATCACGCCACTTCCCAGCAGTTTAACCCTGGAAATAAGCAAATAAATTTTGATCGCGGTCAAGTGATCAGTGTCTGAAAGATGACGCTAACATTTTGGGTTCAATTCTTTGCAAAATAAGCCCTGGTAAATGGTTGTTTACTGACGTATTCCCGCAATAGTGTGAACAAGGGGGGTTTGTTTGTAGGTTGTTTACAAAGCGTGAAGAATCTGAACCAGCGAACAATAAATGTACCAAATGGTTGTCAGAAAAACAAGTTAATTACAGCATACGCGAGCAAACCATTCAGCATTTTTATGGTTGAAAAAACAATGAGTCATGATTTTTTTACTTGAATGAAAAACAGACAGAATAGCAAAGTGGTCTGGCTACCAAAAACTGTATTTCTTTTTAATAAAATGTGTAGTGCTTTTTACAGTGGGAGTGACTATGGTAGTATCTAACGTTTAATTCACGAAGCGAGGATAAGCCGTTTGTTTTTCCTCCGCTAGGAAAACAGAAAATCTAAAGATAAAAATACACTTTAAAGAATCTCTGTGCTTCAATAACAAATCGCACACACACGTACTAAAATAGTAAAAGAGTCAATACACATACCAATCAGTGTATAACACAGAAAGAAGCCGTACAAAATTTATTGAAATTCGCAATAAAATCAAATATTTGAATAAATTCTGTGTTTGGACAGCTTTAGTGAATGCGCAAACCAACAAAACGCAACATATTGATGACTTCTAAAAGAGGCACACAGAAACAAAAATATGTTACTTTTATAACAATATTTGGAGAACTTTAAAGTAAAAACCACTTGTTAAAGATTGTCAAATTTTAACAAAGACAACAGGTGAATTTTTTGAGGATAATTAGTATGCTCCAAGTAATGTTTAAGAAATAAAAGATTACAGTGAATGCCTGTTAAAGAAGAAAAACGGGTTAATTTTTTTAAAATAATTTAGGAGCGATTTCACGTACGTCTTACTTAAAAATTTACAAAAAATTTTCAAAACAGGCAAAATTTATCGAGAACAATTAGATTAACGCGTGTAATTTGTAATGACAGGATGACAACTCGAATGGAAAATAAGACAATCAGATGACGTAACGATCACAAGTAGGCGTGAATATTTTCCACCTACTCGGTTATTCACATGGGAAAATTGCACTTAATAAAATGGAAATTATTCCCTGCAATCTGTTCATCACAATATTGCGCAAAAATACAGGCAGAAATAAACCACTAGAGCGGTCAAGACGTCAAAATTGTCAATTAATAGGAAAAATAAAGCTCGAATTAAGTGAAACTTAAAAAGCAGTGCTTTGTAATGGATTATTTGGGCCTTCACAATCGCATATAGATGTTTATCAAATAAAGAAGTACGAGTAAAATAACCATACAAGGGGAGAAATTCAATTTCTAAATAAATTGCACTGGGGCAATTTGATCAGAGGTTATATAAGGACAGACAAAAAATTACAAAGAACTCTTTGTTTTAATTTGGTCCGCGGTCTCATTTCGAAATGTGTCTTTGTTACTAGTCCATAACAAGATGGAAAATTGGTAAAGAAGTACCACAAAATATTGGGGTGCAGCTATTAGTCATCCAAAAATTGTAGCAATGCGGTGCACATTTGGAAAAAGGAGTACATATATCAAAATAACCTACACAATGTTATGTTGTAAGGATTTTAGCTGAAATAGTAGACTTAACTAAATGTAGCGCACTAGATTTTAACCCCTCTATCTCTCTCTTTCGCTATTTGATTCTGTTCAAATATAACTGAAATACCAGGCAAATACCACCTCAATATGGGGGAAAATAACGCACTAGAGAACAACATATTTCCAGCACCACAAAATGAGCTTATTCAAATCTTGCAAGGTGAACTGTTTTTCCACGCGGCACAAAGGAAAGGGGGATCTTTGGTAGTAAAATAAATAGGGTTTGTTATAACCAACTGCAAGGTGCACTCATTGCTGCGTATATTTATAACTAGCTAGTTATGACAAAATAACACAGGGTGAAAGACCGCACGGGTGACTAAGTGTGCCCAGGGATTATTAATTCGAGGTGCCAGTTTTTCTCTGGGAAAAAGGAAACGAAAAATAGCTGTAACGCAGAAACTGAGCTGGAAATCGCAAAACAGGTAACAATTCCCACTTAGGTACTTGTAGAGTCTTATTTAAACTACAAAGATTACAAATAAGAGAATACACGTAACTGGGAATTTTTCCCTGATACAATAACGGAGCGCCGTTTGGAGGTAAACAATTATATGCTCATAACTTAACCAGGCATACTAACTAGCGGTGTATCTTTACTTGATAGTAAAGGGTGGTAAGAGATATTTCAACCATTACAGTCAACAAAATCATTCAACTGTAACAATTTAAGTCAACGTAACGTTTTCACATTAAGATTTACAGCAAATACACGTACTTTGAGGATCCAATCACGCAGCGAAACGAACATACGGTCTCAATAAAACCCACTCATAAATCACAGAAGTGTTTCAAAACTGCGGATTTAGTTCACGTGCGTGCCTTTCACGCAAATTTGATAATCTAGGGAGAAAAGAGAATTAGGGCAAATCCTTTAACTTAGAGCGGAAAGAAGAAAAAATTCAGTGACTATATTGCTTCAAACGAAGTGAAAAACACGCCAGAATTATTAGAAAAAAAGCCTCAAGGAATACTAAAAGGAATCAGGAAGTACACCACGGCAAGGGAATAAAAAAAGATAGGGTATCTGCGAAATACCCTTAAGCCCCCCCCTCCCCCTCCTGAAAAATGAATAAATCCTATAGACTCTATTCCACATAGCGTACAGTACCCCTATTGTGTGTTTAATGAAGACACCTTATGGTCTTGCGTTCAAACAGCGGGGGTTGAGGAAATTGATTAGAAATTAATATTTCGTCATCAAAAAGAGCGGAAAAGCGTCTTGGGAATGATTGTTGAAGAACAAAGACTCCTCAGAAAAGCTTAAAATGGTAGCCACAATGCTTAATTCCTTTTCAGCTAAATTGGTTTCAGAAATTCTCTCTCTAAAGCACATCAAAAGAGGCTTTGAAAGAACCTGTACGTTACCAGACAAAAATTTCACCGTAACCGTATTTATATTTGGCGAAAAATTTTCCTTCATGTATGGTGCAAGTATAATTTGTTTATTTTGCATAAGTTTTTTTTCGTCCGACCATCACAGAACGTTTTGTTACTGACTATGGTACTTCTTTTCAAACCAATCAGAGAGCCTACTAAACGCGCGAACAACCCATTACAATCATTTGGAATATTAAAAAAAAGACTTAATAAAAAATATTAGTTCAATATATAGTTATAAATGAAATAGGGGTCCAAAAATACTTTGCCGAATTTTACCTCCAAGAGCAGTTTCAAATTTTTGAGAAAATTTGAAGAGAACTAAATTTACTTCAGGCTTTCAAAATTTCTGGACAACTTTCAAACAAAGCAGCACGTCGCTGTAAAATTATCCCAGAAGCCAAATGTCTTTCACGATTATCTTGTTACCCTTAAGGGCGCTAGGAACCTTCGACCGAACTTTCTTCCAGGATCGCCCACGTGCAAGGGTAAACAATTTAGAGGGTCGCCTGCCTGAGAATAACAGTTGAGAAAACTAACTTACAAGTTAACACAGGCGCTAAACAAGCAGGTTGAAAGGGTTGTGAAAATCTAAAGCTGGTTAATTTCCCCTGATAACCACCACCTTTCATAACAGCTAAGAAACCGGCCGTGCCTCGGGTTGAAGTTTCAAGGATTGGCATGGTATGATTGTTTATTATTTGAGTAAATCGTGTGAAATAGAAAAGCATGTTAGGCCAAGACTTCAAAAAGAGAACGAAACCACAACCATAAAATGCGTGTTTTGAATCAATGTCCTTCTATGATCAAAAACAATTGATATAAAAGAAGCGTACAAGACACCATAGTTTTCGGTAACTGCTTTTTACAAGTATCCGAGATCGCTTATCTGGAATCAATTACAAAATCTCGGAAAATAGGATCTAGGTCGATATCATTAACATGCAGAACCATCTCCAAAGTTTCTTTTTTGCTCAATATCATACTCAAAGGAGAAGTAAAACAATCAAATGTTCCGACTCAAGTTTAAAATGTCAATGTGAAAAAAGTTGCATAGAAATATATAAATCACTCAGAAAAAAATCCGACAGTTCTTTATCAATTTCACGTCATATACCGAATTAAATTTTCCTGTGAATTTTATTGGACAAACAACGAGGTTCAACACCACTTACTTAAATAGCAAAATGTTTGAAGGTGCTCACCTTCAGCTCAAAAAATAGAAATAAGTGTTCTGATCTAAGCTTAGTGCGAAGTAGGTACTTGCAACTCAAAGGGTAATTTTAAGCTACCAAACATCAGGTGAACAATTTAGCGCCGACTAATTTTTTTATCCCATAGCCCGCCCGTAGCTAAATATTTCAATTTTGTTTCAATTTTCCAGACTTTTTGCTAACATATGACAAAACTAGAACACAAACAGACTAACCACGGGCAGATTATTAATAGTATTATTATTATCATTATAGGTTTACGCACCATTTACAAACTCAAGTGTTTCAAAATCGAAGATTAAATAAAAAAGTTTTTAGTTTTTTTCCGATAATCAAATTCATGGGGTATTAGTTTCATTTCAAAAGGCAGCTAATTCCATTCATAAGAATCAGCAAAACCGAACCATCTTCGCCCAAATGCACTTCTGTTATTAGGAACCTTCAAATTGTATGCATATTGGCATCGACTCACCTTATCATTTTGGAAAACTAATGCGCCAAGATACACGGGGATTTTCCACGGATGGTGAACCATACGGTGACCAAAAATTAAAATTTTGTTGAGGACACGTTGTTTCAGGGGTAGCGCAAAAATTCCAAATCAAGAAGTCAACAGTGAAAAAGAAAGAAAGTTCAGGAAACCAGTCAAGCTAAAATTTTCATGAAAATGACTAAAAACGGAGTTGATTCTGGTTTCACCTTCTAAATAGTGAAGAAAGACAGCTTTTCATTATTTCAAATACTATCTGAGGCGCAACAATTTTCCAACTGACAATTGCCCTTTGCTTAACATGACACGGCCACAAGTTCGCAAAAAAGTACTAAGATATGGCAAACTTAACTCAGCAATGATGAGGAGCGAAGACAACGATGTGATTTCATCACTAGAGTTGTTTTAAGACGGGACCAGAAGAGAACAAACGGATTAATGTCAGATTAATTGCTCTCGAACGACAGGCTCGGAGCAATTTAATTGAGGAGAGTAGCTTAGAAATCTTTGGGAGCAAAAACTCAGACCTGATAGTGGTTCGAGCCATCAACCTTGGACTTTATCCTGAAGGTCGATGGCTCAACCACTATCAGGTCCGAGTTTTTGCTCCCAAAAGTTTCCAAGCTACTCTCTCTATTAGACGTTGGACTGGAAGCAAAAGAAGTAAAATCTGAAAAGAGAACTTTCATCAATTTTGCTAAAATCGATTGGGAAGGCTTCAGGAATTTCATCGAAGAACGTGTACCCCTGTGAGAGATGGAACGTTGACAACAGTGAGAGATGTGCACGTTGACAACAGTGAGAGATGTGCACGTTGACAACAGTGAGAGATGTGCACGTTGACAACAGTGAGAGATGTGCACAAACAGAAGAGAGCGTTAAAAAAGCTTCTGATCAAAGCAGCGAGTAGGAATATCCCCAGCGGAAGAATTCCACTCTTGAAGTCAAATTTCCCAGCGTCTGCCGTGAAGACAAGCAAAGAGAGAGACAAGTTGAGAAGATAAGAAACCACATCAGCGAAAAATGGAGATATGAACACAGAAATCAATCGCCTCGTGATCGCGCATAAGAGAGAAATTTCGTGAATACCTGGAAAAATGTGACCAGCGAGGAGGATCCCAGAAGCTGTGGAAGACAATCAAAAGGCTGTCGAGAAACAGAGGGATCACAAATTCACAAGCAATCACGTTTGACAACTAGTCGCCTGGAGTGCAGAAACAAATTCAACAAGCAGTACACACCCGCGACAGAAAGGTGTTCAAAGAAAGCTCACAGGACAACATTACGGAAGCTGAAGCGTTGCGCCCAAGGAAGCATCGGAATAACCGCCAAGGAAATTGAACTTATCCTGAAGGGACCTCGGCCGTCGAAAGCATTAGGGCCCGACAAACTTTCACCCATCATAAACAAGAAACTGGGAAGCACTGCACATCAGTACATAGCTGGAATCTTCAGTCTCAGATAGAAACTGGAATAGTCCCTAGCATATGGAAGACGGGAAGAATCATCCCACAGCTAAATCCGAAAAAAAACCTGCCGATCAAGCCAAGAGTTATCGCCCAGTATCACTATTGTCACCAACGGTAAAAGCGCTAGAGGCATATCTTCCCGACCTACAGAAACACCTCACCTTAGCCGATCACCAACATGCTTTTCGTAAAGACAGATCGACGACCGCCGCGCTTATGGAGATCGATAATCGCATAATTGCGGGACTCAACAAAGATAAGCTTCCACATCGCACTGTGTTGGTTGCTTTGGACATGCGGGCCCCATTCGACACAGTGAACATCAGCATCATCTTTGAGACGATATGCCAATCAACCCTACCGCCGATGAAGAAACGATGGCTTGGTTCGTATCTCAAAGGAAGACAGACATACACAGAATTCCGCAACGTGTCTTCTACCTAGAGGAAAGTTAGATCCGGTGTGCCGCAGAGAGGAGTACTCTCGCCAATTCTGTTTAATACTTACATGGCGCGTCTCCCAACCTCGCCAGAACAGGTAAAAATCACTACATGCGCTGACGATTGCACGGTATATGCTTCTGAACCCAAAGTACTCAACAACTACTTGCCGCAGCTACAGAATTGGCTTCAGGAGAATAGTCTGGAACTCTTACCGGGGAAGTCGTCGCCGACACTCTTCACCACAAGCACGAGGTCGATATGGAACTGCTCATTACAATAGAAGGAACCAAAGTACCAGCGAGAAAAACCCGAAGATTCTTGGCGTGAATTCGATTAAAAGCACACATTCAAGGATCATGCCATGAGAACTCGCCAGAAACTGTGTGAGAATACAGTGCTATCAGCACTGGCGGGCTCGACGTAAGAAAAAGACAAAGAACTGCTCACCAAGAAGTAAAAAGCAATCAGACGTCCAGTCTTAAGTTACGCGGCCCCAGTATGGACGCCAGCGCTGCCTGACAAACTGGAAATAACTTCAAGCAAGCCACAATTCAGCGCGCAGGATCATAACCGGCCATGTGAAGATGACTCAACAGGACGAACTACACGGGGAAACCAAAATCATCCCAGTAAAAATTCATAACCTCGCAACAGTTTCTTCTACAGTCAAACAAGACAGAACACCCGAACAACCTGATGCATCCGAAACAGGAACCAGCGGGAACCTTGAAACCCACGCTCAGGATGTGCTTTGACAAACAAGTGACGGAACTTGCTAACCTAGAAGACAAGAAATGGTACAAAAGAGGGCTGAACAGGCTTCACACCAGATCACTCAGAAGCACCATTGAAGAGTATCTACCGAATAAAATCCCGTCAGCCGCGCCACCAGAGGTCTAAACGGAAAAGGCGAACCTACCCAGAGGATCGAGATTGACGTTGGCACAGCTACGTAGCTGGTACTCCAGACACCTGAGAAGCTACCTGAGCACAATCGAAGACGACACTACGGATGTCTGCCCCGACCGCCGTTCCTCGCCTCATAATACAGAACATCTTTTCAAATGCCCAAGGAAACCTACCACGCTAGATGTTCGGTCACTTTGGGATAAACCGGTTGCAGCAGCCACATTTCTCGGTTTACAAACCGCGATTTAGTCCTCACACTCTCACGGCTACAACAACAACAAAAACCTCCAGGATAGCAATCAGTCATTTTAACCACTAGGCTACGACCACGTTGTTACCAAACTTCATATCAGAATGAGAGCAAATGAAATCACTAAAAATGAAGAAGTGAAGCTTTAAATAGTCACCTGAGAAGTCACAGAATGTTCTAGAACAAAAACGCAAAATTGGACAAGCAAAAATTCTGCGTGAAAAAGACCAACACGTTGACAATAATCGATTCAAACTTCGTACGAGAACATTTTTGTTCTAGTGCAATTAACAAGGCCACCATGTTTTTCTGTTGCTTTTCGATTATCAGGATAACAAGAAAACATTATAGTAGTGTATAAAATTTGAATTTTTCACAGCTATATTTGCTAGCGTTTTTGACCACAACTATCAATTGGGAGTCAATCCAAATGACCTTAAAATTGTTAAAGAATTCAATTACTGCTAAACGTTATGAACAAAGACCGGGTGAACTGGTTGACACAAAGAAGTTTGACTTAACTCGTTTATGTTGGTATTATATAAACACCCTTTCATTAACAATTTTCGAAAAATGAGGCGCATATAGAGAATTTCTACGAAAGGTTACTAGCAGCGTTTTTAATTTTCAGAAGTATGGTAAACATAATTTACTGTTAAGGCAAACTTGCTGCTTTCAGATGTCGTTATGATTCTTAATACGCTCAAATGAAACTGTGGGAATATTTTGTGGGAGCCTTCTTGCTAACTTTGATGGTTTTTGCAACTTGTGAAAATGAAACACAGGGAGGAGTACTCTCACCAATTCTGTTTAATACTTACATGGCGCGTCTCCCAACCTCGCCAGAACAGGTAAAAATCACTACATGCGCTGACGATTGCACGGTATATGCTTCTGAACCCAAAGTACTCAACAACTACTTGCCGCAGCTACAGAATTGGCTTCAGGAGAATAGTCTGGAACTCTTACCGGGGAAGTCGTCGCCGACACTCTTCACCACAAGCACGAGGTCGATATGGAACTGCTCATTACAATAGAAGGAACCAAAGTACCAGCGAGAAAAACCCGAAGATTCTTGGCGTGAATTCGATTAAAAGCACACATTCAAGGATCATGCCATGAGAACTCGCCAGAAAGTGTGTGAGAAGAATAGAGTGCTATCAGCACTGGCGGGCTCGACGTAAGAAAAAGACAAAGAACTGCTCACCAAGAAGTAAAAAGCAATCAGACGTCCAGTCTTAAGTTACGCGGCCCCAGTATGGACGCCAGCACTGCCTGACAAACTGGAAATAACTTCAAGCAAGCCACAATTCAGCGCGCAGGACCACAACCGGCCATGTGAAGATGACTCAACAGGACGAACTACACAGGCAAACCAAAATCATCCCAGTAAAAATTCATAACCTTCTCGCAACAGTTTCTTCTACAGTCAAACAAGACAGAACACCCGAACAACCTGATGCATCCAAAACAGGAACCAGCGGGAACCTTGAAACCCACGCTCAGGATGTGCTTTGACAAACAAGTGACGGAACTTGCTAACCTAGAACACAAGTAATGGTACAAAAGAGGGATGAACAGGCTTCACACCAGATCACTCAGAAGCACCATTGAAGAGTATCTACCGAATAAAATCCCGTCAGCCGCGCCACCAGAGGTCTAAACGGAAAAGGCGAACCTACCCAGAGGATCGAGATTGACGTTGGCACAGCTACGTAGCTGGTACTCCAGACACCTGAGAAGCTACCTGAGCACAATCGAAGACGACACGACGGATGTCTGCCCCGACCGCCGTTCCTCGCCTCATAATACAGAACATCTTTTCAAATGCCCAAGGAAACCTACCACGCTAGATGTTCGGTCACTTTGGGATAAACCGGTTGCAGCAGCCACATTTCTCGGTTTACAAACCGCGATTTAGTCCTCACACTCTCACGGCTACAACAACAACAAAAACCTCCAGGATAGCATTCAGTCATTTTAACCACTAGGCTACAACCACGTTGTTACTAAACCACTAACAATCACTTATATTAGCAACAAACTTCATATCAGAATGAGAGCAAATGAAATCACTAAAAATGAAGAAGTGAAGCTTTAGAAAGTCACCTGAGAAGTCACAGAATGTTCTAGAACAAAAACGCAAAATTGGACAAGCAAAAATTCTGCGTGAAAAAGACCAACACGTTGACAATAATCGATTCAAACTTCGTACGAGAATATTTTTGTTCTAGTGCAATTAACAAGGCCACCATGTTTTTCTGTTGCTTTTCGATTATCAGGATAACAAGAAAACATTATAGTAGTGTATAAAATTTGAATTTTTCACAGCTATATTTGCTAGCGTTTTTGACCACAACTATCAATTGGGAGTCAATCAAAATGACCTTAAAATTGTTAAAGAATTCAATTACTGCTAAACGTTATGAACAAAGACCGGGTGAACTGGTTGACACAAAGAAGTTTGACTTAACTCGTTTATGTTGGTATTATATAAACACCCTTTCGTAAACAATTTTCGAAACATGAGGCGCATATAGAGAATTTCTACTAAAGGTTACTAGCAGCGTTTTTAATTTTCAGAAGTATGGTAAACATAATTTACTGTTAAGGCAAACTTGCTGCTTTCAAATGTCGTTATGATTCTTAATACGCTCAAATGAAACTGTGGGAATATTTTGTGGGAGCCTTCTTGCTAACTTTAATGGTTTTTGATAACTTGTGAAAATGGAACACCTGTGCCTAAAAATCTTCATTTCAAAAATTAGCCTTCGTAGCCAACTGTATTTGGTAGAAAATGAGCACACAATCGGGTGAGAGGACTCGTTACCTAGCTGGTTTGTCCACTTCAAAGCTTAAATTGGTGTTAAAACTGATTAAAATATTCAAGTTGGCGTTGAACCTTGTGACTTCTTATTAAATATGCTTACAGAAATACATACATATGCTAAACAAAACAATTTTTGTTTCTTGGCAAACCTCGCATCCAAGAACGCTTATTTGACGACCCGCTCCAGCTAAAAGTGCCAAACATTACATTTTACATATATAAAAAACCATTATTGCAACAGCAGCTATTTCAACATAATCATAGTATATCATTCATGATCGATGATCTCCACGTTCTGTGCAAACTACCTGATTACAGTAACTCCTGGCTTTGCAAGAACGCTAAGAACAATTGATCGATAAGAAACTTTTAGCTCATTTCGATACATCTCAAGTTAGTTTATTTTGAAAAATCCAGTGTTATTTAACGTAAAGAACATGACAAATCAGACTCAATATCCTAATTAAGTGGTTCACAACTGAAATCATAAACTATTTACACACAAAAAAAAACAATGCAGAAGCGCATTTTGAAAGATCAGAATCAGGTTTGGTGCGAAACCAGCCTTTCCAAAACTCAACATTCACACTTTATTGTTCTCACTGAAAAATGTGATGACAAACAAAGAGACATTTTGGAAACAGAACTCAGAGAACACAAGACATCGGGTTAAAAATCTCACCACAATTTTTTTCTTATACATTACCTGTGCAAGAGCAGCGCCTCTGCAATCTGTGAATACGAAATCAGCATCCAAATACGACTGCGACAACTGAGCACTCAAACGGTTGCTCTGGGAATCAGAGTTCAAGAATTTCGCACTAGTTATGGACGATCCACTGAAAGACCTAGGAATAACTGGATGTTTCTTTGGCTCCTGTGCGTCTTTAAAAATCTTTAGCTTCAGCATTACGTCGTAAAAACCGAATAGTAAAGCGAATTAATTTCCAATTTCAAACGCAGTAGAAACAAGTTCCAATCGAACACAATTAATAAACGCTGACAATTTTAAAACAAGAATTGACTTGCTGATTGAAGCTCCTCTGCCAGTCATCTTGCGTCAAGGTGTGAACAACTAGCAGCAGATGAGCCATCTGAACTAATTATCCTTGGCGTGTACAAGGTGGCACAGTAAACCAGTCAAGAAAATTTAAGAATATTTTGTAAACTGCAACAAATTCACAAAAACGTCTTAACTATTGAATTTACGAAATGACACAGTTTGATATTTTCACAAAACAATTGAATTCAGCAAGCAAAGCGAGAGTTCAAGCGTGCAGCATTAAAATCAGAGACAAACCTACTGTCTACACATCAAAACAACATCTGGAAAATCAAGCTCATCTTTTAAATTGACACAATAACTACTAGCAAGATAATACAATAGAAAAACGTGACCATCTTCAAAGAAAACACGAGACATCATTTGTAGCTGCTTCAATTTCTCTTCAGATATTCTCCATTTAACAAATTTAACGATTTACAATTCCACCTGTTCTAAACATCAAAGCAATTCATCTACAAGCAATACGAATGCTATGAAAAAGCATTAGAAATCGACCAGTCCCGCAGAGGAACTCATAATGGAAGATTCATAAATTATATGCGGGTCTTTCCCCATTATAGCCATCCCCCCACCAGCTTAGTGGTCAGATAACTTATAGCCCCCCCAAACATGGTAATTACACCATAATGGCGGGGCTATAATTTCATGGGGGATATAATGGGAAATACCCTTATATACGATGCAGTGATGTCCAAGTCTATATAGAAATTTAATTCTCATGACGAAGCTAAAAGAGCTATAGTTCCTTGTCCTTAAAATTACAGCTTCCGTGTTTCAAAACGGGCACCGATGTTGATAATACCAGTAGGGCAGTTGTGCGGGATGGAAGGCTCGACACCTAAATAGTAGTTATTAAATCAACGCTTTGACTCGGCTAATCGGGCCTAGTATTTTGAAGTATGTTGACAATACTTACGTTTTTGTGGCTAATTTTTAATAGCAGCTGTGATGTTCAAATGTGGGGGCTCACTATCCGGGTCCTTCCCATTATAGCCCCTATTATGGTATATTTACCATGATTAGGGGATATAGGTTATCTGACCACTAAGCTGGGGGGTTATAATGGGAAAGACCCACTATTATATCGGATCTTTTCCGTTTATGCACCCCCCGCTTAGTGGGTGCAAATTATTTGCTTCCCACAGACGCACGTGCCATATTTTAACATAATGATTTTCTGTGTAATGACACGTGCTCTGTAACTGGGGATGTATAACCTACTAGGGGGCACAAACAGGAAAGATCCATTCTATCATACTACCTTTTTATTTCTCAATTTGAAAAATGCCACTGTTCGTATATTTCGAATAGTTCGGATAATTTTCTACCCTTAAATTTTGATCTAGCATGTTTTCAGTTTGTAACCTAAAATAATTTAAGTACCCCAAGTTTCAGAACACCTGCGCAACACAAAAATCTTAATACATCATAGGATAAATAGGAAAAAATAAAAGAAACAACATAGGACAAAAATCATAACACGAAAAATAGAAATGGCTTCGAAAAAAGGAGCCTTGAACTGGCTTACCACTCTACTGCTTAAACCAACAAACCGCACGCCTGGATAAAAATCGTTCGCATAAGAATGACCTTACGGAAAGCCTTCAGACCGAGCAACGCCATTTAACAGAAAGGGCGTCGGAAAAGGAAGCCTCGAACTGGCTCTCAGCTCTACCGCTTAAACGTTACGGTGTCACGCTAACGAAGTCCGAATTTAGAAACAGGCTTCGGAATAGATATAACATCGAGGCCAAAAATACACCCATTAAGTGTCCGTGGGGTTAAAACTTCACCTTATCACATGCTCTCCACTGTGCGAAGGGTGGGTATACATAAAAGTGACAGAACTAGATCCGAGATACCTTTTCTAAGATGGCGAAACTTTTTCATAACGTTAGCTATGATGTCGAGATTCAAAAAAAGATTGTCAATTTAAAACTTTATTACGAACATTTTCGAACTCTGAGATCATAGTCAGGTTATAAATTGCTAAAATGAAAAGCCAGAAAATAAAATGCAAATCTCTAAAATTAACTATTCAAGGAAATTTAAAACGAATTTTTACATATCAACAATCGTATCTACAAAATATTAACATCTGAGTAAAAATAGATTTTCGATTTGATGTAGTGGATGCATATCGACATGTTTTTAATCAAAAAGCTATATATATATATATATATTGCTTTAAACATACTTTGGTTTTGTTCAATTGTAAAGTTGAAATTTTTGTTTCGTAACGTGTCTTTCGAGTTGGGTTTTCATCTCCAAACTAAGCTATCAGTGTCAATTCTCATGTTCAGTATTCTTCGCGCGTGTTGATGGCTGGTTTTAGTGTTCTTATTTAGAGCGCCTCTAGTGTCATTACCTTTGATTGGTCGCCGCATTAGTCTAATATCTTCAACAGGAAAGCAGTTTTATCACGGTTGCAAGCGATTGCATGTACTCCCATCGTTGAGTCCGCTTTGGCATGCTCTGCAACCCTTGTGGTAATATGTCGGCATGTCTGCTCTATATAGATGGATTTGCATCCATTACAAGTGAGTTCATAAACCACGTGGGATTTGAAATCTTTATCAAAGCTAGACTTGAAGCTAGGTAAACATCTCTTAAGTTTCCGAGTGGTGAAAATTGTCTGTACAGGATTAATTTTGTTCAACTTCTTTACAAATTCATTAGAGATGATGCCTCTGTACTGTAAGACAAATTGCTGCTTCTCAGTATTTCCCTGTTGCTTAACGGCTACACCCGCGTTATATCTATGTCCTTTCCTTTGTTTTTTCATTCGAAGCTTGTTAATTGTATCCTTGACAAAATTCCCTACCCAATGAATAGGATATTGATTACCTTCCCAAATTTCTTCATTTTTTGTCAATGCTTCATGGAACGCTTCCCAATTGCTTGTGGCTCGGAATAGGCGGTGTATTGTTCCCTGTATTATGCTTCTCTTATGTTGAATGGGTGCACAGCTACGATAGTTCAAAATTGTTCCAGTAACTGATGGTTTTTGATACCATGTGCAAAAAATGTTCCCCAACGGTTGTAAGTTAATTGACAGGTCCAGAAATGGCTTTTTTATCATCTGTTGTTTCTAATGTAAAATGTAGATTTGGATGGAGGTTATTGACCGCATCTAACAGCTCTTTCGTGTCACCTCTAACTGTTCTCACAATATCGTCGACATATCTTAGAAAAACCTTAGTTTCGGACGAATGGTTAATGTCAGTCTGATCATTTTCACGACAGAATGAGCACATCCAGAGCTGGTTTTCCATGCTATCAAATTCTGTGTTACTGATTTGCTGACATTTTGCGTGGAACCATCTTTTACAAACTTCACAATCAACACCCCTGGAACCTGCTGTCACACGGTGTTCGCAATTGCGACAAGTGCTCGATTGTGTGTTGGTTTTAAATTTAGGTGTCTGTAATTTCAGTTGTGGCTCCCACGATTTCCTCCAAAGGTTTGCCAAAATCACCGCCAAGGACGCACCCATTGCCAGCCCGTCTTTCTGACAGTACCAACTTTCATTGCATTTGAAATGGCCGTTGGTGACGGCTACTTCAAGCAGACGTTTCATTGTTGTTCTAGGTATGTCTGGTTTAGCGTCCCTGGCATAAAGCGATCGCAGGGCAATGTTAATGGCTTCCTTTACGGGAACGTTGGTGTATAGATTTATGTATATGATGTCGAGGTTGAGACGACCCTTCAGTTGCTTAAAAGCAAGTCCTTTATTAACAAAAAACCTTGCCGCCTAAAACCACTTGCTGTCTTGATCGTACCAATGCTTATACGTGTTGCCGATATACGTTGATAAGAATACGTTGCGTCTATGTAAATTTAATGCTTGAGATTCTATGAAAAAAAATCGTTCACGATAGGCTTTGAATTATTAGAGCTACATATAGCAAATTAGTTTATATAGAAATTCATTTCTCATGACGCATCTCTAAAGAATTATGTTGCCTTGTCTTTATAAAAACATCTGATGCAGTGATGTCTCACTTAACATAGAAATGCGATTCTCATGACGCAGCTCCAAAGAGTTCTAGTGCCTTGTCTTAAACTATATACGACGAAAGAATGTCTTATAGTAGGGGATCACAACTCTTCCATTGGGTTGAACTGCGCGGCTTAAGATCAGCTGTCTGAAAGAGTAAAAAAGAAAAAAAGAAAGAAAAAATTTATTGTTCATGTTAGTCTGTTTTGAATTATTACAGCTAATTTTTTGGTGCTGCGATCCTCTAAATCGAGGGAGTTTTTTTCGTTTTGTTAATGGCATCACTGTTTTTGATCATTATTTAGCCTCATAACTTTGAACATACCCTTTGGATGTTACCTTTATGGTAGTATGGGGCTAGAACTGGTTCCAACTTTGCGCAATCGCTTATCCATCCGGCTTCATATACTTTGGCATAAACTACAAAATGGTGCACGTTGTGGAAGAGGCGCATACTCTTGGAACTGTTACATTGCGGGGATTTTGCTCTGAAATGAGAAAGCACGGGACTTTTTACCACGTGCTGATCCAAAGAACAGACAGGTGGAAATGAATTCCAATAGTTTCTATAAACGTCACCAGTATCATGTCACTAATAAAAAAAATAAATCAAAATGGATGGACGGACGATTTGGGACAACACAACTTTGAATCCCAGAAAAATTTAGCTGGCAGTAATGGTTTGAATTCTTTGGCAATGATGATGTGCGATATGCTATCAAAACAGTTATGATAAGTGAGCCTTATAACTGTCTTCACCGATTTACATCCAGCGAAGGGCACCCAGAAGAATGAGAGTTCAGGCAAAAAGAAAAACTGTAAAACAGACGCAAAAATTTACTATTAACTGTTTGCACTAAATTGATTTAAAAAGTAATTCAGACGGCTGGGACCGAACGCTAACCAAATTTTTTACAGTTTTTTTGTTACAATCACCAACAATTGCTTTAAATTCAGAGAACGTGGTCAAGTCGGTTCGTATATCAAAAAATTACTCTGATATAGAGAAAATAGAGAAAACTTTATGCTAAATTGTTCAATTTTTGGTCATTTTGATTCAATTCTTAAACCTTTAGAAAATCAATACTGAATATTGATAGACCATATTTTTGAGCTTTAATCCATCCAATTTACTGGATTAACGTTCCGTAATCAAGAAATTGCAGAAACAATTAACAAAAAGTTGAAAAAATTGGACAAAAGCATAAAATTTTGTCAAATTTCTCAAAATTTTGATCTTCCAACTAGAAGGTTTGTCAATTGCGTGGAACTCAATACACACAGAAGTTTTGTAATAAAAAATCCACAACCTCCGGCCTAAAGAAAAAAATACCTGAATTCCCTGAATTTTTTCTCGTCGCTTGTTTATGTAACGTTTTGTACACGTCCTTTTTGTCCTTTCACTCGTCAATTGTCCGTGTTCCGTTTTCCTCTCAATAACGTTGCTCTCCCAAAACTTTGCTTTTTGTTCTCTCCGTCTACTTTTCCGCATTTTGATGTAGTATATTGTCATATATGATGAAGTATGTTGTGTTTTCGTTGCAGTATGTTGATTAAGCTAGTATACTGGTTGGATAGTTTGGTCTTGTTGCTTCCTAGGATGGGACCTAAATTTGTTCTAGACTTACGGTCAGTTGGTTCCTGGACTTTTCCAATTTACTAATTTACTAGCACCACTGTTGTAGTATACTGATTTTTGCTGCTGTATGTTTGCTTGCAACTGTATGATTGTCAGTCGGCTTGGGTTTTTTCCTTCTAGGGTGTGACTTAAGTTTATTCTGGAGTTACGGCTAGATTGTTTCTTCACTTTTCCAACTCTCATAGAACACAAAAACGCTGCATCTCACTTAATTTTTGCTGTAGTTTGGATAATATTGTTAGTATGCTGATAGGTTGTTTAGGTTTGAATTTTGCTAGGGTGTGACCAAAGTTTATTCTGGAAATACGGCTAGTAAAATCTTGCTTTTTTCATCCATTTATTATACTACTGCGTTGCTGTAAATTAGTTTGTTATTGCTATATTAAGCCCCATAATGTCTTGTGCTTGTTTGTCTTACAGTAGCATCTCTCCTCCTTCCTAGGTTGTGACTTAACTTGGTTCGGGAGTTAACGCTAGTTTGTTGGTTGAGTTTGTTGCTGTGGTCTGTTAGCGTAATACTTGCCCACCTCCTCGCTCATTGCTCATTTCCCGCACGTTCTTTCCGTCTTCACGTTTTGCTGCGGGCTACTCGTTAGATGTTTCCGTTAAGTTCGTCCGTTTTCCCGCCGCGTCGTGCGCCCTTCGACCGACATATCCTTTTCGTCAGTTTGTTTTCGCCTTTCGTCGTGCCTCACTCGCTCAGTGTTTCCGTCCCGTCCTTTGTGTTGCCCGTTTCCTACCCTCAATTTCGTCCTGTCCGTTCCGTTTCCTATTTCATTGTGCGCCATTCAGCCGTCCTTTACGCCCCGTCTGTTTCGTTTCCGGTTTCGTCCAACCGGCCCTCTTTCGCCGGCTGCCTGTCTTTCTGTTTATTCTAACGTTGCTTAAATGCACAATAGACGCTCTCACTTTTGTTACTTAATTTTGCCGAGTAGTCCATTACTCGGTAACTTCTCTGCTGCTCTTCGGCGTCTGGATTATCGAGTCTTTGTCATTTGGGTTTGTTATAACCCTCAATCCACGTGTTTATTTGGAAGTTAGTTTACATTACAAAATTAGCCCATTCAAGATCTGGCCGAACAAGAAGAAAAATTGTAAAAGCTCTAATGCGAGATCTAATCTAGAATCTGAGTTGTGCAACATCCACAAGGACATTACTGATGCCTTAGATAGGCATGACAGGAGGGTTAAATTTGAACGCTTGGTTTCTAAGTTGAAGGATGTTTTCAGTAACCTAGTGCAGAAGAATGAAGAACTCTTTGAATTGGCCAGTATAACCGAGAAAACCAGATTCAATTTTTTCTGCACTTGAGCAATGTTTGCGTGATGTAACTAAGAACAATGATAAATTATTGCTTGAGGCTAGAAGCTATATTGACTCAGTTGCTGACCAAGACACCGTGTACGAGGGCGTTAATCCTCAAGGGCAGTCTAGGAGAATTTCACGCCAAACAACGTCATCGATGTCTAGCCAGCGTAAACATGGCTTTCTCCTTGCAAAACTAAAACGCGAAGAGCCTGAGAAACAAGAACAAGCTGAAAGCGCCTCGCCAAGCAAAAACACGAAATTGCCATGAGAAAAAGGGAGCTTGATACAATTGGAGCAGATGGCACTTGAAGAAGTGGAGGAAGACCACCGCCAGCGTGTTGCCGCAGCTAAACTAGATGAGGCCGAGTTAATGGATAAACGTTCATTGTTTAGTCACCACTCAAGTGAACTAAGTTTGCCTAAAGATGGGGGAGCAGATAAAAGCCGGACCCTTGTTCAGGATTGGGTAAATTTTTTTCCACCCTGTAATTCATTGAATACTGCAAATGAGTTGAACTTCTCTTGTCCTGGTTCAGCAATCATTAACCAGCCCAATCAAGATATCACCGTTAGTAATCCTCCAGAAAACTCAAGTAATGTTGCCGGTAAATTAAAGCATCTTTGAAATGCTATCTCAGTACGGCCAGGAGCTGCAATTTCTGTTGCTCAGCAAGAAGCGTTGTATCGGGAATACCTCCAGGCTCAACTGCAGCAAGCACTCAGTGATCGAAGGTTGGAAGCACATAGTCCCTCATGTAGTGGCGTGTTTAACCCAGTGAACCAAGTCCAGTCAACGTACAAAATGTGTCACTCCCACCACTGCAGCCACCTATGCAATCTCCCCGGCTAAAGACACCTGTTATGTCGCCATTGACCTCCAACATTTTTGTACCTGATTTTTTTCAAATCCACAGGCAAATAAACCCAAGGATCAGCCTGTTTTACATTTGAGAACAAAAAACTCCAGTATGCCCAGTCAATTACATCCATCGATACCTCATGTTCGACAACAACTAAATCCGCCTCAAACTAACACCACAAACCTGACACAACTCCATAATAGTCTCCTCCCGCATTTGCATAATTTCTCTCCATATCTAAACCCACTGGTGGTGCAGCCGCCCGTATTCCCGCCGCATCATTTAGTTAACTCCCAATTTCCCGTAATCCCACCCAATATAGCACCGCAAGTATTCACCTTAAATAAACCACAGCTAAACTCCGTCTATTCCCGTCCAGCCCACCTATTACCGTGTCCCACCGCACCGAAACTTTCCCTTAAACGTAATCGCGATTTAAATTTGTGGTGTTTGCCTCACATTACCAACCCAAACGCAAACGAGGTGACAAATAATGCATCAGATTTCAATAACTGTCAACCCACACTTCCCTCAAGCTCTGCTAAACCTGCCATCAGCCATGCCATCTGACAAACGACTGCACAAGAAAGTGTTAATAGCAACCACTCAGCAACCTGTAGCAACCAAGTAAACCCATTCAGTACGGCAACTAACATCGATCCACCTTCTGTCACGCCAATTATCCCTCCCAATTACGGACATACAGCACCTGAACCGTTGTGTTGGGGTGGCCCACTGCATCTCACGGCTCCAGCGCCAGCAGCCGAAAACGCAAACCTCATTAGGGCGTTAGCTGACGCCATAACGAGCAAGAAGAATGATCTGCTACCTGAATAGAAATTTTCCAGACACAGTGGTGGTCCTCTACAGTGGAATGAATGGTATGGTCAATTTAAAACCGCAATTGACTCTCATTCCTTATTTGATGATGTAAAATTGACATACCGTAAGACCCTCGTAACTGGTAAAGCTAAAACAGCAATAGCTGAGTTCGCATACTGCGGCGCAATGTACAAAGATGCACTGAGAACCTTAGAACGTAAAAGTGTCCCACCACAGGCGTTCGTAAGTGCACATTTGGACAAACTCAACAGCTTTCCCCCATTGAAGATGCACAATAGCGATAAAATCATTAACTGTTCATGGTGCATTTGAAGTGTTGTCAGGGTTTTTAAATCGCTCTCATATGATTCGGATTTAAAGAGTGCTACACTTCTCAACACTGAAGTACAGAAGCTACCACCCAATATGAAGGAGTCATGGTCACTCTTCACCGTCAAAAAGCTTTGGGTAAAACCTACTCTTCTGGACTTTAATGACTGGTTAAAGGAGAAGGCCGAAGCGCACAATTTAATGAAGAATACCGCAACTAAAGCAAGGATTTAGGATACCAACAACTCAGTAACAAGATCAAAAGTTGCTTCGAAGGCATTTGCTGCAAATACGCAACACAAAAGTAATATTAAGCTGCAACGAGTTCTCAGCCAACATCAATCTCTAGTTGCATTGTATGTAAAGGCAGTCACCGGCTGTGAGAATGCCGTGTCTTTAAGGAAAAGACCCCCACCCAGAGAGCCAAGGTTGTGGCTGAGGCAAAGCGCCGCTTCTCTTGTTTGCGTGATAAACATAAGTTCAGGCAGTGCAAAAGTCCCGTAAATGTAGAAAAGATGGTTGCAACAGCTCCCATAACACCTTATTTCACGGAGCTGAAAGGCTTTTCCAGCTAAACCCTCAAAAAACAACAACATCAATACTTCGAATTCGAACACAGGTACTATTAGGCCATCTACCGGTCCACATCAACCAAGCAGAACAAAAAGTTTGTCATCCGTGACGGATGTCAAAGGCCTCCTTCAGGTCACGGAACTGAACTTGACTAATTCTTCTGGTGACAATACTACGGCGTTGGTTGTATGCGATACTGCTTGCAGTAACTCTTGGGTGTCCGATAGGTTCGCAGCTAGACTCGGTTTGCAGGGTACCGCCTTAAAACTGACCGTCAAGGGAATAAACACGGAAGAACTCATCGACACAAAGGTGGTTCAATTGACCGTGACACCTCATGGAGATCAAGACTTCGAACCATTTACTGTACGTCCCTATGTGAGGGAAACATTAAATGTAGGTTCCGACATCAATGACATTAAGTCCCTGCAAGAAGTTTCCTAGATCTGTAAGATATAGCTATTGAAACATTGAGATGATACTTGGACAGGATTTGTACTATGCCATCCGCCGGTTAGAGTACTCTGCAGCCGACGAAATGCGCTCACCGTTCGCTGTTCGCTTGCCCATATATTGTGTTTTAAGCGGCCCACTTCCGTCAAGTTCAACTTTAGTCACAACGTGTTTCAATGTCAATGTCGAACAGGATTATGAACTGGCTTGTCAAGTTAAGTCTTGGTATGACTTGGAATAGTACGGCGGGTACAAGCAGGTTGACCCACGATGCGCAGC
Organism: Convolutriloba macropyga; assembly: GCF_964194025.1. NCBI lineage: Eukaryota > Metazoa > Xenacoelomorpha > Acoela > Convolutidae > Convolutriloba > Convolutriloba macropyga. Next base: position 48,329,526 of record NC_134475.1, read on the forward strand.
GGATGCTCGCGCGCAGGAAATACTTGAAACAACAATTTTTCATAACGGCCAAAGATACGATATCGGTATGTTAGGAGCTGATGACAACAACCAGCTCTCGAATAACTACTTTTCATCACTGTTACAACTCAAATCTCTCGAAAAGTGGCTCTCGAGAGATACAACATTGCACAAAAATTATGCTAATACCATCCTCGAAGACTTGGAAAAACGTTACTTAATTACAGTCCCTGATGCTCACAAGGTTGAGCAGCGGTCGGATAAAAAATGGTACCTACCACATCAACCCGTTATTAATCCCAACAAACCGGGGAAATTGCGTAGTGTATAAAATGGTGCAGCAAAGTTCCACCGTACTTCTTTGAAAAAATCTTTGCTTACTGGCCCCGACATGCTTTAAAACCTAATCCATGTACTACTTAGGTTCCGTCAACATCAATTCGCCGTGTCCGCAGATATCGAGGGTATTTTCCTCCAAGTGGGTGTCCCTAACTGTGACCAGCCATCACTGCGTTTTTTGTGGCGGGAGAACCCCACAACCAATGTTGTAGTGTATCATTACACGCGCCAAATATTCGGAGCTAAAAACTCGCCCACATGCGTTAACTATGCGTTGCAATGCACGGCCCGAGACAATGTTAGTCAGTACCCGGAAGCAACCAAAGCCGTCCTAGAAAACTTCTACATGGACGATTACTTGGATTCAGTAGAATCTTCCGAGAGGGCTCTCAAAAGATCGAAGGAATTGGTGCATCTTCTCCATTTAGGTTGGTTCAAGTTTACTAAGTTTGTAAGCAATGCACCAAATCTGGCTGACCAAATTGATGGGTCACCTCAGTCCACCGAACCAAAAGTAATTGCCTCATCTAAGCAGAGATCATCGCACGTGCTTGGGTTGAGATGGGATCACAACAATGATACTCAAGTTGTGAGTTGGGGTACCTCCAGTACAGCAACAAAGTCCTTAACACAACGCTTGGTATTGAGCCTAGCGTCTAAGGTATTCGATCCTATCGGCCCAGTGGCATCATTTACTGCTGGTGCCCGATTGTTACTAAAGGACATCTGGCGTGTCAGCGGGCAGCACTGGGATGAAGAATTACCAAGAGACACTATTGAAAGGTTCCTCGAATGGAGTGTAGAATTAGCCAAGCTTGCCGAAATCACTAATAACAAGGAGCTACTTTTCCCGAAACTTTGAATACCTAGAATTACACATGCTTGGCAATAGTTTTCAAGAGGTCTTCAGCCCTGTTGCATTTCTCGGAGCTCAAGTAAACACTCCTAGTGCGCCAAAAACAGAGCTTGCATTTGTCCTGGATAAAGCTCGCGTAGAACCTATTAAGGTGACGAAAATTCCAAAGCAACAGCTGCAAGCTGCCCTAGTGGCTGCTCGGTTGAAACAAGATATCTGACGAGCCCTTATTGTGCAAGTTAACCAACTTTTTATGTGAACCGATAGCACTAATGTCTTGCAGTGGCCAAATTCTACAAGCAAGCAGCCAATATTTGTTGCAAACCGTGTTTGAGAGATTTTAGAACACACTAGCGTTGACGAATGGAACCACGTTGCCTCAAGCGATAATTCGGCAGATGCCGGTACTCGTGGTATGTCCGCTGAGGTCTTGCAATCAAGTAGCTGTGTGAGGGGTCCAGATTTATTCAGAACCAAGAAATTCCCGTTCGAACCAAGCAGCGAAGAAGCTAAATACATCAAACTTGTTATAGTTACTAAGGAAACTGACAAGAACAATACATCATTGCCCGCATCCTTAACCAAGTCAACTAAAGAGCCGTCCCTGCAGTTAATTCCCTTCGATAAGTACAGTTCCTATCAGAAGTTGATACGAATCACAGCGTATGCACTCCGTTTGTTACCTTCTCACGAATGTTACCGTAATGCCAATGGTAGCATCATAGACCCCACGGAGCTTGACGAATGCGAGCGTCATCTCCAGTATCTTGTCCAAGGATAGTCAATCAATGTTGAGAGAAAAATTCTTTTCGAAAACAAACCCGTTAAACGGAGTAGCCGTATGGCTCATTTTTCCCCTTTATTGGGCCAAATCGTCTAATACAATCGGCCAGCCGCATCAAACGGTTGGTCGAAATTAACTTTGATGTAAAACATCCTATCGTTCTCGACGCACGCAATGCATTTGTAAAGTTGTTCATTAGGCACAACCAAGTTAAACATCATCATCAAGGAATTGACTACCTGCGGGCTAAAGTACGAGAACTTTATACCATCCTCAAATTACGAACCTCACTGCGTTCCATTAAATCCAACTGCGGTCACTTTCAGAAAGTTCCGAGCTGCCACTATCCAACCAATCATGGCTAATCTCTCAGTAGAAAGACTCGCATACCAATCTCCGCCCTTCACGAACACCGGGATTGACTGCTTCGGCCCGTTTTACGTTACTGTACGTATAACTACCGAGAAGAGGTGGGGTTTTCTCTTCACCTGATTAACTACTCGTGCCGTTCATGTTGAAATCGTTCCGTCCGTGGACGCCAGTTCGTTTGTAATGGGAGTGGAGAGGTTCGTCTCCCTTTGGAGTACACTGGCCGTTATTTGGTCTGATAGTGGTACTAACTTTGTTAGCGCGGAAAAAAAACTACGCGAAAATATCGAGAAATGGAACACCATCAACATCGCCGTCGAACTTCCGCACAGAGGCAATAAGTGGAGGTTCAATCCACCCAGTGCGCCACACTAAGATGGCATCTGGGAGAGGCTGGTACGTAGTTTTCAGCGAATGCTTTACACCATCCTCGGTACTCGTCGTCTCACGGACGAAGTTTTCAACACTACTTTTTGCCTCGTCGAACACACACTTAACTAACGCCCGTTAGCGCCCGTAAGTGCCAACGCGTCCGACCTAAGCGCAATAACACCTAATCATCTCCTACTCGGTCACCAAGCAACAGCAATTTTGTCGATCGTTGGCGTCGATGAGTTTGATCACCGTAAGCGTTACGCCCGCGCGCAATCTTACGCTAACGCTATTTGGTCTCGTTGGATCAAAGAGTACGTCCCGACACTGAACCGACGATCTAAGTGGCAAGCGCCTGCCGACCAACACCTTAAGACTGATGACGTGGTCTGGGTAGTTGAAGAGACCAACCCAAGGGGTTACTACCCTACTGCTCGGTTCACAGAACTTTGTTACGGTTCCGGCAGCGTCGCAAGCTCCGCTGTCTTGCGCACGTCCACCGGATCGCTCGTCCGCCCGCTTGTAAAATTAGCACCCATTCTCCCAGCATCTTCTTCTGGGCCGGAGGATGTTAGTAACTAAATAGATTTCAGCAGGAGAAATACATCTAGATGCGTCATTTTTCTTATCTAATCAGATTTAAGCATTTTAAATGCGTCTAATATACGTTGAAAGTTCCTAAAAAGTTCGTATAACCTAATTTTAAGTAAATATAACCACCATATGTACGGACTAAGGTGGCTTTCGGCTTATTATTTTTAGGTTCTTTACACGATTGTTGATCGAATATGAACCGTTTCTGACGTCAATAACATCAGACAAAAAACCAGTAAAAGAGCATCAAAAACCTTGCCGTCTAAACTCTCACTTGTTGGCATGATCGTTGATAATGCTTATACATTGAGTTCTATACATTCCAATGCCTATACGTTGTTTTGCATATATCGTTTAAGAATTGAAACTTGGAAAGTCTGATTTTGTCAGCTTTACTTGGAATTCAACTCGCAAGTATCACCCATGTCTTGTGCAAGACTTACCAGACTGCTAATACTTGTAATTAAACTTTACTTGTCGAATACAGAAAAAAGAATGTGTATTTAGATTTGCCTACTTATATAGATGTGTAGTTCGGTCCGGGTATCTTCCATACCTGGTTTTTTTTATTTTCAGCTGTCAATGAAAATTTTAAAAGAAATTGATTGTTAGTTTTCAGACTTTAGCTCCTTTAAGATCAGACTTTAGCTCATTATGGAGCAGACTATATGCAGACTTTGACTATATTAAGCTCGTCAGGTGTAATAAAAACTTACTCGACCTCCCTGAGCGTTTTTAACAGTTTGATCATTAAAGGCACCTCAACGGGATCTCTTTTAATATGTATTGTGATAACTTACCGTTGAGTGGTAGCTAAGCGGTCTTCCGTTTGACTTTGAAAAGACAATATCTGATCTAGCAGGGCAAATATATCCATCAGATAATCTTTTTTCTTTCCTTCTGTTGTAATAACATTCCGAATTCTCCATTTCCAATTTATGATGTAATGCTTTTGTGGAAAATTCCGTGAGACTTTTGGGACGTTTATTGCGGGGACACTCTATAAGTTTTTTGGTAATTAATTTCGCAACTGGTGATGCGGTAGTGTGTTTATTACCCCCTCCGCCCTTCAAACCCACTGCAATTCTGGGTCTGGCGACTGGGTAAGGGCAACAGGATGACGTCATAGTAAAAAAACAGAACTCTGATTGGTTATTAATTGCAAACCCTGATTTTGAGACGTGATTGCCAAGTTAAAAACATCCAATAATTTTATTATTAGACAAATAACAACGTTAAATTGTAAAATTCTGTTAAGAAAACGATCTTCTTTTAACAAAACTCTGCAATGTAGGATCTTCTGTTTTAAATGACGGACAGCGCAAAGGTTATTTTATGTAGAGATAGTAAAATGCAATTTAAGTAAGATTACTTCGAGAATAAACAGAGATAAATTTCCCGAAATATTGAAGACACGAAAGAAAAGAAGATAACCACGGTTTTCAAACTTCGATTTTTTCATGACTTGAAATTAAAGTATAATTTAAAGCTACTTCATTTTGAAGACACGACAAACACAACTTAATTTCTCGCATTTGCAATAAAGTTGCAACCATTTAGTACTTAAGAAGGTATCAGCGAAACTGCACGCCAAATTAAGTTTTGAACTTAATTTGTTATTCCGGGAATTAGGCAGTAAAAGAAAAAGCGTAATAACCAAACAAATCTGGCAGGAAAGAATATATAAATCAACTTGAGGCTAAATTTTCCCCGTCACGCTTACAGACGGAAACATAAACAGAAGAAGTGTGAAAATATTATTGAAAGCGGTCTGAAGTTCAATATATACAGGAGCGCGTGAACAAGTTATAACTATTTTGTTATGACTTTCAGGCTGTTATTATATTTAAATTTGCTCCAACATGTGACATACTTGTTTGTAGTATCGATATAGTAAATAAAATAGACCGAAATAGTTCAATGCTTATGAAGAAATTGTTGAATGTAGAAATACAAGGTTAAATGTGACAAATTTTATAACTTACATAAACACATGTAGGAAATTTAGGATTATTGAAAATCACACGGGACCTAAGGAACGTTTGCCGATGGAAAAACGTATGTTTGTTCTGTTTAAATTCTAAACAAAAGACTCATTGTTTGACTTAGTGCTTGAGATTACATTGCATATTTTGATGTATCGCTTTAATAAACAAAAACAAATTGAGTAACCGAAAAAGACCATAAAACTGATGCATTGCGTTATTTTCTCTAGCTGGAAAAAAATTATTGCTGAAAAGAGCATGTCGGCATCACAGAGAAAACATATTGCCTCTGCTGAACACGCTCAAATATTCTCTTCACATTTAAATGTGAACATCGCTCACAAAAATTATTGCAGGACAATATCTGATATTAACTCAAAATGTGAACTATATGAACTTTATCAAACTATAAAATTTCAAAGCCAGCTCTCTCCTTTGTGCCAAAACTTGACAAAGATACACTCGCAAAGAAATGCAAGCATTCGATAGAATGGGATTTTTATTTCGTAAAGTTGAGTATGCCAATTTCAATTTTCTTTTAAAGGATTTTACTATAGTGCTATCCTACTTCTATACTTAATAGAAATTGATGTCCTTAAAATACGTGTATGGTGTGCAAACAAATAACTCCGAAAAACACAAGTTCCACCAATTTTTTCTTTAAGGTTTTGTTAAATCTACTTGAGAGCTTCTATCGTTTTTTGTTATGGTCAGTGAACAGTTTTGTAACAAAAAATATATTATTAGCCTCAAAAATTGACTGCAATGTTTACAGTCAAACATGTATAATATCAGAACTTAATAAACTTTGCAGAAAAGAAAAAATTCCAAAAAAAAACATTTACATACTGAAAAAACTGAATTCATCTAAACTCAGGCCATTTCAGCACTGAAACAGTACATTTCAATAATAAAAGCGAAATTCAAGTCCTCAAATATTACATCTCCAGAAAATTTGCAGTTTTTCTTCATTATGATTATATTGAAGCCAGAGAGTTCGCCCAGGCTAATCTTATCTTGTATAGTCTGAAAGTTACTCATACCCCAAAATTTAGTCTGAGCAGAATAATGCCATACTTTTGTAGCGTATGCTTGGTAATTAATATAGTTGTATATACATTTTCTATACATAAGCTAGTGTGTAGGCAATCACCACAAAACCCATTTAGCTTAGTGGTTACGGCATGCTACGCAAACTAAATGTTAAAAGTAATCATGCGGAAATTCGAATCGCATATAAAGCAAACCCTGTTGGCGTGAGTTAAGCTGAACATGTTATTTCTAATGCAAAAAATTTTACTCAAAAATTAGGACTGGTAAGTGTAAATTGTGATATGAACAGAATACTGGCGATTCTTGAAGACAGGATGTCTCAATTATTCAGCACTGATTTGCTCTGCCACCAAACTCCGGGTTCCAAGACAACTTCTCAGACCTGATAAGAAACTATGGCGCAAAAATTCTGACGAGGCCTAAACAATAAAGAGTTAAAGTTAATTTTTTAAGGGTTCTACTGGGCAGATACACTTCAGGTGGAACAATTATCGTTCAAGAAGTTCATATAAATCTTGCATCACACACAATTTGGTCAGCACATTAACAGAATTTACACGATGATGAATTCAAAGAAGTCGGAGTAAGTTATCCAAGAAAACAGGAAAAATTGATTCCATGGTTCATCATCCGTATGTTTTGCAAAAACAGTTAGCTTCAAACGTAAATGAGCAGCAACTATGTGCGATTAAACCAAAGTTTTTTTCATTACAAATCAATGTTGATTATGTTACTTTTGTGCATGCTATACTTGTTTAAGTCAATAGATGTTATTATCTTTTAAAATTTGCACCAAAAAATTAACTAAAACGTCTAAGAAATGATACTCTCTGTTTTTATCTGGATTTATATTTCATGAAAAAAAATTGATGTCATTACGCGATTCTTTTTTCATATAAGCTACAATGAACCTAGTTTATTATTAGTTGTTCGGCAAAGATCAAAGATTTGCGTTTCTCTCTTTTAGCAGACGACGAATAACCATACAAAAAAATCACAAGATCAGAGTAGATATATGATAGTTGCAACGCAAATTTCAATTTATTCACACAAATTGAAGCAGTCAATTTGTCAATCTTTTTTCCACCACTGTAAAAATTTGTTAGTCTACCAGACTCATCTTAACCTGCATAATCAGTTGGTAGGGCTAGAAAAAGGTTTCAGAAGAGTAAACGTGGCCAGAATTTAAGCATTTATGACATTTTAGCATTTTTTTTACAATTTTTCAGTGGTACCAATTACAAAATCTCAATCTCTTGCATAGTCCTCTTGCGCCATATAGTAACTGTTAGCTCCATCTTAACGAAAATGATATTTCTAAACAACAGCTTTCAAAAATTTGTTTTCTTGCAGCATTTTCTTGAAAACCATTCCAACTATTCATTGCAGAAACAAATCAGTTTGTATAATAAAACATTTCATTTTATGTTGGAGCTGAGCTTAAGGAATAACAAGCTTGCATAGGCGGGGAAAATAGAAACAAAACACTTTCTGTTGTCTGAGTCATTTAATATTTATAGTTATAGTTCTAGTTCTAGTTACAGTTTGTCACGTGAGAAAAAAGAGAAAAGGGGAAAATAACAAAAAGCAACACACAGAACCCAACGTAGCAGCCGCAGAAAAGGGCTTAAAGTATAACTCAGCAAAATATTGCAAAATCAAATTGTCTGGAGCAGTAAATAACGTGTTACTGTGTCTTGAACTAGAAATATTCCTGAGCAGTAAATTGTTACTGTGTCTTGTATTAAAAATATTATTCTTGAGCAGTAAATTCTGTTACTGTGTCTTGCATCAACGAATTATTGGAGCTGAAATTCAACTGTTACAACCCCAACTTCTGGTATTCTCAACTTGTGAGTACAAACAGCAAAAGCCAACTTAGGTTTAAATTTAAATATTTTTGCACAAACAGGTCTTAGACATATATCTTTGTCTTCGATTTGTTTTTTCTATCGGATTGAACTGGTATACATAAAGAGATCCCTTATTGTGTGATCTGTAGCAATCCAGTTCAAATTGATAGTTGAAAAAACTAAGATTAGCCAATAGTTACGAACTGAATTTGTAATGCAACGGTAAGTACAGCAGAACGGATATACAGTTACAAAAGCGAACTGCATAAACGAAGTATCCGGACAGATTTTGTAACCACTCAGAACGAACTGGGCGGTGTAAATCTTTCTTTGTGAAACACAAGGAGAGCAGCCGTTACATTTGGTCCGCCGACCCGGACAGTGGAATAAACTGCTGTCCAACCCAACAGTCGAAGTGACGAAGTCATCGACGAACGAGAACAAAACTCAACGAGTAATTCAACAACGCAAAGCCAATTAGGCAAAGCAAATAGGAACGTTGAAAAGCAAAACTAAATTAAAGCAAACAAATAAAGGAGCTGTAGAGGTTCAAGCTGCAGTCCCGAAGTACACAAGAAGTGACTCCGTCACAGAATCAAAGCGTTTTGGATCGACAGATCAACAACTTGCGAAACAAATGGATTGAGAAACAGGAAGAAGGTTTTGAGCTCATTGATAATCGAGATCAACCAAGCAAGCTCAAGACTCTTTATCAGCAGATACTGCAATTGGACGACAGCTTTCAAAAACTCGTGAATAAGAAAGCTGAGACTCTCCGAGACCCAGATATTTCATTAAAACGCAAACTTGACAGGAAAATACTTTCAATATTTGAACGCAGAGTGGTTACCGTATATCCACGGAGAGACAAACATGTCAAGCCAGCAAAGCCAGTCAACTCTTCATGTCAATGAAGAGCAACCTCCTGCGAATAATGTGCATCAGTTAGAACAAAACGTTGGAATTCCAGAGTTTAACCAAAACCATGGTAACACAAGCAATGCAGCGACGAATACGGTTACACGGACAATCAACCAGGATACAGAAAACGCTTCGGAAGCATCTTCAGTGAAACGTCGGGTTGAAGAACGAATGAAGGAATTTGAAATTGAATTTGAAGCAAAGTTGCAAATCGAACGAGCACAATTTGATCGAAAGAGGTTAGATCTAGAAATGCAAATGAAAGAACTAGAGATGCAACATCAGCTTCGGGAAAAAAAGCGAGACCTAGAGCGCCAATTGCAAAAAACAGCATTGGAGAAAGATGACTTCCGTTCTCAATCGACTAAGGCGCGTGACAAGTCACCTTTCAATTGGACCCCAAAAGGGAGAGATGTCTCGGAGTGGGCGAATTCGATGAACGACACGCGAACGCCAATTCGACCAAGAGCTCGCTTTGACATCAGCCCTGAACGAAATAAACATAGGCATTACCCATGGTACCCAAACTCTCGTGAACGCTCAGTAAGTGCTGAAGAGCGGGATATATCGCCGATAGCTGGAAGGCACTACAACACTGGACATTCAAGCAGTAGCTTACCAAAATTGAGGTTGAAAAATTTTGACGGAAACCCGCTGGAGTGGCCTGAGTGGTCTAGCATAATCATTGCAACAGTAGATAAAAGCATGATTCCCGACTCAGAGAAAATGAGCCATTTGAAGACTCTGCTAACAGGCAAAGCAAAATCTGCAATCTCGGGAATGGGCTATTCTGGACAGTTTTATAGTGCTGCCTGGAACATTTTAGAAAGAAAATTTGGAAGACCGCATGTAATTATAGATGCGCAGCTCGAGAGCCTACGAAAAGCTAATCAAGTGAAACCTCATGATTCAACCAGCCTGATTAATTTTTCTGTTATTGTATCTAACTTCGTGAACGTGCTCAAAGAGTACAAACATATTGGTGATTTGCAATCAAGTTCGACATTGTACATGTCAGTTGATAAGCTACCTCAAGTTCTTAAAGAAAAATGGTGGTTCTACGTCGATGACAAAGACGAGGACTGGCCTGATCTTATCATGTTTGAAAAATGGCTATCACGAATGGCATTCGTGCATGAAGGGTTTTCAGCGTTTAAAGGGGAACGCAAAGAAGAAGACCGACGTAACGCAAAGAGAGAAAAACAATTCTCGAAGACATCGAACTTCAGTGCAAGTTCAAACCTGCAAGAAACCAAGCAGACGCAAAGCGATCACTGTCCATTAGCCGATGGCACTCATAAAATTTGGAACTGTCCATCATTCAAAAACATAAGTGTGAATGATCGATATGTGGCAGTGAGGAGAGAACGCTTGTGTTATGGATGTCTGAGAAAAGGACATGCAATCAAAGATTGCAAAGTCAAAGTGTGCGGTATAAACGGATAAACCAAAAAGCACAACAGACTGCTACACTCAGAAAACCGAATGGACGAGGGTAGTCACGCAGTTAACGTAAGCGCAGCAACAATCAACCAGAGTAACCAAGTTACTAGTTTTCTTCAAATAGTTCCTGTATCGGTTCAGAGTGGTAGTAACAGGTTGACTACCTACGCTTTCCTCGATAGTGGGTCAACAGTATCATTCATCGATCAAAGTGTCAAGGACCAACTACAAGCCAAAGGCACGGACGTTACCTTAAACATAGCTGGCATACATGGGACGCAAGATCTGAGGACAGAGAAGGTTCCTATCACAATAAAGGGACTACATTCAAAGGTGCATTCAATTGAAGCGTTTGCACACCCATCAATCTCGTTGGGAAACACAACATATGAATACAAGGAACTGAAGAACAAATTCAGACACCTGAATGTTCTCACTAACAGAACATTCAACCTGATGGAAGTAGGCATCATACTTGGACAAGATGCCTACGAAATTCATCGTCCATTGGACTATAAGATTGGAACACGAAGTGAGCCTTTCGCCGTCTTAACAGAATTAGGATGGGTAGTCAGTGGTCCCATGACAGGCAAAAAAAGTCAAAATGTTTGTCATTTTGCCTTCACAGAAGATGTGAAAGTGGCAGAAAATATCCAATCATGGTGGGACATAGAAACTTATGCTTCCAAAATAAATGTTGTAACTCAATCAAAGAAAGAGCAACAAGCTTAGAAGTATCTAGAGAGCACTACAATGTTTACAGGCGAGCGGTACGAAGTGGGCATGCTCTGGAATGAACCAGAACCCAGTCTTCCAAACAACTACGGCTCAGCCCTTGGTCAACTTTACTCACTGGAACGAAGGTTCCAACGAGACCCAAATTTGAAAGAATTGTATCAACAGTCAATTGATACAGATGTTGAAAAGGGATTTGTGAAGATCCTTGGTAAATCGGAAGTCAAAGGCACTTTCGGAAAGGAATGGTATTTGCCACACCATCCAGTACTAAACCCCAACAAACCGGGTAAAGTTCCCCGCGTTTGCAACGCTGCAGCAAAATACAAGGATGTATGCCTAAATGACAAGTTGTTAGCCGGACCCGATCTGCTACACGGGTTGATCGGAACAATATTCAGATTTCGAGAAAGACCAATTGCCTTAACCGCAGATATTGAATCAATGTTTCTTCAAGTGCAAGTTCCTGATCGGGATAAAAGCTGCTTGAGATTCCTGTGGCGACCAACAATGAACGAACTTGTGCAAATTTACGAGTATCAGCGTCATGTTTTCGGAGCAAAGAGTTCACCAACATGTGCCAACTACGCTCTGAAGCGAGTAGCGATCGATAACGAAGACGAGTTCCCAATTGCAGCAAAAACAATCCAAAACAACTTCTACATGGACGATTTCATCAAGTCAGTCGAAACACCTGAAGAAGCAATCAAGGTTTTCAAACAACTGCAACCTCTTCTCTCAAAACATGGATTTGAACTGAAGAAGTGGATCACCAACAGCGACGTGGTAACCAACGCAATCCCAGAGGACTTAAGATCAATCAGTAAAACAAAGCAGGTTGAAGTAGAACCCCGCAAGGAAGGTTCATCCGTGCTTGGGCTTCAGTGGACGATTACCGATGATAGTCTACAGGTTTGTAGAGGTACAAGGAAAGAAGTTGAGACCCCAATCACCCAAAGGAAGATCTTATCTCTAGTTTCTTCAGTGTTTGATCCTCTTGGACTGTTTGCACCATTCAGTGTCCATATGAGACGACTCCTGAAGAGCATCTGGAGCAAAAATGGACAACATTGGGACAACTCAGTAGAACCTAACGAAGAAGAAGAGTTTCTGAAGTGGAAGGCGCAGCTTCCAGAAGTAGCAGAAACCAGCATTGATAGAAGATACTTCAGCACAGCCAAGGACAAATGGGAACTTCTTGTGTTTGCCGACGCATCTGAAGACACAATGTGCGCTGTGGCATACCTACGCTCAAAGCGCAAAGAATACTCAGCAGACTTAGCATTTGTAATTGGAAAGTGCCGAGTCGCACCGATGCGACACTTTTCCATACCACGCTTGGAACTACAAGCAGCAGTGATGGCGGTGAGACTTAAAGAACAGATAGTGAAGGAACATGAATCGAAGATTCAGAGTTGCAACTTTTGGTCAGACTCCACTACTGTTCAGCAATGGATTCATAGCTCCCACCGTAAGCAACAGGTGTTTATTGCAAACAGAGTGGCTGAGATTTTGGACACAACTAATGTTTCACAGTGGAATCATGTGTGTGGTATTAACAATCCAGCTGACATCGGGACACGAGCGATCAATGTTGACGAACTTAAGAGAAGCGAATGGCTCACTGGGCCGGCCTGGTTGAAGCAACGAGAGAACGAATGGCCTGAACAGTTGAATTTAACATTTGCTTCAGACGAACAAAACGACGAAATGGTCTTCTCAACAAAGGTTGAAGAGAAGAAGCCGATGATTCAGTGGGAACGATTTAGTAGTTTCAATCGACTAGTAAATACAATGGCATACGTACAACGCGTATTTATAAAACACAAACCGGCAACAAAAACACTAAGTGTTGAAGAAAGAGAGGGTGCAAAAGCAAGCATCTTCAGACTACTGCAGCATGAACAGTTTGCTGAAGAGATAAAATCTCTCAAGGTTGAAAAGGAAATTCCAAAAAACAGCAAAATCCTCCAGTTTTCACCATTCATTGACCAGCAAGGACCTATCCGTGCTCAATGCAGAATAGGTAAAAGTCAATTGAGCTTCGAAACGAAGCATCCAATACTGTCACATTGGACGCACCATGTAATTGAATTATTCTTGCAAAATGAACATAAGAATAGTAATCACGAAGGTACTGAACATGTCAGAAACATAGTTCAGCAGAAATTCTAGATCCTAGGCATACAAAATGCTTTGAGATCGATCAAAAACAAATGCATTAGATGTCGAAAGGGAAGAGCCCAAACAAAGGCACCAGTAATGGCAGATCTACCTGAAGAAAGATTAGTCGCATCAACAGTTTTCTCGAATGTGGGCGTAGACTATTTCGGACCATTCACAGTAAAGATTGGTCGAAGAACCGAAAAGCGTTGGTACTGTCTATTCACATGCCTTACTGTACGAGCGGTACATATAGAGATTGTACCAAAACTAAACACTGATAGTTGTCTGAATGCAATTATGCGATTCATTGCTCGAAGAGGCAAACCGGTCAAAATGATTAGCGATAACGGGACAAACTTCGTTGGAGCTGAAAAAGAACTGGCAGAGTATATAGCAGCATGGAACAAGGTGCAAATTGAAGAACATCTGATTCAACAAGGTATCAGATGGAAGTTCAACCCACCTGCAGCACCACACTTTGGAGGAGTGTGGGAAAGACTGGTTAGGAGTTGCAAGAAGGCAATGTACGCAGTGCTGGGCAATCGATCAGTCACGGAAGATGTTCTGTCAACCACCATGTGTCTCGTTGAACAGACGCTGAATGCTAGACCGCTGACACAAGTCAGTTCTGATGCTACCGATTTAGAAGCTATTACTCCAAACAATTTCATACTTGGCAACAAGAACCTTTCTTTACCGTATCTATCAGGTGCAGAGCAATTTGTTGATCATAGAAAGCTCTTCCGACAAACACAAGCTTATGCAGACCTCATCTGGGATAGGTTCCGTAAAGAGTACTTGCCAACGTTGAATAGTCGAAAGAAATGGCAGACCACAACGGAAAGAAGTCTTCAGCAGGGTGATCTTGTGTGGTTAGTGGAAGACAGCGACAAACGTGGATATTACAATCTGGGTCGAATAACCGAAACCTTTGAAGGGTTCGACGGAGTGATTCGATCAGCGAAAATCCGAACAAAGGATGGATACTACAAGAGGCCCGTAGTGAAGCTCGCTCCAGTACTTCCAACTGACGATGATGTTTTCACGAAGGAAAACAGGGCCGGCGATGTTGGAGCTGAGCTTAAGGAATAACAAGCTTGCATAGGCGGGGAAAATAGAAACAAAACACTTTCTGTTGTCTTAGTCCTTTAATAGTTATAGTTATAGTTCTAGTTCTAGTTACAGTTTGTCACGTGACAAAAGAGAGAAAAGGGGAAAATAACAAAAAGCAACACACAGAACTCAACGTAGCAGCCGCAGAAAACGGCTTAAAGTATAACTCAGCAAAATTTTGCAAAACCAAATTGTCTTGAGCAGTAAATAACGTGTTACTGTGTCTTGAACTAGAAATATTCCTGAGAAGTAAATTGTTACTGTGTCTTGTATTAAAAATATTATTCTTGAGCAGTAAATTCTGTTACTGTGTCTTGCATCAACGAATTATTGGAGCTGAAATTCAACTGTTACAACCCCAACTTCTGGTATTCTCAACTTGTGAGTACAAACAGCAAAAGCCGACTTAGGTTTAAATTTAAATATTTTTGCACAAACAGATCTTAGACATATATCTTTGTCTTCGATTTGTTTTTTCTATCGGATTGAACTGGTATACATAAAGAGATCCCGTATTGTGTGATCTGTAGCAATCCAGTTCAAATTGATAGTTGAAAAAACTAAGATTAGCCAATAGTTACGAACTGAATTTGTAATGCAACGGTAAGTACAGCAGAACGGATATACAGTTACAAAAGCGAACTGCATAAACCGGACAGATTTTGTAACCACTCAGAACGAACTGGGCGGTGTAAAACTTTCTTTGTGAAACACAAGGAGAGCAGCCGTTTAAAAAGGCTACGGGTTGGAATTTATGCACTTCCGATGATGAAATGGCTGCGATCTGAATATTTGTCTTTCAATGAATTCGCCTCTAATATATCACCGCAGAAGCTGCATATAAATTCCTTACCGCAGGCCCTGTTCTATCAATGAATTTATGTAATTTGGAAAAACTTTTGACACTTCTGACTCTAATCATTAACAAATTCAACTCATAAACCATCATTCATACAATTAGTTTGGGTAAATAGGGATTGCAACTTAGCAAAAAGAATACCGGTATCAAGACGTAAGCTATCGTGGTACAATTTTTCTAGTTAACTGATGAAATTGCATTCGATAATTTTTAATCGAAAAGAATTTCTTATTATGTTGTTGATTTCAATTTTTGTTCGCTCCTATTTATGTACCAATGTAACTGTTAATATTAATAATTGTAAATGCTATCAAAAACACGTAAGATTCTGTTTGAAGCATTCTTAGCTTAGGAGTAAAAAGTATTTGAAAATATGTATGGAGATTTCATGGATTGAGACTCGGCTACTGCGCCAGCCAGTGATACCAATATTATCGGCTGTACCAAATTAACGCATCAGATTTCAAGGGACATTTTGCTGACATTAGTTCTGTATTTACGAAATTTAATTGGTACAATTAATCAACTGTCCAAAATACCAGCACTGTCCAATATCATCATTGTTCCGACCCCACTTGTGGTGGGAGGAACTATATACACAAACGGGTTTTTTTGTTCAAACAATTTTGGCCGATCGATATTTTTATCGTTGAGAACTGTGAGTGGTATCAATAAAAAGCTCGTCCAGCGTAGAACTCAAAAATATAAAGATTTTTTTGAACTTTGTTTTTTTCAAGGAGTTATTGAGGTTTAAAGTTTCATGTGAACACTGGATATTTGGTTCACTTTTGTTCACTTTTAGCGTAATTTTTGTTCGAAATAACATTTTTACCATAAAACTTTTTTTCAAAATTACATTTCACACTAGAAAAAGCATCAATTTGGTGTTCCTAATACACGAAAGGCGATTAAAAAGACTAGTTCTGGTCTCATAGGGAAATTTAATGCCAAAAAATTCAAATTCTATTTGAGAGCTGTTTTTTTAGAAAAAATTTCACATTTTTTGTTTTCCAAGTCATCTTTCATATCAAGGCTCCGTTAATGAAAAGCCTCATTTAGAGTCCAATGAGGCCCAATGAACAGAAAACTGGCTTTCAAGGAACAACTCACTTTTTTGGCTCCGATTCTGAGTGGTCGAAATTTTCAATGAAATTTTGATCTTCTTTTTGAAATTTCACTGAATTTTTGAAGTTTTATGCCAAAGAAACGTTCAGTAAAATTGCAATAGTCTTTCTAATGAGCATTACGTGAACCTATCTAGCGCTTTAATGTACAGCTAACGGCGGTTAAGACTTTAAAAATAATTCTTCGAGAACTTTTTTCTGGACGTTAGCCGATCTTAACGTTATTTTTGCGAACTGTAAACCAACGTCCTTTTACAGCATCTAAAAATAATCTGGTTAGCTGGTTTATCTTCAATCATTGGTTTTATGACTTCGATTCCACGAGTTTTCATACATTTATTAAAATTTTTGGATATTTTTCTTCAAATTTTTATTTCCTTTTGGATTTTAGCACATTATCCTAATACTGATAGTTCTCATTAGCTAAGAGAAGACGTTAAAAGAGTCAAGGATAAAATTTTCAGAGAAAAGCTTGTGAAATAATCAGCTTAGGCACTTTCTTCTTGCACTTTTCAAATGATCTTTTTGTGTTTGCTTGTATTTGTTATTGATTTTATAGTCTCATCCCATCGAGGCATAACGTAGCGTATTTATTTACTTCCGTTGAAAACGACTGAACCCAATGTCGTTGATAATACGGGTTTTCTTAAGATTTCCTGGTTTTAAAATATTTGTTGATTTTTGAAGTCCTATAAATAAAGAAAGAAGAATACTTATGTTGTTAATAAATTAACTGAAAATAGAAACATTTGTACTGAAAAGTTTATTTTCAATGGCTTCGTTACTTTTGTCTATTTTTTAGAACTTAATGTTTTTTTATTCTTTATGTTGACGTAAAATGCTGAGAGGTCTGTTAAGCTTCTAATTGAGGATTGAATGAATGATATTTTTCTTTTCAGTTTATAGCGAACAATGTTAAACTTTAAGATATTATAAGTTTTCAATTTTTTTTTATTTTTTCGTTCTTTGTTATCTGTATTGTTTTTTTTGTATAGTTTTTGTTGTTCTCTTCGTCAATATGTAAATTATTCTAATCATTGAGAGGTCCCATCCAACTTCTTTTAATTCAAAGAGTAAACTTTCAATTGATATTATGTCGTAACTGAAATTTTGTTTGTGGGACAACATGCGTCTTATTAAATGTTTTGTGTGTAATCAAAATTTGTGTTTTTTCTCTTCAAACACGTTCGCGTAATACCAGAGCCCTATTATTTTTAAATGAGGCCAGAGTGAACTTCTTTATTTGTTAAGTATGAGTTTTGATCAATTAGTATAGATAACAATTGAAAAACAATATTTAGATAAAAGTTAATGACTTTAATGGCCTCAATAATTTGTGTTTTTGCAGGTTGTTTTTAATTTGTTGAGTTTTTCTGCATCGTTTGTCCGTTTATTTGGCTTACTCTAAACAAAGACACGTCCTCTCGGTTCCGTAGGGACAACTTATTAAATTTCTCGAGAATTTTTTTCTTAAAAGCGAATGACTTTGAAACTATTTGGTTTAAAATAGGTTGATAGAATTCTGAATTTCGCCTCATTATTTTTTCTTTTTACTTATTACCAAGTCTCATTAAGGAAAAGTCCCATCTGCTGTATTTTTAAGATAAGAGAGAACTTGTGCAGTTAAGGTTTTATCTGATTGTATTTTGACGTTGTTTACTAAGTGCTTTTACAGTTAGATATTGAGTTTTTGCCATTAAATTTTTAGTTTTGCTTATTTTTTGATTTTTTTCTCGTAGTATTCTTACTTGCAGATCTTGTGAGCGCTGTAATGAGTCATGCCATTATGTAATTCAGTTATTAGTTTGCGTGTGAAACGATTTCCTAAAACTTCAACAACTGTTTTTGGTTATCTCTTGATTTTGTTGACAATTCTGTCAAAAATGAAGATCAGCTCGGGTCAAAACTTCATGTGCAAACGCACATTAACGAGCCTCCTTGTTTAGTTTTAAGATATGAGTGATATAATACAGCAGTACCACAATAAAATCTGGCCTGTGACGTCTGAAGAATCCATTTACCTGTTGCGACGTCAACTGTCCAATAATGCTAGGTAATAGTTAAACTGTTTATTAATAGATTGCAGTACAGGACGGATGACGCAAACGTCAGTATTAATGACCAGTTTCATCCGTAGGACAGCTATATTAACGCATGCAAAAAACACGCACTTGTAAATTAAACACATTAAACTACTGCTTTCGACACTCGGTAATGGTTTCTCTCGCCTTCGGCTTCGTTTCATTACGTTAATATCACGATAGGTAGTCAATACCACTGAACACTAGTAGTCTAATATACACATGTACATATGTTGACGTATTAACAAATCAGCGGATATAAAAGTCATTGTAAATTGACATTACGTAGCATTTCCAAAGAATAAGTTTTCGGTTAGATTTTTGAAGAAAACTTCATAACCCAAATTCTCCAGTTCAAAATTAAATTGGTCTATTGGCTGCTGAGTTGCGGATTACATGCGATTGGGTGATAGAACCCAATTGTGTTGGTTAGCCTACACATGTACGACCCTGACACGTACAGGAAATACAAAGCACCCGACAATGTTATTCCTCCCAGCATTGGGCTGGTCACTTATGAGTTGTACACTCTCATGTTCCAAGCGGTCGCCCTAATGTGTCTAACAGCAGGTACTCAAAAAATCTCTCCCCCCCCCCCCTCATGATAAAAAAGATAAAGTTCACCAGTTAAGGAGTCAAAACTTTGGGACGACAGATTGCAAAATTTTTTCAATTTGCAGTGAGTTTCTATATATTAAAATAAACGGAAGGAAATAAAAGATTTATCATACTTAAACCAAAAATCGATCAGGATCACGCTCAATTTTATAGTGCTGTACTAGAAAATTCGATTCAATCTTTTATTGGATGACGTTCACCTACGTCGGTCTCTTCATGTGAGAATTGGTTCATTTACGAGTAATGTGCAATTAGAATAATAGTCACACATAAAAAAGTTCGAATTTTGAGTTTACTGATTGTGTATTAAACACTCCTTTGAGCCAAAAGTTCCTACTTTCTTTCAAAATTGTAGCTTGAACCACAGACTTAAAAAAGATACGATTCTCGGCCGAAAAGATCATGCTCGATGTAAATAGATTATGAGAATACTTAAGCTTGACCCAAAATCTGATGCTGGAAAGAAGAGATGGAAAAATAGAGTCAAAGTGGGGCTACATTTGTGTCGAGAAGTATGTTCACAAATATTCTTTGCAAAATACGAAAGCGGAATTATATTAAGCAATTATAACTGTGTTTTAGTGATGTTCTCAGAGGAATGGCTGGCCACTGAAGGAGGAGATCTGAGCCACCATCTCAACGCTAAATGTCTCAATAACAAAGCATCGGAGCTGTTCGAGATCACGTTAAAAAAGTAAACTGCTTGGGAACTTTTGCTATATATTTGATTATCCATTTTAATTTAAATACAAGTTTGCATTATTTAAAACAGATTCAACGAGTCGAAAAAGAATCACTACACCAATTACATACTCGACCAACAGTATCAAAACAAGAAGACTCAAACGCCACACAGCACAAACTCATCAGTTAAGTTTGGCCTCCATTTCGATACTTTTTCTGGGCGCGCCGCGGTAAGTTTGAAAACAAATCGGTGGTTAAATTAGAGGTTGTTTCGTTGAAGCGAAATTTAATTAGATGCAAGAAACAGTTTGTTGCAGTATCAAACAGCATTACCCAAGGATTAGATGTGTCACCCACGCCAGCTCTAATCAAACGGACTTGGGTCGAGCACAAGGCGGTTAAGCACGACCCAGCGACAGAGTCTGGCAGCAATAATACGCTCTGGAAAGTATGCATGGTCTGATTAGAGCAAGATCTAGCGCCTGGATGAGGCCTTGATCTGACTTTGCAGACCGTAAACTTGTTGCCAGACTGTCGTTAGGTCGGGCTTTATCACCTGTGAGCGACTCAAGACCATCTGATCCGAACTGACTGGGGTCACGCACCACAACCTGGGTATTTTAAAATTTCATTCCATATCAAAAAAGTTTATATGGCGTTAATCTACGCATATGGAACATTTTATCATCATGGAACATAGTACCATATGATAAACAGGGTTGGGCTACAAAACTGATCGAAGCATTTAACCCATTCATTCTGACGGAACACACCGAAATATGGGTATGATAAGACGAAACAGACAAAACTTAGGCGTGGCCAAGTCATAGCGTCTCCAGCACGCTGGCGAAGCTCTGTCTGCTGTGCCACGCCTAAGTTTAAACCCTGTCCAGATGGTATTGGTCGCACCAAACTCCCCGGCCTATACTTCTCCTGCGCCAACCCCACCCTCGGAATGACCGTGCCTACGTCCAACTGGTTTAATAATGAGACCACTTTTAAATAGCCGCAAAGCGATAGAAGAGGCGTTTATTGGCCTTCTCTTGGTTTTTTATTTCGCCAACAGGATTTTTGTTACGACTATCACAATCACCACCTAAAATCTGTTTTTTGTTCATTTTGTTTTCATGCAGTTGCAACTGAATAGCTTGCGTGACGTCATTTTTCATTCTCTGTTAAGAGTGTTTTTTCATTCACGTGATTAAATTTTTGGTCACACGTGACTTACCTCACTATCAAAAATGACTTCTTCACTCTGAAATTGACTTTTCTTTACTTTAATTTAAAAGTTGTGATAAGGTGAAATGAGTGTGTTCAACTCTAACTGAAGGGTATATAAGGGCAGCTAAAAGAATCATTTGTACGTTAAATATATTCTTAACAGCAGCTCAGCATATTAAAAAAAGTTTGTTTTTCGGTCTGCTTTTTTACTATCTTTTTGAGACTGCACATCTACAAAGCCATTGTGACTATTTTCTGGCAATCTGCAAGCTATGTTTAATTGCTCTCAGTCGAATTTTGCAGCAATTATATTAGTCCTGCTGGTTTTCTTTTATGCGATTTTTTCGCTGGATCGATTTTTTGTCTTACCCATTAGAGTCTTTGTCCTTAAAAACGGGATAAACAGGTAATGCCCATTGGGCATTCAGTTTAATTAGAGGCCCTTAATTGTGTTTAGTCATCCTTCAAGTGCATAAGATGGTGAAATTACTCGCAAGGCCGTAGTTTGAGGTTAAAAAAATGTTTAGGAGTTTTTCAGCCCAAAATGTTGCAATTTTTTGTGTTTTTTCGTCATTTTTCGATTTTTTCTGTCCAACCAGTCTAAAAATGAGGCTAGTTCAAGTTGCAAGACATAAAAAATTTTTACGACCATTTAAGGAATTATATGTTTTAGTAATCAAAACAAAAACACGCAAATTTATACTAATTTTCACAAAATTTTCAGACCTTTTGGAAATGTTTGTCATTTTTGAGTTTTTTAGACCTAGCTGTCAATAAACTTTTTCTAGGATTTGATACTAGGTTTCTAAAAAAATTCTTTGGGCAATGGAATGGTTTTTAACTTTTCAAAAACACGAAATTAGCATTTTTTGTTACAATTTGCATTTTTTCAATTGTTTTGACATTTATTGTCCATTTTCTTTTTTATCCAGATACAGGGGCCGTCCTAAGGTTTTGATGATAAATTGCTATTTTTTTAAAGGCCATGGAATAGTTTTCAACTTTTTCATATCAAATTTTAGCAATTTTTTGAAATAACTTTTTGCGTTGTCATTTTTTTAGGTTTCTTCAGCCTCAAGAGGCAAAAGACCTCCTCGAGGGTTAGATAATAAGCGATTGTATAGTTCCTAGAAGTAATGGAATGTTCTTCAAGATTTTAACATCATGAATTTTAGCATTTTTTTTTGACAGTTCAATTTTTTTCAATTTTTTTTTGTTTATTATCATTATTCAGGTTTTTTTTCTGTCTCAGGTGTTAGTAAAGCTCTTTCAGTGTTTGAAAATAAGTTACTGGAAAGTTTTTTCGGCAATTGATTATTTGCCAATTTTTTAATATCACACATTTTAGCAATGTTTTTTTTTTTATATTTTTCGTCATTTTAAAGTTTCTCCAGCCTCAAGAGCTACGGGAATTGAAAATAGTTTACCGCGTAATTTTCAGAATTACTGGAATGTTCTTTAAGCTTTTAATATCCCGAATTTTAGCTGTTTTTTTTTTGAAAAAATGCATTTTTTTCAAGTTTTTTTGAATTTTTTTCTGGCACATGGAGCTGGCTGAGGGACCTCCTCCAAGGTTTTAGAGTCAACTACTGCATTGTTCGGAGTTAAAGAAATGGTTATCAATTTTTTAAATTAATCGAGGTTTAGCCTTTTTCTGATAAAAAATGTAATTATTTTCAAAATTTCGGAAAATTATTATCATGTTCAAAGTTTATGGATTTTTATGAGCCTGTGAACAATTAACGGCTTGAAATAGGGATACTGGGTGGTATTTTGATACAATGAAGTGGTTCTGAAGATTTTAATATCATGATTTTTTAGCAAGATCTAGTTAAAAATTGCAATTGTTTTGTCCTCTTTTGATTTTATCGATTATTACTGGTCAACGAAACTTCCTAAGTGTTGCAGATGCGTTACATAGCAGACCATCAGAGACAAAAAATTGTTTTGAAATTTTAAATGGGAATTTTAGTTTTAAAATTTCCTTTTTCATATTATTTGATTATTACCAAGTTCATTAAACTAAAAGTAACAGAGTCGAATCTCAACATGAAAATTATTCCTAGCTCTTTCTCTCTCTGTCGGTTGGGGTTTTCTTCCTTCTATTTCTCGTTCGCGTTTTATCTTTCACACTCTAACTCTTTCTTTCCTTAGCTTTTTTGTTGATGCCGAACTTCAGCTGCTGTTATGTGGCTTGATGTCATTATCTAATACCTGAACGCTGAATTATAGTAGAAATGTTTTAACATAAATGACTTAATTAGCCCTTTTAACGAATTCATTGTTAATTGCTCTCAAACAGAGTTTATGGCAATTTTGTAAATCCTGTTGGTCCTGATGCGATTTTTTGCTTGACCTATTCACAGAAACTTTTTTGGGGTTTTATACTTTTGGTTTGACTGCGGTTCTTATTAGAAATTGATCCCTCGCCCACACCGCACCACCAGCCCCGCGGCCCATATCAGCCCCCCCCCCCCCCTCAAATCACCACTCCTGCACATCGTTAAGGCCGTAAGGGCAAAAAATCCGCCTCTCACCGTCCCCCCCCCCCCCCTGTTACACTACCCCCCTCCCCCCTCTGCGCTCACCTCACGCCCTTCAGTTAAGCTAAAGCTAGCCTCACTAAATTGTGCCTAGCTACTGACAAAGCTAACCGCTCGCCGGTCCTTTGAGAGCAGTTCGCCCGAAGTTAGTCGTTTATGTTTGTTAATTTCTGGAATTTTAGTCTCATATCATGAAAAGTTTCTTCAGGTAGTACAGCGGCATCAACAAACAAGCGAAGACACCGACGCTCATTTGATTTCAATGCCAAAATGATAGCTGATGTCAACAAAAACACTCCTGGGTTCTACAAAGCAATTGAAGACCCAACTTTCGATCGTGTTCTGATTGGAAATAAGTACGGCTGCATGCAAAGCCGAACTTCTTATTTGGATTTGGCCCTCAATAACTACGATTTTCTCAACTACTTCGACCCGCTTCAAATTTTTACACAGAACTTCACCCAAATTAGGGTAATTTCAATTTTCGGAAAATTCAGTAACCTTCTAGTTCGAGACCTCGTCCTGGGGTTTAACCTTGTCAAAAAAGTGAATGAGATTATAGAGCTAATGTTTATCGGATTTAATTATCTCTTATGAAGGGAGATCTGGATCTTTTCAAAGAGTAATACAAAAAAAAGCATCTAACAATTTTACCAGCAGTACAGTTATTGTTCCTAAAGGGAGGGGGAGAGGAAAATTATATCTTAATCCAAAACTTTTCAAATCAGTATAGAAAGTCGTCACTTTTGTAAACTGTGAAAAATATGAAACTAACAAAACAGTTTATACAGAACAATTACTGTTCAAGAAGAGCTTACTAAAAGTTTTAGAGCATCTAAGTTTAGCTCGAAGTGTTTGATAGAAATGAAATAATTCGAAAGCACTAACATGACGTAACTGAATATTACATAACATTAAGCTCATTTTTACTGAAGAAGGTGCTAAGCATTTAGAGACTGAATGAACTGATTCTGCAGATTACAATATGACAAAATACTTAATCCCTTTTAAAATAAAAATAGGTGCTATTTATCACGTACTGGAGTAAAATTGTTTTGAAAATCCGGCAAAATCACATACTTTTCAATAATTTTTTCACAAAATTTATCTCATGGCTGACTTTTGGTTCCTTCAATATTTTTTAATTTTACGTTGACATTTCAATTGATTACCTTAAATCAAACTTATGAAATTGAAGTTCATGAAAGTACATATTAACATAACTCTGCTTCGTTTAGAATGAAGATGTTGACCCTTTGTTGGCGGCAGCCAACAGCACACTCACATTCATCATGAAGTTGTTTCCTGCAGTATACAGTAAGAAAATAAAAAAACAACGATTTTTAATTGCTTTCAAAGAGAAGCGTTTATTGTAAAAGTGTGTTCCTTTTTACAACTCGAAGAGGAGTATTGCGATTCTAAAGGTTTTTTACGACTCGAAGAGGAGTATTGAGATTCAACAGGTTTTTTTACCCCCCAACTACCTACACGTATTTCTGACTGAAATTGTTTTTTTCACACTGTATATTGCTTTTTAGTTCTTTTTTTAAAATTCTGAAATAGGTAGGGTGAGATAATGAGTTTTCATTGCACGACTCTTCAAGTGTTTTCCGGTATTCTACCGGCTATGTTCTTTATGCAAAATTTGGCAGTTTTATGACTTACCGAGTGACTATTACGCCCTTGACGTTCTGCGGTTTGCTTGATCTAAAAATCTCTTTCAATCGCAATTTCATGCGGCTAAACTCAATTGAAGGCAACTTGCTACGAAAAGTAAAATGATAAGTGCGCCAAAATTGGTGTCATTTTTTTCACTATGAATTTTAATAGTGGTATATATTCAGCTCTACTGAGATTAGTTGACGGCCCCGTAGTGAATTTCTCAGTCCCATTTATGCTCCCGCCCTCAGCCGCAGGTTACAATTGATAAGACCTCCCACCAGTTGTTTGAACCCATTTGTTCAGACGTTAGTCGGTTGTTTCTAAATGCTTTTGAAAAAAATTGAAGCCGCTATTGATGTAGCATGAGTCCTGAAATTTTTTGTGACCATTTTTGCCATTTAGCCTTTAGTAATTCTAAAATTTTGAGTAATCTAAATTGCTCAAGTTTGAAACTTTAAGCAGCTGTAATCATAGATAACAATTTACTATTAAAGTTAGGGCATGGCATGTTCGGTGAAAAATCGATTAATCTCAACTTTTATAAACAATAGAGGTAACCTCTCAATTTAGATCTACGACTAAGAAATTAGGCGAATGACAATTAAAACAATTAAGTTTAAGTGTTCTAAGGACGGTTAATTTTTTAAGGACAAGAAGTCCTTTAAGGACTGTTAGCCCTAATTCCACAAAACCTTGTTTGACGGTTTTTGCCTAATGATTATGAAAAATAATTTTGCTTAAGACCTTACTCAACTTACTATTCAAAGTAAAAAGGCTCAAAATTTGGCTCGCTCTAATTTTTGCCTGTAGCTTACGTTTTGATTAACCGAGATGGGGTAAGAGCAGGGCAACGGCTTTACTACGGGCCATCAAAAGATAGTTTCAGTGATTCCAATTTCAATTGCTAAATTAAAAACCGTGAAATGAAATTGAAGGCTGAAGCAGTTCTGGTCAAAAAGAATCGGTCTCAATTCATTAAAAAAGAATACAGTTGAATGTTTAAACGGTGCCTATAAAATTTGAGCTCACTATTTATCCTCAGAGTAAAAGTTATAGAAAAACAAGAAATTACACACTCAGCAGGCTAGAAAGATTGGTGCCAAATGAACTCATACGCATAGGAATCTGCCAACAATTAATCTGAAATTGCGATTGTGATGGAATGTGGTGCTATTGTTTTCAATTTTTGAAATAGAATCCAGTTTAAATATTGCATCTTTTCATTCGTGACAAATTGCGTCTTGATTTTTTTACTCGGTTTTTTTTCTTTTTTTTTTTTCAAATGATACCTCTTTTAAAATTGATAAAATTTTATGAAGAAAAACGTCCAAGTGGTCGCAGAAATCGCAAGAATTGCAAACTTGTCTGAAAATATTTGTTCCTACAAGATTCTTGCTAGATTTTTAATCTGGCCATTTCTAGACAAGACATCAAAGTTACATGTCCCGGTCAGGCATTCCGACTTTTGTTTGCTGGATTGCTCCAGATACGAGCTGGACAATCTGTTCTAAATGCATGGCAGTGACTGCGGGAGTGTACGGGGGGCCAAGGAATGTGTTAGTGTGGTGTCTACCTGTTCTCGCTCTGTCTATGTTGTTCCTGTCAGTGTCTGCAATCAGTGCAAAGGCACTTCATGACAGCCACGCGTTGCCAAAAATCACTGGTACTGTTTCATTCATTCTTAAAAGATCAAACACTTTTATGAAGAGCATTGACTGCACTAAAATGCGCTTGTCTTCGCTAGATGATATGCCAGATAAAGATTCCAAGCTGAATAATAAAATTGTTAAAAGTGTGCTGAGAAATATTTAAAAATTTTTCAAACGCGCTTAATATAGTTAAATTTTAAGTTTTAGAGTTTCAGAGCTTTTCTTAAATGAGGGATGCTCTCAAATGAATCAATACCTTGCGCTGAGATTCTGGATTGGCGATTTTCAAATCAGAGTCAAATTGGTTATTTATTGAATAGTCATGCTTTCGACATACAATTCGAACACTAATTGCAATTGCGGTGCAACCATAACTATCAAACCAACCATAACCGACAAAGCTATAGATCTAAATAAGGTGACTCTCAAGCTTTTCAATCTCAAAGTTGATAACAAGCGCACCAATTCAATTTAAAAAAATTGCTCCTTAGAGATTATTAACCGGAATCGAAAGCTATTTTGGATAACACTTTTTAGTCTAAATTAGTCTTTGTTGTGCTGGTTATTAACATGGTCCCTATGTTCAACAACCGTATCCCGATAAGCCAAACGAGCAATTTTCGAATAATGGGTGGAAAAAAACAAAAGAAACTAACAAAATTCGGATTGAAAAGCAAGAAGTTGTCTCAATTTAACCCGATTATGACCGGAAAATTTATTTTTGATCTAAATTTGGCCTGAAAACAAAATTATTCATCAATTGGAGTGAAAAGAAGTAGAAGCTTCGGTACATAACAACGTAATTCATCTTTTGATATTGAAAAAAAAACCTTTGAGTTTATTTCAGCATTTCTCGGCTCGTTCATACAAATGGCGACCTCAATAATCTTAGTAGTGACAATTATCCTACTGCTCATTATTCAGATGGAATGTGACTCTAGATGGCTGTTCAGCATGGCTGTAGCATTCATGACTGCCCTTTTGACCTTTGTACCTTCACTTCTCATTCTGGTGGTGGTACTAAGGTATAAAAACATTTCATATGAGGGAATGTAAATAATTTGATTGAGAATTAAAATTAAACACCCGAAGTGAGGTGGTCGAAATATCATTTGACACATTTTTTACCCCCTCCCAGACGATAAATACACGGTCTGGGCCCAAATTTTGGATCGCACTATTTCAAATAATGATGTAGCATCGCCGAATTATAGCCGCGAAAAGTCTGATGTGCACGGATGTATGGATCACCCGGTTCATATTTCCACCACCTCATCCCGGGCAATTGACAAATCAGCTTTTTATACTTCAATGTTTAAAAAGGTTGGAAATAATTACAGTAAATAAATAAATAAAAACTAAATAAATAGATTACATTGCAATTGTATCAATTACAATATTTGCCAGAAAATGCTGACGCGTTCTAGTTCAAGTTGGTTGACGATATCTAGAAAACGAAGGGAAATTATTGAGAAAAACCAACACGGTCAGCAAAAGATCCCATTCCTGTAATGCCGAAGTCGTCAGCTATAGAATTTTCCTCTCTGATGGCCAACTTTTACATATGTGATCAAAAATAAGAATCGGTAGAGGAACTGAAGAGCTCAGTTTGGAAAAAACACTTTAAACTCTACAAAAGATGAACATCTCATTCCAGTTCACATATAGGTAGAAACACATTAAATTGTGTTCACAAGTGCAATCGAACATGGTTATGAGAATTAATGTTAAAAGATTCCACAAAATTACTTGAAACAATATCAGAAAGCATAATGAATTAGTTAATTGCACCGAGCCCACTTTTAGGGGGACGATCGATATTTTTATCGTAGCGAGTTGTGAGTGGTATCACTAGAAAGGCTGTCAAGCCTAGAGTATACAACTCAAGCGTCTTGTTTTTTTTTTAAAAAAAAATGATTTTGTATCTCGAAGAGCTATCGAGGTTTAAAATTTTGAGAACATTTACGACTATTTTCAATCAATTTTTGTCAAATTTTGCTCCATTAAGTTTATATGTTTGACACTTCATTGTCTTACTGGCCGTGAAACGATAAACTGCCTATAATTACTCACAAGGTCATTTTTTATACTTTAACAGATTTGGTTATAAATTTTTGGGTTTTTAGACGATTTTTTCGCACGTGCACTTTTTGACTTCTGCGTTCTCTTTTTCTCGTTAAATTGCCACTAAGATTAATAAGGAGGATGCATGTGTTTTAATGATGCCTCGATACTGTTGTCTGAATTGGACTGTGAGCAAATAAATTTTTTTCTTACCTTGACATTATGTAATTTCAAAAAAAATTTTAAGTTTTGTGATTTTTGGCCGTTTTGACATTATCTCATTGAAGTGATTTCGACATTATCCCATTGAAGTTGTAGAAAAGTCTAAGTGAACCTTCGGAAAGCTTTCAGTTAACAATTCATGGCATTTACTTTTTCTAAATTATTGGTTTTTAATTAGGAAACGATTTGTGATTCATTGAGTTTCGAGTATAGTTGTTGCTTTTTTGCTGAAGCATTTTTACAGCAACACAATCTGAGTATGTTCACTGTTTTCTCAATAGCCATATACAAAACCAACGAATGGTTTCAGCTCATAGATAATTTTTTTCATGATTGAGAGGCTAATTTTTTTTAAAAAAAAAGAGCTTCAACTTCTGCCAATTTTTGTTGTTCTTTTGTCGTCTTGCCCTTTAATCTAAAAAATGATGTCGTAATTAGTGATAATTGAAAAACATATGAATCCAGATTTTGTTTTGAGCAGTAAACTAAAAATATGTAACTGACGGTACTGGAATTTGTAAAGTTTTTGACTATTTTGGTTTTCTATTCTCCTGTCTTATCACTTAGAAAAAATCCCATTGGCTTTCACACAAAGGATATTCTGACTAGTAATAGTTTTAAAGCTCTCATTGAAAAACTAAGTTTTTTTAAAAACGAATTTGGCCCAATTTTGTTCTTTTCCATTTCTCATTTGTTTAAAAATTATTTTCAAGTTAAAATTTTTCCTAAATTCGGAGCCAGCAGTCATATCTTTTAGCTAATGAAACACATGTGCATATATTTAGTTGTTCGTGTATTCTTATTTATTTTCACTGTTTTTTTTTAAATTGTTTGTGAATTTTTGGTGACTGGCAATAATTGATGAGGTACCATTCAAGTTAGTTAGTGGTTCCAAACTATAGCTTATCTTTCAACCCATAAAATTCACCTGTTTGTGACCACTTTTGATGGTTTTTTGAATCTCCGATTTAATGAACTCGCGTTTATTCAGATGCATCTCTGTTAGTTTTATCACTTTCTCGCTTATTGAAAATGTATTTGAGTTTTTTCGATGCATAGATTTTGTTTCACAAATTTTGACACTTTGAACTTGAAGAATGTGGCTAAAAGGGCTTCGGAACACTATTCGCCAGCCCACGTTGGAGAGTCTTCTTGTTCGTTTTATTTTCGCCTAAGATCAGGTATACTATTAGATACAAGGATTACGTAAGCTTACTAAAAATGGTACAAGAAATGTTGAGGCCAACAGCCGCAGAACAAGCTATAACCATCTAATTTCCTGGGCTGATAATGTATCATTTTATCAATATATACTTACAAAAAGCAGAAAGAAACGATCAACTCAAAAACCTCAACAATACTAATATCTTTTTTGTTAGTCAGAAGAAGGCAGTTAAAGACTGCTCGTGAGGAAAAATGAATAGGTATCAAAATTTGATCATATGGTTATTTCGACGGGGTCATGAACAGACCAACCAATTTTAACAATTCAAGGTGTGATACTAGGTCTTTTTGGTATGGATCACAACCATTCGAAGCCTGGATTGGTGTGATATCAAGCGTATTTTTGAACAAGGACACACACAAGCACACACACCCACATTCTGGAACCAGTAATGGCCATGCCTCTTTAAGTAAGGTACTTTTACCTGCACATTTTACCCTAATTTTTCAGGTAATTTATCCTCACAGTACTCTTAATGTGAGGGTGAATTACCTGAACAATTAGGGTAAAATTTACAGGGAAACTTGCCTGAATTTTTAGGTAATTTTACCGGGATATTTTTAGTGTGCTATTGACAAACGATTTTTACTAACCGGTGGTGAAGTTGTGCGAGCTTTGGTGTAACTCTCGTTCAACTTTTTGGATTTAGACGATCCACAAAACATTTTCGGTGATGAATTTAATGCTAATGACCATTCTAGTAATAACTAATACTAATCCGGAAAAGATTTATGGAATAAAACTGAAGTTACAAGAATCATCGTTACTTTTGGGTCAAAATTATTGGGTTAAATGGGTTCTTAACAATTTTCTGTTAGGCTACATTTTGATCACAAGGCCAGAAAAAGCGGGTAAAAGTAAATAATTAGTTGAACAGGTATCTTCGGTTTAAATTTTAATGAGTTTATTGTACATAACATTCCAAACCATTAGATGCTAAATTGCAAAAATGGCGCCAACACACAATTAAGTTATTGGGTTTTGATTGGAAATTAAGACTTTGAGTCTGAATGGAAAATATCGGCGTAATTTGAAAGATTAATGTCTCTTATCTCGGTCAAATAAACGGCTACAACCAAATGTTATACCTGAGTTATAGCTCATTAAACTGTCCAAACATCGTGTTCGGTTTAAATGTTATCAAACGGAAGGTAAACAACATTTACATGGTCGAATTAGCCCAACTTTGTTAACTAATAACAATAACTTAAGAATGGACCTTTTACTCTTACTTAAACATTCACTGATTAGAAGCCGTTAAGATTAGAAAAGAAAACACTTGAACATGTCTAAACTCGAAATGAACTTTAGCACATACTGACTCAGCGAAACTGTGCACTTGTTATAACTAGCTGAAGTTATAACTAAACTTGATGGTAATAAGTCATAACCAGTGGACCATATACCATTTGGCGTCGTATGTTGGTTTCAGCGACAGTTTTGTGACATGATTTATTATCAAGTGGTATGGTGTCTTCATTTTGGTTATGGGACTACATCATTTGTAACCCGGGCAAATATTTGATCAAATCGATAAGACGTGAAATGAGTGAACTTAAATACGATGTTGATTATTGGAAGTATTTCAAATTCAGTATTTGCAACCTGGCAAAATTAATTTTCTTCAATTTTATAAGCTATAAACTTGTGGTTAGGGTTTCAACTTTTGTCAATGCACAGACCATCAGAATACTAAACTACTTACGAAACAACAATACCGGCTCAAAAATGTTGCCACGCGGCTAAAAACCTTCTTTGATTGGCTCTAAATTTAGAATAATTATAATAGGATTATTTTTAGGTTTTGATGCTTTAAAGCACGTCAAATCCTCTTTCAAATTATGGTGAGCATTGGAGATAATCTAAGTATAGAAAATCCAGGTTTCGGTAGATTAAACGGTTGTCAATAATCTCTTCAATAAATTTGTTGCCCGCGTTCTAGTGAAGGCTAATCGCTTTAAGATGGCTTTGGCAAGATGGCAGACGCTGAAAACAATAACCGTTTCAGCGCCAGTTGTCTAAATTAAACAAAACAACTTCCTGTTTCTGGTTTTCCTTAAGTTCTTAGACGGGTGTCTGCGATGAAAGACGAGCAAGTTTTACTAGGGTCTTGTAATGCAAAATCAGTTGATTGGAAAAACAACCATAGCGTAATCTCTTAAAAAACGATTTTCAAAACGAAATTTTTAAGCTCCTTTAAATGAATAATTTGAAACCCGTAAAGGAAGTCGTGTCTTTAGTTCCGCAAAAGTTAAGTGGTTTAATTAGGTAGGACTTTGCGAATGAATCAATCTATTGCAAAAAATTACATTTAATAGACTGAACTGCAGAAAAGAAGCGACCTTACAGGACTGTTAGAAAAAGTTAACACAAAAGGCAGTGAAATGGTTTTCCGTTGTACAAAAATGTTTCTCAAACATGTTTCATTGGATATTGAAAACCTTTAATTTTATAATTTAAAAAAACTCCAAACTGATTTTAAAAAATGGTATGGCCGTAGTGACTCTCCTTTATGGTACAAGAAATTGTAAACAGTTCGTACGGTCCTTATCGATATCATTTTCGGCTAAAATTAGAGTTGAACATTTTATTAGTACTCCTCATTACGGCTCAACTACTCATGAAAAATACAACCAATACTATTTAGCGCATCAATCCATTATCAGTCACTGGATTTAGTTTGGTTCTTTTACCGGTGACTGCTCGAGTAATGGAAACCTCAATCTCTTGACCTTGTTTAAGTATGATGGTGGGTGATTTCGAACAGTCAAGTATGGTTACTAATCCTGTTCCTAGGCAACATGATAGGCGCAGACGCATGTGCACTCGACTTACTACCACGTACGACAATATGTGAAATGAGTTCACTAAAAAATTTGTTACTCTTGTTACTGAGGTCACCAAAATTACTGTACGCGCTTACCCCCTCCTTAAAGTGACTCATGGACCGGTTTCGCATTGCAGACACAAGATTGAACATGAACCAGAATGTAACGCGGGTGGTCATATGACAGCTTCGTTCAGTCTTGTAACGAGATTCAGGCTAGAACTGCATCGCTTGCAGATGTCACCTTCGTTCGACCTAAGATTTCGTTGTTTACAGTAGGGAAAGGCCCAGATTGGGTCCTGTTCAGATTTTCCAAGCAAAACAACCGAATTATTCTTACAAGGAAATGGCTGTGATCAAGCCGAGGTAAGTCCAATTTTGGTCACAGATGAAATGTCAAGAGCACATCACATCTAAACTTGAACCAATAACCAATCTAATCAGAGAGCTGACATTGAAGAAAATCAATAAGGATATTAGCACCAATTCTCTCAACTAAACAAAACAGCTCAAAGTTTTGGGTTTCCGCACGGACCGGAGAAGGGTTTTATGTTTGACCTGATACGAACTCAATAGGGTTCTACGGTACAGTACGAGCCTATCAGTTAAAACTCCATACAACTTTGATTATAAGAACAGTGTTGAAACAGCCGTAAATGCTCTTTAAAGTGGCAAGACAAACGTTTTAGTTTTAGTCAAAAAAGATTACCAGATTCAGGATAAAGTTAAAACTTTATCCAGACGTTTCAAAAACTTTTCCTTATAAAGAAAACTAATGTTTGGTTGCTAAATAAAAAAACCATCGAATGTCAATTCCAATAACAGCGTAAATAAAGTTGCTTGTCTGGAAAAAAAGATATTTTGCCTGGAAAAAAATGAAAAGAAAAAAACGTAGGCTGAATTTTAAATCATTAGAGTGCGCAAATGATAACCTGGCAAATTATTAAATTGAATAGA
Organism: Convolutriloba macropyga; assembly: GCF_964194025.1. NCBI lineage: Eukaryota > Metazoa > Xenacoelomorpha > Acoela > Convolutidae > Convolutriloba > Convolutriloba macropyga. The sequence goes on from NC_134475.1 coordinate 48,363,845, forward strand.
TAAAAGTAGCTGCTAACCCATTCACTCTATAAATCGGAAATTTCAATGGGTACTTCAGAAATCGAGATGCTATCTATTCCTCAATTTTTCATCTGTTTTTTTTCTTTTATTGGGGCTTCAAGGAGCTGAACTGTAAAGTAACAAGAGCCCTCATACTTTACGTGTTTCTGAAGACATCTTTCACCAAAACATTTTTTACTCGTTCTGAAAGAATGTGTGCCTCTATAGCAATGACGCCTCTATAGCAATGCAACAATTTTTTGGATAAAAAAATCGTAGTTTTTAAAAATTGATTTAAAAATATCTTTGTCCTCACTCACAAACACACGAACAAAAAAAACATAGCAGGACAAGTCCTGAATACAATTCAAAGAATTGAATGAAAAACACAGAAGTACTCTACCTGACCAGCAGATCAATTGAACAATGCCATCCTTGAACAAACACAAACAAAATTATCTCAAAAAATTGAGAAACAAACAACCAAACAAACTAAACAAAAATATAATCATTGCTAAAACTGAAGCTTTTCAATCTAAGGCAAGTTTTTTTCCCTCTAAAAATATCTATCTAAAAATACGTTCAAAACCAATTTTTGTTTCTAAAATTGGTCCAGTAGTATATCTGCAAGACCTGAAAAAAATTCATTGGCCCTTGAAGATCGATTAACTCGAAAATGACCAAAAAAATTTCAGATAAAACACAAATCAATTGTAAATTATAAAGATAGGTTGCTAAAAATTGTAAAATTAATATCTTCAGAATCAATTCTGTGTCTCTAGAGCTATCCAGTAACCAAATTCCAAGCCTTAAAAAATTCAATAGCTCAAAGATCGATAGGCAATATTTTTTTAGAAAAAATTTCAAACGTCAAAAAATAGAAATTCGCTCTGTTAAACTGTTAAAAGCCATTCAATTGCCCCTATGCAACTACTTAAAAACATACTATCAAATCATGGATGAACTATCCTGGCTACTGAGGCAAGAACAACTACATAAAATGCAATTGTTTTGAGAAAACTTGAAAAAAATTTCAAATTTTACCAAAAAACTTCTAAAAGTTGAAAGGTTAAATTTTTGAAAACAAACCCATTGAAACTAAGAACCATGCAGTAACTTTTTACCAAAACCTGGAAAAGGGTTTTCTTACACTTGAGAAAGGACAAACATCGAAAATTGACAAAACAAATCAGGAAAACTTAAAAAAAATGCAAATTTTATCAAAAAAATGCCTTAAATTCGAGACATTAAGATGCTAAAAACCAGTCCGTTGTTACTAGAAACTATGCAATGCTCTATTATCAAACTCTAAAGGCGATTGCCTGGTCCCTTAAGCAGGGAAAACTCAAAATATGAAAAATTTTCAAGAAAAACCTGAAAATAATTCGCGTTTTCTCAAAAAAAATTGCCAAAAACTTTTGTTATTCAAAAAATGAAGCCTATTCCATGGCCACTGAAAAATGTCCGGTAACTTATTATTCAACCCCTAATGATGTTTTCTGGCCCCTGTGACTCAAAAAACTTGAATAATGACAATAAATATTGAAAAATACGAAAAAATTGCAATTTTTGTCAAAAAATGTTAGAATTCGTGATGGCAAAAAGTTGAAAACCATTCCATTACTATTAGAAACTATGCAGTATTCCTTATCAAAACGTAGAGGAGGTTTTGTGACACCTGAAAAATCCCAATAATTAACAAAAATTTCGCAAGGGTAGTTTATTTTTCCTACAGTTCGCTTATTCTAAAATAGGACATATATCACAGTTTCATTTGACTGCAGAATTTGTCTACTAGATTGCCAATTTTCATATCGAGTTCACTTAAAGCATATCTGGTTTTTACTCGATCTGAAAGAATGTGTGCCTCTCTCTCTCTCTCTCTCGCTCTCTCTCTCTCTCCCCCCTCTCTCTCTCTTCAAAAGTGTTAAATGCATCTATCATCAAATTGGGCTAGCTATGAATAGGTTTTTTGTCACGAAATAAAATGAGCTGCAAAACTTAAAAAATGCAAAATGATATCGAGTATTTTCTGATCACAAAATTTCAGGTTTTCACTTTAGTTCATTTGTGATATTTGGGAAATCGTGGCAAATTTAATTCATATGAAAACATGGTTGATCAAAAATATTGCACAAACGTCACAATTATGCAATTTTGTAATAATCATAAAAATGTGAAGTAAGTTTCTAAGATTTTACAAATAAAAAAGAACAAAATATCTTGAAAAAACAGTTACTGTATAGTTAGAGATCTTTAACAATTACAATGAGAGCAATAGAATCATAAGAGCAAGTCTTGGCCAAGACTTGCACAAGAGCGAGAAATGCAAAGAATCACATTATCATAAATTTGAATCAATTTTGATATTTAGAAAAGCATATAGGCTTTCCCAGTACTGATATTGAATTGGCGTTTATCTGAGTTCAGAATCATAGTTTTCGGCAAAAAACACGCCAAAATAATAGAATTCTTGATGTGAAACCCAACAAACAACTTAAACAAATTGGAACAGTATTTTTTTTTCAAACGCCATCTGCACTCAAGAATTGAGAAAATTGCTTCATTATTAGCAAAAATTCATTTTTAAACGTTAGAGTGAAAGCAAAGCAGCTCGTACTAATGAATTTGAACCGTTTGTTGAAAAGGATGGTCTACAAATGGTATTTTTATTAATACGTGGTATGGTATTTTTATTAATAATATATGTATATATATATACATATATAAATATATATATATATATATATATATATATATAATTATGTCCTCAAAATCTGAAATTGAAGTATTATAATTCGCGAAATGACTAAGAAGGGCCTCTCGAAGTAACTTTGCTATTTTTTGGCATTTTTCTATATAAATTTTGCTTTTCTCTAGCATATTATTGGTTGAATTTGGAAGAATAAAAAGCCGAGAAACCCTAATGATGAATTTAATATTACGTTTTTCTGTATGATAGCTTAAAGTATTAGAAAAAATTTTGATCGAGTTTTTTTTCAAAGATTCATTAGTAAAGGTCATTTTAAATTCATAAATGTCATCTTTTCAAGCCTTTCAGGAGTCATCTCTTCTGTTTTTTTCCTTTTTATTGTCAATTGTGATTTCAAAAAGTTGCAGCCTTTTTGAAACAAACTATTTTACGCAGTTTTTCGTCGGCTGAATTTTAAATCATTAGAGTGCGCAAAAGATAACCTGGCAAATTATTAAATTGAATAGATAAAAGTAGCTGCTAACCCATTCTCTCTATAAATCGAAAATTGCAATGGGTACTTCAGAAATCGAGATGCCATCCATTCCTCAATCTTTCATCTGTTTTTTTCTTTTATTGGGGCTTCAAGGAGCTGAACTGTAAAGTAGCAAGAGCCCTCATACTTTACGTGTTTCTGAAGACATCTTTCACCAAAACATTTTTTACTCGTTCTGAAAGAATGTGTGCCTCTATAGCAATGACGCCTCTATAGCAATGCAACTTTTTTTTGGATAAAAAAATCGTAGTTTTTAAAAATTGATTTAAAAATATCTATGTCCTCACTCACAAACACACGAACAAAAAAAACATAGCAGGACAAGTCCTGAAATACAATTCAAAGAATTGAATGAAAAACACAGAAGTACTCTACCTGACCAGCAGATCAATTGAACAATGCCATCCTTGAACAAACACAAACAAAATTATCTCAGAAAATTGAGAAACAAACAACCAAACAAACTAAACAAAAATATAATCATTGCTAAAACTGAAGCTTTTCAATCTAAGGCAAGTTTTTTTCCCTCTAAAAATATCTATCTAAAAATACGTTCAAAACCAATTTTTGTTTCTGAAATTGGTCCAGTAGTATATCTGCAAGACCTGAAAAAAATTCATTTGCCCTTGAAGATCGATTAACTCGAAAATGACCAAAAAAATTTCAGATAAAACACAAATCAATTGTAAATTATAAAGATAGGTTGCAAAAAATTGTAAAATTAATATCTTCATAATCATTTCTGTGTCTCTAGAGCTATCCAGTAACCAAATTCCAAGCCTTAAAAAATTCAATAGCTCAAAGATCGATAGGCAATATTTTTTTAGAAAAAATTTCAAACGTCAAAAAATAGAAATTCGCTCTGTTAAACTGTTAAAAGCCAATCAATTGCCCCTAAGCAACTACTTAAAAACATACTATCAAATCATGGATGAAGTATCCTGGCTACTGAGGCAAGAACAACTACATAAAATGCAATTGTTTTGAGAAAACTTGAAAAAAATTTCAAATTTTACCAAAAAACTTCTAAAAGTTGAAAGGTTAAATTGTTGAAAACAAACCCATTGAAACTAAGAACCATGCAGTAACTTTTTACCAAAACCTGTAAAAGGGTTTTCTTGCACTTGAGAAAGGACAAACATCGAAAATTGACAAAACAAATCAGGAAAACTTAAAAAAAATGCAAATTTTATCAAAAAAATGCCTTAAATTCGAGACATTAAGATGCTAAAAACCAGTCCGTTGTTACTAGAAACTATGCAATGCTCTATTATCAAACTCTAAAGGAGATTGCCTGGTCCCTTAAGCAGGGAAAACTCAAAATATGAAAAATTTTCAAGAAAAACCTGAAAATAATTCGCGTTTTGTCAAAAAAAAATTGCTAAAAACTTGTGTTATTCAAAAATTGAAGCCTATTCCATGGCCACTGAAAAATGTCCGGTAACTTATTATTCAACCCCTAATGATGTTTTCTGGCCCCTGTGACTCAAAAAACTTGAATAATGACAATAAATATCGAAAAATACGAAAAAAATTGCAATTTTTGTCAAAAAATGTTAGAATTCGTGATGGCAAAAAGTTGAAAACCATTCCATTACTACTAGAAACTATGCAGTATTCCTTATCAAATAGTAGAGGAGGATTCGTGACACCTAAAAAATCTCAAAAATTAACAAAAATTTTCAATAAACTTGAAAAAAATTGCAAAAATTAGCATAATTTTGCGTGTTTTTGATTGTAGTACCAAAACATATAGTTCATAAAATGGTCATAACAAGTAATTTTGGCTCGCAAAAAGCCTCCATCAAATTTTAAAGGTTTCAACCTAAGACTAAAAAGCAAAAAACTGAAAAAATTACAAAAAACATGAAAAAGTGCGTCATTTTGAGCACAAAAACTCCTAAAAAATGAGCTTTTAACCTTAAATTAAGATCATAACAGCAGCTGCACCACTCTAATCACTTGAAAGATTTTAAAAGACCGCTTCGCACCTATAATGAAACTTAGTTCCCTCTGGGCTTTACCTGTTTATCCCGTTTTGAAAGATCAAATTCATTGAAAAATGTGTGAACACATCTTAAAAAAAACACAGCGCACAAATACAATTCAAATTCTTTGAATTGTAATAACCAAGGTTGCAGGACAGGAAAAGATATCCTGTTTAATTTTATGTCGCAAGGGTAGTTTATTTTTCCTACAGTTCGCTTATTCTAAAATAGGACATATATCACAGTTTCATTTGACTGCAGAATTTGTCTACTAGATTGCCAATTTTCATATCGAGTTAACTTAAAGCATATCTGGTTTTTACTCGATCTGAAAGAATGTGTGCCTCTCTCTCTCTCTCTCTCTCTCTCTCTCTCGCTCTCTCTTTCTCTCTTTCTCTCCCCTCTCTCTCTCTCTCTCTCTCTCTTCAAAGGTGTTAAATGCATCTATCATCAAATTGGGCTAGCTATGAATAGGTTTTTTGTCACGAAATAAAATGAGCTGCAAAACTTAAAAAATGCAAAATGATATCGAGTATTTTCTGATCACAAAATTTCAGGTTTTCACTTTAGTTCATTTGTGATATTTGGGAAATCGTGGCAAATTTAATTCATATGAAAACATGGTTGATCAAAAATATTGCACAAACGTCACAATTATGCAATTTTGTAATAATCATAAAAATGTGAAGTAAGTTTCTAAGATTTTACAAATAAAAAAGAACAAAATATCTTGAAAAAACAGTTACTGTATAGTTAGAGATCTTTAACAATTACAATGAGAGCAATAGAATCATAAGAGCAAGTCTTGGCCAAGACTTGCACAAGAGCGAGAAATGCAAAGAATCACATTATCATAAATTTGAATCAATTTTGATATTTAGAAAAGCATATAGGCTTTCCCAGTACTGATATTGAATTGGCGTTTATCTGAGTTCAGAATCATAGTTTTCGGCAAAAAACACGCCAAAATAATAGAATTCTTGATGTGAAACCCAACAAACAACTTAAACAAATTGGAACAGTATTTTTTTTCAAACGCCATCTGCACTCAAGAATTGAGAAAATTGCTTCATTATTAGCAAAAATTCATTTTTAAACGTTAGAGTGAAAGCAAAGCAGCTCGTACTAATGAATTTGAACCGTTTGTTGAAAAGGATGGTCTACAAATGGTATTTTTATTAATACGTGGTATGGTATTTTTATTAATAATATATGTATATATATATACATATATATATATATATATATATATATATATATATATATATATATATATATAATTATGTCCTCAAAATCTGAAATTGAAGTATTATAATTCGCGAAATGACTAAGAAGGGCCTCTCGAAGTAACTTTGCTATTTTTTGGCATTTTTCTATATAAATTTTGCTTTTCTCTAGCATATTATTGGTTGAATTTGGAAGAATAAAAAGCCGAGAAACCCTATTGATGAATTTAATATTACGTTTTTCTGTATGATAGCTTAAAGTATTAGAAAAAATTTTGATCGAGTTTTTTTTCAAAGATTCATTTGTAAAGGTCATTTTAAATTCATAAATGTCATCTTTTCAAGCCTTTCAGGAGTCATCTCTTCTGTTTTTTTCCTTTTTATTGTCAATTGTGATTTCAAAAAGTTGCAGCCTTTTTGAAACAAACTATTTTACGCAGTTTTTCGTCGGCTGAATTTTAAATCATTAGAGTGCGCAAAAGATAACCTGGCAAATTATTAAATTGAATAGATAAAAGTAGCTGCTAACCCATTCTCTCTATAAATCGAAAATTGCAATGGGTACTTCAGAAATCGAGATGCCATCTATTCCTCAATCTTTCATCTGTTTTTTTCTTTTATTGGGGCTTCAAGGAGCTGAACTGTAAAGTAGCAAGAGCCCTCATACTTTACGTGTTTCTGAAGACATCTTTCACCAAAACATTTTTTACTCGTTCTGAAAGAATGTGTGCCTCTATAGCAATGCAACTTTTTTTTGGATAAAAAAATCGTAGTTTTTAAAAATTGATTTAAAAATATCTATGTCCTCACTCACAAACACACGAACAAAAAAAACATAGCAGGACAAGTCCTGAAATACAATTCAAAGAATTGAATGAAAAACACAGAAGTACTCTACCTGACCAGCAGATCAATTGAACAATGCCATCCTTGAACAAACACCAACAAAATTATCTCAGAAAATTGAGAAACAAACAACCAAACAAACTAAACAAAAATATAATCATTGCTAAAACTGAAGCTTTTCAATCTAAGGCAAGTTTTTTTCCCTCTAAAAATATCTATCTAAAAATACGTTCAAAACCAATTTTTGTTTCTGAAATTGGTCCAGTAGTATATCTGCAAGACCTGAAAAAAATTCATTTGCCCTTGAAGATCGATTAACTCGAAAATGACCAAAAAAATTTCAGATAAAACACAAATCAATTGTAAATTATAAAGATAGGTTGCAAAAAATTGTAAAATTAATATCTTCATAATCATTTCTGTGTCTCTAGAGCTATCCAGTAACCAAATTCCAAGCCTTAAAAAATTCAATAGCTCAAAGATCGATAGGCAATATTTTTTTAGAAAAAATTTCAAACGTCAAAAAATAGAAATTCGCTCTGTTAAACTGTTAAAAGCCAATCAATTGCCCCTAAGCAACTACTTAAAAACATACTATCAAATCATGGATGAAGTATCCTGGCTACTGAGGCAAGAACAACTACATAAAATGCAATTGTTTTGAGAAAACTTGAAAAAAATTTCAAATTTTACCAAAAAACTTCTAAAAGTTGAAAGGTTAAATTGTTGACAACAAACCCATTGAAACTAAGAACCATGCAGTAACTTTTTACCAAAACCTGGAAAAGGGTTTTCTTGCACTTGAGAAAGGACAAACATCGAAAATTGACAAAACAAATCAGGAAAACTTAAAAAAAATGCAAATTTTATCAAAAAAATGCCTTAAATTCGAGACATTAAGATGCTAAAAACCAGTCCGTTGTTACTAGAAACTATGCAATGCTCTATTATCAAACTCTAAAGGAGATTGCCTGGTCCCTTAAGCAGGGAAAACTCAAAATATGAAAAATTTTCAAGAAAAACCTGAAAATAATTCGCGTTTTGTCAAAAAAAAATTGCTAAAAACTTGTGTTATTCAAAAATTGAAGCCTATTCCATGGCCTCTGAAAAATGTCCGGTAACTTATTATTCAACCCCTAATGATGTTTTCTGGCCCCTGTGACTCAAAAAACTTGAATAATGACAATAAATATCGAAAAATACGAAAAAAATTGCAATTTTTGTCAAAAAATGTTAGAATTCGTGATGGCAAAAAGTTGAAAACCATTCCATTACTACTAGAAACTATGCAGTATTCCTTATCAAATAGTAGAGGAGGATTCGTGACACCTAAAAAATCTCAAAAATTAACAAAAATTTTCAATAAACTTGAAAAAAATTGCAAAAATTAGCATAATTTTGCGTGTTTTTGATTGTAGTACCAAAACATATAGTTCATAAAATGGTCATAACAAGTAATTTTGGCTCGCAAAAAGCCTCCATCAAATTTTAAAGGTTTCAACCTAAGACTAAAAAGCAAAAAACTGAAAAAATTACAAAAAACATGAAAAAGTGCGTCATTTTGAGCACAAAAACTCCTAAAAAATGAGCTTTTAACCTTAAATTAAGATCATAACAGCAGCTGCACCACTCTAATCACTTGAAAGATTTTAAAAGACCGCTTCGCACCTATAATGAAACTTAGTTCCCTCTGGGCTTTACCTGTTTATCCCGTTTTGAAAGATCAAATTCATTGAAAAATGTGTGAACACATCTTAAAAAAAACACAGCGCACAAATACAATTCAAATTCTTTGAATTGTAATAACCAAGGTTGCAGGACAGGAAAAGATATCCTGTTTAATTTTATGTCGCAAGGGTAGTTTATTTTTCCTACAGTTCGCTTATTCTAAAATAGGACATATATCACAGTTTCATTTGACTGCAGAATTTGTCTACTAGATTGCCAATTTTCATATCGAGTTAACTTAAAGCATATCTGGTTTTTACTCGATCTGAAAGAATGTGTGCCTCTCTCTCTCTCTCTCTCTCTCTCTCTCTCTCTCTCTCGCTCTCTCTTTCTCTCTTTCTCTCCCCTCTCTCTCTCTCTCTCTCTCTCTCTTCAAAGGTGTTAAATGCATCTATCATCAAATTGGGCTAGCTATGAATAGGTTTTTTGTCACGAAATAAAATGAGCTGCAAAACTTAAAAAATGCAAAATGATATCGAGTATTTTCTGATCACAAAATTTCAGGTTTTCACTTTAGTTCATTTGTGATATTTGGGAAATCGTGGCAAATTTAATTCATATGAAAACATGGTTGATCAAAAATATTGCACAAACGTCACAATTATGCAATTTTGTAATAATCATAAAAATGTGCAGTAAGTTTCTAAGATTTTACAAATAAAAAAGAACAAAATATCTTGAAAAAACAGTTACTGTATAGTTAGAGATCTTTAACAATTACAATGAGAGCAATAGAATCATAAGAGCAAGTCTTGGCCAAGACTTGCACAAGAGCGAGAAATGCAAAGAATCACATTATCATAAATTTGAATCAATTTTGATATTTAGAAAAGCATATAGGCTTTCTCAGTACTGATATTGAATTGGCGTTTGTCTGAGTTCAGAATCATAGTTTTCGGCAAAAAACACGCCAAAATAATAGAATTCTTGATGTGAAACCCAACAAACAACTTAAACAAATTGGAACAGTATTTTTTTTTCAAACGCCATCTGCACTCAAGAATTGAGAAAATTGCTTCATTATTAGCAAAAATTCATTTTTAAACGTTAGAGTGAAAGCAAAGCAGCTCGTACTAATGAATTTGAACCGTTTGGTGAAAAGGATGGTCTACAAATGGTATTTTTATTAATACGTGGTTAAAGTTTAATAACTAAACGTAAAAAACCTCACTTTCTTAGTTTTTCCAGAGTAGAAGCATAATGTTGAAAAACAACTACTAAAGAGGTCCGCTTTTTGAGCGAAGGATAAATTTAGGGCATTCACAGTATTTTGCTGGGGAAAGTGTACTAAGTTGCTACTAGCATCAACCAAATTGTCGTAAGTTCAAAGGTGAAACAAAATAATTAAACTTCCCTAGTTCAAATCTAATGCCAAATTTGCAAACATTTGCAAATTTTTGCTCAAAAATACCAAATTTGTAAAAATTTGCAAATCATTTTTACCAGATCAAATTTGCAAAATTTTGCAAATAATGTTAAGTTTGCAAAAATTTGCAAACGATTGGCCGAGTTTGTTCTGTTCGAGCTCTGCTTAATTTATCAATGTGGGTTATTTTCCTAACCATTTATCAGAGAAAGCAAATGTGTACAACTCCAAAATTCAACATAGAAGATTTTATTTTGTAGCTGATGTTGCCTCTATAGCAATGCAACATTTTTTTGGATAAAAAAACGTAGTTTTTAAAAATTGATTTTAAAATATCTCTGTCCTCACTCACAAACACACGAACAAAAAATAACCAAGGTTTCAGGACAGGAAAAGATGTCCTATTTAATTTTATGTCGCAAAGCTAGTTTATTTTTCCTACAGTTCGCTTATTCTAAAATAGGACATATCACAATTTCATTTGACTGCATTATTTGTCCACTAGATTGCCAATTTTCATATCGAGTTCACTTAAAGCAAATTTGGTTTATATAAAACCAGACGAATAGGCCTTTGTGTACCGAACTCAACTATCTTATGATAACTGGTATTTTATTTTACAGATTTTTTAAACTGTCAAACACAATTTTTCTATAGTGTTGCTGAAGCGGAAAGTTTTAATGAAAATGTTAGCTGGTCGTTTGTGGGAAGGAATATTTGTTGAACCAAAAAGGTTAACAAAAAATTTTTGTTAAGTGTAATCCGATAAAATTTTTTGGGGGATTGATCAGTTGGATTTTGATTAAATGTTAGTCTTTTAAGCTGTAATTTTAGATTAACATTGTCTTTTAGTGTCATCTACCGACGTTTATTGGCCACAGATACAATAGAGCATGTGATTGGCCGCAAAAATGGATCAATTCCGGACAAAATTGGTTGTCATTAAATCAGTTTTAATTTATTTTTTTCAAGTTTTACCATTGAATTCGAACTCTTATTCGAGGAAACAACATTATGGTATTAACTTTATTAATATACAGCACTTTTGTTCCGACCCGAGGGGGGCGGAACTATATACTTAGATGGGTTTTTTTCTGTTCACACAATTTTGGCCGACCGATATATTAATCGTAGAGAGTTTAGACTGGTATCATTAGAAAACTGGTCCAGCGTAGAATATTTTTTCGATTTTCATTTTTTACAGGGAGTTATCGTGGTTTAAACTTTTGAGAAAAGTAGAGTGAATTATGTTGTTTTTATTCAAATTTTTCGTAATTTCTGACCAATTTTTCGTCAATTTTGCTAAAATAAGTAAAAATTGTTAACAATACTACTGTTGATTTTATTTTTAAAGACAAAAAAGTTATTGACCATTTTGATTATATTTTTTGGCTAAAATTTTGGCTAAATATTTTAAAATTCAGACGTTTTCATCAAAATTTGCCCAAAATAAGATTCCTTAGTCCACTTTGATTAACTTTGCCGGAGGTACACAACCAAAAACCGTTAACACAGCCTTATTACACTACAAAAGGAGCCATTTCTACTTTCACTTTCTTTGAGAGTAGTCTGGAATTCAAGTTTTACCGTTTTTTGCTAACTTTACTCCAATATTATCAAAAACGCAGCATTTTTTGATGTTTTGACTAACAATTTATCTAGATAGATTACATTCCAAAGAAATGATTGTTCTTAATGGAAGAAGAGCATTAGCAGGGCTAGTTTTGATACAATCTTGGCCTGTTACAATCTAAAAATAATTCGGATTGTAATCAGTCGGTCTTTTTTTAAAAAAAAATTTCGGTCTTTTTAATATTAATAAAGAAAGAACATTTCAAATCAGATCTCATTTCTGATAGGTCCATTTGGCTTCCTAAGCAGTTCAATATATCTCAATTCATTTCTCGAAAGGTTATGAACGTTTTGTCTTTTAAAAATATTTAGCAAAGAAAGAATGCTTCTTCCTCCTTGTGTGTCTACTGAATTAAAATTTTATCTTTTTGCCGTTTTGAGCGTTAAGTTTTGGTTTTCTGGCTTTGATAGAGTCAGGCGGCGCATATCGGCGTTCGAGGAAGGCTCAGTTACACATATCTAGAGGGACAAAATACGGCTTTACGGCGTCGACAGCGTTTTGTTGCAAGTTTTGGTTGAACTTTTGTTTGTTGTCTCTATTTGTTGTTCTGTTTGTAGCCGCATTTTGACAACTGTTAATCCTCTCTGATAGAGGCGTCTGTGGTCATAAAGCATTTGGTTAGCTTCAATTGTTATCTAATTCGTTTGATTACTTTAAAATTACTTGTTTTTCGTAAAAATAAGCGAATTTTTTCTTTGCTGTTTTGTTCTTTTTTGTCTAAATGTTACCCAGCGTAATAAGGGATTGGTCCATATCTGGATGTAATTAAAACATGTTGTTATTGTTGTTTGAATTTGTTCTTCGTCTCGTGCTTCTTTAAAATTGGCTGATCTCATCAATCTAATGCGGCATTTTTAACTGCGCTGCGTTATTTGCGTTGGATGCCATCTTTTTGTTCAAACACATTCTTCTTTTATTTTTTCTGAAAATATTGAATTTTTGGGGGTCTTCTATCTGTTTCTCATTTGGTAGACATTTATGCCAAAAATGCGGATAAACTTTACGCACATTGCCGAGCCTCCTTGTTATTATTATTGTCGTACACTCCTGTAGTTTTCTTTCAAAAATTCTACCAATCAGATTCACAAAAAGTGCTCACGGTAGTTTTGTTATTAGTTATCTTCTAATAGTGCACAATAGTAGGAACTAGATGCATCTAACAACAACATGCCAGATCTTGAGATTTGGTTTTTTCGCAAACTTTGGATTTTGGATGTCTTAGTAATATTTCTTTTATTTAGAGAATTTTAGTAATATCTCTTTAAAGTAGAGTTTCAAAATGAACTTTGGCATTTCCTGTTCAGGGTAGGAGAATTTCTTAGTATTCAATGATAACGCAGGTTCGTCGATATCATTTAATGAAAAAAATGTCATTTGCTTGTCCCATTCTCTACCAATAAATGATAAAAAAAGACTGTAGCTCGACGTCAACTGTATTTTTGGGTCTTGCTATTATAGTCAATAGTGCACTCAGCTAGGTTTTTAAAGTATTTCATGAATATTATGAAGATCCGATAAGGATATTTGAAGATTTTTTTGTTTCACTTGTAAACACTATTAAATCTGACTCTTTTGATAGCATCTTTTTAAAACGATTAATATTTTTAACACAAGCAAGAGCCTATAAATTCAAACATTTTCGAGATGGCTTACCAAGAGTCTTGTTTCGTTTCACTTGACGAATTTTTTTGAAGGCTAGTTGTAAGATATGTACTCACATGAAATACTCGGAGACGTGAACCAATCGGCTGCATAAACATTGTTCAGCACTTCGTAAAGAGAAGATCAAAGTAAGAAAAAAAAATGGAAAAAAAAACCAAAAACAGAAGAAAAAAGTTTATAGGAAATGCAGCATAAATTCAATTTGTTTAAGAGCTTTAACTAATGTCAAATCTACTACAGAAATTTGTGCAATAGCTGTAAACGAATACTTTTAAACAGTTAGGTTAGTAGTAGTCAACCAAAACCATTTCTATATCAAATGTTTATTTCAAAATTTACAAATAAATTAGCCAAGCATGCAATTTGAAAGAGCTAAAAATAACCCGAAAACGTTTCATGCAACCAATTCGTGCAAATTGAGCGTGCTAAATAATTTGCAAAGTTGCACCAATTTGACGACGTTTGTAATAAAATATAGCAGTGGTAAATATGAAAACTCTTTAATTTTGGTATGAACGAAAAGGTAAATTTGTTAGCGTAAAGATACCTCTATTGGTGTTATGGTCCCATAGCGCTATGAAACTGGTTGAGAAGTACAGCTTCCTGTTGCGAATTCTTCGTGGTTACTTGTTTACGCCGTTATATGAATGAACGAAATACTTTCTACCTGTTCTACCAAATATGAAACCAGATTCTGTTCAATTGCGCAAAGTTAAGAATTCTCACCACCATGTTATAGGTAACACAAAGGATTATGTGACATTAAGAAGGGTGTTTGAGGAAATATACTGAAATTAATGAAAGGAGTTCTAAACAGTCGGAAATGAATTGAAAATATAGAGCACTTCAGGATTCGAATCGGTATCTCTTAACTTCCTGGTCATGTGTTACAGCTAATGCTATTAATGCAAACCAGAAGCAAACCAGAGGTGATTGTATACCAGAGGCTGCAAAAAACGAAACAGTTTAAAAAATTTATATCAAATCTTTTTTCTACGTTTTTCCTACGTTTTTCCTACGTTTTTATTCTACGGATTTCAAAAAATCTTTTTTTTCTACTTTTTTACTCGAAATTCTAAAAATGCTTAGGCAAAGTTGCAAAACCTGCGCTGGATATTTATGGAGAAAACGCATTATTCTGGATTTTATTATATTATACGATACGAATTTTCCCGAGAATAACGAGGAGTCGAAATTCGAACCATTTCTTATTTTCAGTAATCGATTTTCAGTTTTAAAAAGAAAGTTCCGAAAAAAAACTGAAAAAATATGGTAAAAATAAATATTAGAAAAATTCAATAAATAAAAAATACAAAGCAGTAGATGATCTCTATTGACATATTGGTTTTATTAGTCATATACTAGTATCCTTTGCCATTGGGATCTTTCCATGCATTTGAGAAAAGAAATTTCGGGTAAATTTTGAAATTATTGCCATATTGTAACTATTCAATCGGCAGAGTGAAAGACAAAACTTAATCCTCGAGAAAGCTATAAATTATAAAAGCAGGCTAGTTTTTCGACTCGACATTCCCAAAAATTACGCCTTTTTATTAAACAAAATTCGGGTCTTTCCCGTTACAGCCCCCCATTTTAGTGGTCAGATAACCTATAGCCCCCCCAATCAAGGTAATTATACCATAATGGGGGGTTATAATTTCATGGGGGCCATATAATGGGAAAGACCCCAAAATTCTCCCAATTCGTTCCTTTGATTTTTTAGAGATTGAATTGCATTGATATTTAGTTGATCAGATTAAGTTCGTAAAATCAGCTAACAGACTCAATCTAACTTTTGGACACAACTTATTTCCAAAACCCTTAAATCAAAAAGCTGTTGACCGTAGTCAGTTACTTTTTTTGTACAACGGTTGTCAACAACTTCAATTTTTTGTTACCTATTTTGGAATGTAAAAGCATTATCCTACCTCATTTGTTAAATTGCGCTTAGTTTCAATTGCAAAAGAGGTAATGAAATCATACGTAAAGATGAATAGGGTAATTTTCCTTTAGTAAAACTTTATATTACACAAATGAGTAGTAATAGAGTGAGTGATAGTCCCCCCCCGGGGGGGGGGGTGAGGACCCCATGTATTAAAATTGGTTATAGCGGCTTTTTCCAAGAAATGGGGTCCTCACCCCCTTTTTAGGATGTGCATGTTTTAAGATTAGGTATAGCGGTCTCAATGTATTAAGATAGGGTATAGGTTGCATGTATTAAGATTAGGAATAGAATCTCCATGTATTAAGATTGGGTATAGCCGCCATGTATTAAGTTTAGGTATAGCCGCCATGTAATAAGATTGGGTATAGCCGCCATGTATTAAGATTAGTTATAGCGGACGACATGTATTAAGATTAGTTATAGCGGTAGACATGTATTAAGATTAGTTATAACGGTAGACATGTATTAAGATTAGTTATAGCAGTCGACATGTATTAAGATTAGTTATGGCGGTCGACATGTATTAAGATTAGTTATAGCGGTCGACATGTATTAAGATTAGTTATAGCGGTTGACATGTATTAAGATTGGTTATAGCGGTCGACATGCATTAAGATTAGTTATAGCGGTCGACATGTTGTAAGATTATTTATATCCGCTGACATATATTAAGATTAGGTATAGGGTACATGTTTTAAGATTATGTAAAGGCTACATGTATTAAGATTAGGTATAGGCTACATGTATTAAGATTAGGTATAGGCTACATGTATTAAGATTAGGTATAGGCTACGTGTATTAAGATTAGGTATCGGCTACATGTATTAAGTTTAGGTATAGGCTACATGTATTAAGATCAGTTATAGGCTACATGTATTAAGATTAGGTATAGGCTACATGTATTAAAATTAGGTATAGGCTACATGTATTAAGATTAGGTATAGGCTACATGTATTAAGATTAGGTATAGGCTACATGCATTAAAATTAGGTATAGGCTACATGTATTAAGATTAGGTATAGGCTACATGTATTAAGATTAGGTAAAAGCTACATGTATTAAGATTAGGTATAGTCTACATGTATTAAGATTAGGTATAGGCTACATGTATTAAGATTAGGTATAGGCTACATGTATTAAGATTAGGTATAGGCTACATGTATTGAGATTAGGTATAGGCTACATGTATTAGGATTAGGTATAGGCTACATGTATTAAGATTAGGTATAGGCTATATGTATTAAGATTAGGTATAGGCTACATGTATTAAGATTAGGTATAGGCTACATGTATTAATATTAGGTATAGGCTACATGTATTAAGATTAGGTATAGGCTACATGTATTAAGATTAGGTATAGGCTACATGTATTAAGATTAGGTATAGGCTACTTGTATTAAGATTAGGTATAGGCTACATGTATTAAGATTAGGTATAGGCTACATGTATTAAGATTAGGTATAGGCTACATGTATTAAGATTAGGTATAGGTTACATGTATTAAGATTAGGTATAGGCTACAAGTATTAAGATTAGGTATAGGCTACATGTATTAAGATTAGGTATAGGCTACATGTATTAAGATTAGGGATAGGCTACATGTATTAAGATTAGGTATAGGCTACATGTATTAAGATTAGGTATAGGCTACATGTATTAAGATTAGGTATAGGCTACATGTATTAAGATTAGGTATAGGCTACATGTATTAAGATTAGGTATAGGCTACATGTATTAAGATCAGGTATAGGCTACATGTATTAAGATTAGGTATAGGCTACATGTATTAAGATTAGGTATAGGTTACATGTATTAAGATTAGGTATAGGCTACATGTATTAAGATTTGGTATAGGCTACATGTATTAAGATTAGGTATAGGCTTCATGTATTAAGATTAGTTATAGCGGTCGACATGTTTTAAGATTATTTATATCCGCTGACATATATTAAGATTAGGGGTATTTTTTGAAAAATTGTTGAGATTTTTGTACATTTTTACTCCGTTTTTTTCAATAATTTCTAAATATTCTCTTCTGATTGGTTGAAAATACCAGTTTAAAAAATCAAATGAGTTGAAACAGGGCATATCCAGACACAGATGACACATTAGGGGAAAAACAATATAAAAACAAATAAAAGTGGTCAACAATTTAAAAGTTGACTAGTACTATACAACTTTCTTCAGAGTGCAGTTTTTAGCATTAAAATACAATAAAAAGCTCAAAATTACGCACAAAAGATGTCAAACAGCATAAAGTCTGTTGAATCGAATCAAACTTTACAAAAAATTTGCTGAATTTTTGCAGAATTCTTGCAAAATTTTGCCTCCTTTTTGCTTTTCAAGCTAGGTTTTGATCAAATACCTAATTCTGATTGGTTGAAAATACCAATATTAAAGATCAAATGAGTTGAAACAGGGCATAGCCAGACACAGATGACCCATTTAGCGAAAAAACAATATAAAAACAAATAAAAGTGGTCAACAATTTAAAAGTTGACTAGTACTATACAACTTTCGTCAGAGTGAGCAGTTTGCTATGTGGTGCAAATTTTAGCATTAAAATACAATAAAAAGCTCAAAATTACGCACAAAAGATGTCAAACAGCATAAAGTCTGCTGAATCGAATCAAACTTTACAAAAAATTTGCTGAATTTTTGCAGAATTCTTGCAAAATTTTGCCTCCTTTTTGCTTTTCAAGCTAGGTTTTGATCAAATACCTAATTCTGATTGGTTGAAAATACCAGTTTTAAAAATCAAATGAGTTGAAACAGGGCATAACCAGACACAGATAACCCATTTAGCGAAAAAAACAATATAAAAACAAATAAAAGTGGTCAACAATTTAAAAGTTGACTAGTACTATACAACTTTCGTCAGAGTGAGCAGTTTGCTATGTGGTGCAGTTTTTAGCATTAAAAGACAATAAAAAGCTCAAAATTACGCAAAAATGATGTCAAACAGCATAAAATCTGCTAAATCGAATCAAACTTTACGAAAGTTTTACTGAAAACTGAAGTCAAAAAATCACAATTTAACCTAGATGTTTTAAGATGATGTATAGCCGACATTAAACAGCAAGATGGCGCAGTGGTAGCGTGCTGGGCTCATAACCCAGAGGTCGGTAGATCGAAACTACCTCTTGCTAATCTGACATTGTCACAGTACTAGTGAACTCGTTATCGCTGAAAACTTGGAAAAACGTCAAATAATAGAAAAGCAAATAAACTAGAATTTAAAAAATCACAGACACAAAATAAACTAAAAACATAAAAATACATACTCAATCTAAGACTGACATTGAAAAAGTATCAGGAAACTGAAAACTGAGGCACAATTACCCGAGTGGGTTAATAAAGTCGATAAAAAGAACAACTTGCGTAGCTAACTGAGTAATAGTCACAATTTTTAAAAAATTAATATCGACTTTATTAGACAGCATGTTCTTTTTATTCTGTTTCTTGCACTCAATTTACGTCGAAACATGAGAACTACAGACCGCACTCAATAAAATGCTAGTTTTAAACGTGCTTAGTCAATTAACTGGTTAGAATCTTTGCTAAATATTTAGAAAAAGGATATTTTGAGCAATTTAATGTATTTTTGTCATAGAGTGCTCTTTACCATATGTTCTAGAATAAGTTAAGTACTTGATTCTGATAGCTTGAAAAAACTGACTTTCATAAAACAAATGAATTAAACCAGTTCAGATATAGCGAGATTAAAATATGAGCAAAATACTATATTAAAACCACAGAATACTGATCAACAACTTATAAGTCGACTAACGCAATATAAATTTAGTCAGAGTGAACAATTTGTTATGTGATGCAGATTTTTCCAACCAATATACAATGAAAAGGGTCAAAATCACGCAAAATTGATATCAAATAGCTTAATCTCTACTAAATTGAAACAAACTTGAAAATTTCTAATTCTTTACAAAAACGAATGCAAAATGAAAATTTTTTTTCACCCATCAATTTTAACCAATACTGTTACAAATTAAAGGCGATCAGAAAAAAGACAGCTGAAAGACTAGTGCACACAATTTCTTGTCAACTAGTACAAAATGCGTTGATTGGAAACAAATTTTGTGAAGAAATGTGACTCTCCACGAGAATTTCTCAAGACAGGCAATGAAAGCAAAGGACTTTGCGCGCCTAGTTCAACCATTCGTCTACGTGATACAGATGAGCTGCAAAATTTAACAGAAGAAGTACAAAACTCATACAATAAACGTTGCATATGACATAAAATTTGTCTGTTCGTCGCATAATATCTGTAAAAATTATAATCTGTTTTCCAAAATATCTCTGGAAAGTCAAAAAAGCAATAGGAGCTTGCCTACCAAATTCAACAAATTTTGTCTTAAGATTAGACTGTCAACACGAAGTTAGAAGAACATTGCTAAATTTTTTCATGCTAAATAACAAGGTCTGGTATTGATACAGAGCAATGATATTGATAATTTTTTGTTTGCTTGCTACCGTGTTTAATCTGTTATAAAGATGAAAAATTTTGGGGATAACCAAATTTTAACCGATTGATTACCAACACAGGAACAAAAACCTAATGTCATTTTACAAAAGATTTTTTTAAGTAGAACGATTTTACCTATCAAGAAGAACAATCTTCCAATTGACACTGTTTTCCAGCTAAAAACGAGTAAAATTGTTGAAAATTTGCTTTTTTTGTTCAGGCTAGCCTAACAACCAAATCAATGAAATGAAATGTACGTACTTATGTCATACTGTTAAAATAAATCAGGAAAAAAATATTCCTACAAAGGAGGATTTCGAATCATTTAAATTATCTTTAGCAGAATCCTAACATTTTTTCTGAAGTAATTTTTCTCTCATTGATTGCTGTCAATAGTGTTACTGAAGCTATTGTTTAACATTAATTTACACTAAAAATTCTTAAAGTCACTTGTTTTGAATATTAGGTGGCAAAAAACTTAGAGCAGAAAATTTACAAAATCAGGTAACAAGATAATTTAGGAATAAAAAATAACAATAATTTTACTTTACAAATGCAACCAATCGGCTATATGAAACTCATTTTCTTACTCACTAGCAGTGCTCAAAGCAGTTAACACCTAAAATTCGTAGTATAAGATAATTGTTATTGAAAAACATATAATAATTAGATATCAATAAAAATCAAGTACAACTATTGAAAACAATATTTTGCTAAATTTAGAATGCATCACAAAGTCAACAGCAAATATTTTGTTTTAATGCATTGAGAAACTCAGTTTGTTTTTGAAATGTTAAAAAAAGGTACCATAATCAGCGACGACTCATCGTCTAGAAAGATTGCAAGGATCGTCAACAGAGGAAAGCGCTAATCACCTCATCTGTGTTTTTATCCAGTTCTTGTGATCCATATAGTTTAAAAGCCAACGTCTCCAATATCAAAAGATAGTTCCGCTCGAAATTCTCAGACTCATGAAATTTTGTAAGTTGTTCCCTCTGTTCGTTATCACTTTCTTCCACTGATCCATTATCCTTCCTTGGAAGTTGCTGAACAGGAATGGAATTGGAAAAATTTTCCAAACCCATAGCTTAATGCGTATTGTTCTTTGTTGTCTAATGCTAAGAAAGATGAATCTTTACTCTTCTTCGTAAAGATTTGAGAATATACGAGAAAAGATAAAGTCTTGCTAATCAAGAGTTTTATTTTTAATCATGTTGTATTCAGCAATCAAAATTTGAACTTTTAGCTTTTCAATGTGAGATTTAACAAAACCAGTAAATCATTTCAAGTTAAACTGAGTAAAGAGTAAAAAACAACGCGGAACAAATTATTCTTCAAGATGAATTGAGTAAAATTCACTTAAATTGCGGAGCAACTCAATCTGAAAAAACAAAAAGTATAATGATTAAAAGCTGATATGTAACTTTGAGCTACTCGACGATGACTCATCACTTCCATATATGGAAATGACGTCATTTCTTTTTTTTAGAAACAGGCGTCATGACAGAACATTCTAGAAGGAATGTATGATCCCGATTGCGACAGTTCTACATATAATTTACTCATTTTCAGCTTAAATGTACAAACTCATTCCGTGGCGGAACATTCCAACTATACATTTTTTTTCCTTTTCTGCACAATAAAGTGTCTTCTTGTGTCGATAGGGGCAGTTGCTGCAATTCCATTCAACATCCTTGTTTTCTAATAGTTTGGAAGCCTTCGGACAACCAAGATCATCAAGATTTTCCACATCCTTACACAAGTAGGGTGATAAAATTTTGCATCTTTCAAGTCCTTTAGCAAAGTACTCTGTTGTTGGTGAGCAATGTTGATGTATAATAAAAGCCAACTCAGAATAATCAAGCTTTCCATGGTTCCAATTTATACCGTGCATATTTTTTGGTATTCCATTTTGCTTGAAAAGTCGGCTTGTAGTCTTTAGGTGGGAGAAAACTGTATCCAAGTATAATTCCGTCCTTAAAGATTCCCAACTCTTTGATAATTTTTCCTTCTAAGCATTCAATATCTAGTAAAACGAGAGGCATTCTTTCTTCTGAGATGATTTTTTAAAAAATGATCAACAGTCTAGCATTTTGAAATTACGTGGATGACAAATTTTTATAAAGATACAAAAGAACAGACCAGTAATGTGACCCAAGAGACATGAGCTCGGAAATTGAGGTAGCATGTAACAATAACCCGGTCCTTGGTTTGTAGTTGCTTTAACCGCTCCAGCAGAATCGCGTAAAATTGCATGTAAACGAAACACTTTCGATCTTGCTAGGAAAAAGTCCAGAATTGAATTACCGTATCCAATAAGTCCTCCGTGGGGGGAAGTTTTGGTCAATTTCCTCCAAATTAATGTTTTGATCCCAAATTTTACATGCAGCCAGGAAACAGTTTGTTCGTTTTTGGGAAACATTGGAAAAATACTACTGTAACAATTAAAAATGTTTAGAAGTGTGACAATATCCATCAATTGTTTTCTTTATTTATCTAAAGTGATACTGGTCTTTTTGAAAGTCTCTACATAAGAAAGAAGGTCAGGAAGATGTTCCAATAATTTTTTGTATTCCTCCTTTTTTAGTTCAATTTTTGTCAAAAAACTCCATTGAACTCCGTTCCAACGATGTTGTGAAATGGAAATTTCGTGTTTATCAGATTGATATATTAAAGTATTGCGTCGTAATCCGTTATGAATAACCCACTTTAGTTCTGAAAAATTGGACTCACTGTCAAGTTTATCAATTTTGGGAAAATTTAGAGCTTCAAGAACTGTATAAGAAGACTTTTTTAGTTCGTAGTGAAGTCTAACGTGGAATACTTAAGATTTATTTCTTAGACTCAGAAAAATATTTCTGGAGGAACCAATATTCCAACTCATTTTCAGTTTGAAAAAAAGAAAAATGATTCAAATAGAATGAATTAAAAAGACAAATACATTATAAAATTACACATTTATTGAAAGGTACATTGTTGAATATTAGAAAAGTCCTTCAGATTTTGTATCAACTCCTTGAATTCATCCAGAGTGTAATTGACATAAGTCACTTGTTTGAATTGTTTGAACTCGTTGATCTCCTTTCGACAAAAAAGTCGAATTTGTACATAAGTTGAAGCTGGGTTGTCCTTGATGTATTGGAGGAAAGTAACATAGAGTCTGCGATTTTGTCCAATGCTAATCTCTCTCACTTTGTGACACTGTTCCAGCACGTGTTCCATTCCTATGTTTTTGTTGAATTGGGGTTGGTTTTCTCTCATCTCCAGTTCTCCATTGAGAAGATCCTCCTTGAGGAAGCAGAATTTCTTAAACTCATAGTCTCCAATTCGCAGTTGCTGGTACTTTTCAAAAGTCCCAGAATCGTCTTTTCTAAAGACTTGGAAGGTTGGTTCAGTATAAAGTTGTCCGTTTCTTGAAATCTGGGACATAGTAAATCTCCCAAATCTTTGAATTGGAACCACAGTCCAAATAAAAAGGAACCGAATCAGTCCCTGGTTTTGGTGAGGATTGAGTGTACATTGAAGGAGCACTCGGAAGAAAAGGTGATAGTTTAGAGAGAGACATTTCAACAACTTGAGCTTAGAGTGAAAGAGAAAATAAATGATGTATTTGTACGCAATTCCTCTCAATAACTTAAAATTTCCTTTTATGGTAATGACGTCATGTATACCCATAAAAGGTATGCTAAATGACGTTATTTCCTTATAAGGTAATCTATTCGGAAATCTTGAGGTTCGCAAATTTTTTAACCAGAATTTCAAACGGATCCTGGTGTTTAGCTGGTCTGTGTTGCATTAAAGAAAAATAGTGCTTGAAATATTTTGAACAAGTATAACAACAATTTTTTTTAGCCTTCTGTTTCCTGAACTGTATCATTTCGAAAATGGGTTTTTATGGAAACAGAACTTGTTACCTCTAAAAATAGAAATTACGTTACCGTAATTTTTGTTTCCATATATAGGTTCTATAGTGTTATCCCGATATAGAAATGGCAGCAATAATGTGTCAGGTTTTACCTCAATTTTACAGAGATTTTAATGACAAGACAATATTCATTTCTGGATCAGTTAAGGAGTATAAACCTTATCTACTCACTAAAAAATACTCCGTTGCTACTCATAATGACAACTTTTGTCCAATAAAGACTTCTCGCTACCACATTATTCTCATTTCATCCTCAGTGAAAGAGATACTAGAGAAAATGGAAAATTTGTCTTATGTTTATCAAACAGTTGATTGCTTGTACACACTCTATAAACATCAGTTCTTTGGTTCCATTATAGAAGAGTCAGGAGTGGTCTTTACTCAGTTAACCGGAGCGGTAGAGCACAACTTTGAGAATAAGTACGTGGAAAAATTGCCCAGTATCTCCAAAAAACGATTGAGCAGAAAGACGTTCAAGCGTCACCTTCTACGCGCTGAGCAAAGAAATGCGAGTACTCAAACCCTTGGATCATCTTTTCTAGATAGGGTGCATTCCCTCAGAAATTCAAAGTATGAGAGTGAACTTATAAAAATTGTTGATTGTTTGTTAGATGGACATGGCATAATTGATAATCCTCTTTGTATCTTGAAATTAGAAAATAAAGTATATAATTTCTTGCTTGTGATTTGTATTTACCTTTATAATTTAAATTAACTTATTGTTAAAAATCAATTTTTCAAAAACTTTTACAAATCAAAAATTCAAACAATTTTTTTATTAAATATCGAAAAATTTTTCAACCTTTTCTCTTAAAAATCGAAAATTTTTTCAACAATTTCTGTTAAATATCGAGTTTTGAATTGAATAAGTTTTCTTGAATGTCGAAAAAATTTTCAAAAACTGTCATTTAAAAACGCAAAAAATTTTCATTTTTCTTCATTTTACGGTATGATTTTGCGCAAATAAAAGAAATTTTCTTTACATTTTAAAATGACAATTTTCGAACTTGTTTTGTTTCAATAAATATCAATTTTTAAAACAAAGATTTTTTTTAAAAAATGAAAAAATAATTCAGTTTTTTTCTTAAAAATCAATTTTTAAACGATCGTTTTTGTTAAGAAACAGAATTTTTATCAAATTGTTCTTAAAATTTTGACAAAAAAAAATCGCTGTGTTTTTTTTCAACATAGCTTGCATAGTGTTTGTAGTAAAGAAAAAGTTCAACTTAAAAAGAAATGAATTCAAACAAAAGTATAAATACACCACAAGTAATTCAAGTATAAAATTTACAATATCTGGTTCATTCAAAAAGAGTTCTCACAACGTGATCTGGCAAGTTTTGAATCTCATTGCCAAATGGACGGACTCTTTCAACGATTGCTGGAGGCTCTGTAGGTCGAACACTGATGGGGGTTACCGGAACCTCATCAGTCAGCACAATGGGGTTGTGAGCTGTTCCGTCCTCTATGGAGGGGGTTGTCATTGACGGTGTAATTGACATATCAATCGAACCATAATACTGAGCTGGATCGAAGTTTTCCAGATCGTTAAATGACCACGTGGTGCTATTATCGACACTCAATTCGCTTTGTTCACTGCTGCCAGCATTGCTCACTATCTAGAGAAGGCTGCTTTGCTGCTCTGGACTGGATACTTGACTTGTCTCTGGTGTATTAAACCAGTTGTTGGGAATCTGTCCTTCCTCCCATGGAAATGTGTACTGAATGCTTCCAGCAACGTAGTTGTCGGGAAAATCTGTTCCGTTAACGTGAGGGTAGTGATGCCCACTGATCACAGCAACTTCGTGACCCATTGCGTGAGTTCCAAGCTGATTCTCCGTGATTGGAACCTGCCCCTGATGATATGTGTCAAACTGTTGTCGCTGGTGCTCAATAATGTGCCACAATGTGATAGGTAGGGTTACAAAGGACTCGTAGAGACCATTCGACAGGTCTCTGATGTTGATCCGATCAGTCTCTTCTGTGAAAGAAACTGAGTAGAGAAGGCTGTTGTTCTGCACTGTAAATTCCATTTCTCAATGTGGTGAGACTAGAGTCAAAGGTAGTTGAGACAGAGGTGATGTTGTTTTTAGAGAAGAGAAAGCAAGTGATGCTGGGTGAATTTTTCAGCTCTATTTATACTAAACTCCAACCAATGAGAACATAGTTTCCAAAAAGGGTAATGTTTAGCAGAAAAAGTGACGTTGTTTTCCAGAAAAGGAAATGTCTCAATTGTAAAGTTACCAAAGAAGGAGTCAACTTATATAAAATCTAACATTACTATCCGAAACAAGTAAGCTCAATACCGAATAAACACCAAAAAAGGTAACTTTTACACGTGTTACCCTAGTTAACAGCCAAAGATGGATAAGTTAGAGGAAATTAGTTGACGTAATTGACCAAAAAAGTCAAGCTTTGATAAATTCTCTCCATCTCGTTAAATCTCAAATCGATCTCGGAAAATGTTCCAAATTTGGAACTAAATTTTTGTATATAAATGTTGGGGAGTCGTATTCCAAATCGTAGTCTTACACCCTCTGCATTTTAGTCCTTGTAATAATGAAAGAACAGAGCACTCTGCAGAGATGAAGTAATTGTTACCGGTTCAGGAATTGGGATATAATTAGATTGAGACAAATTTCTGTACTGTTCCATTATCTCTGGGACAGAATTCAATATGAAAAGCATTTCATACTTGTTGATGTGTAGTTCTGACGATAAATCAAAAGATTGTTTTGCTATGTAGTCATCATACTCGAATTTTTTAATAGAGAAGGTTGCATATTCAAATCCTTTACTAAATCGGATAATTCTGTTGTTTTGAGTAAAAACGTCCAAAAAATTGTAAAAGAAATAAAAGTCAACATTAATTTCGTCTACTCTGTAAGCATCAGCGATTCCTTCCTTTCTTTTGTAAATTTTTTCCAAAAGTTGTTAGTGATTTTTGATCAACAATTTTCACAAATTAATACGGTATCAAGTAAAACTCTGTTAATATAAAAGAAAATGAAAATAGAAAAAGTAATGCATAAAATGAAATCGTTTATCTTGAAAAGTAGATTTCTAAAGCTGACGTCTGATTGGAAGGGAGGTTCTATTACAACAACATTAAGTTGTACAACGTAAACTTGTTCTTCAATAACCGATGGAAAATTTTTCTTGGTCTCTCTCTGTTTGTGTTGAAAACACATTTATGCGCTAGTTTCTATCTTCAAAAAAAACTAAACTTGATCTCAGACAGTAAATTTTATCAATATTTGAGATAGACAATTTTGGGATACATCTATTCAAAATACTGTAACAATCGGAAATTTTTAAAAAGTAATTTTCTTGTTGTATTTTCTTTAGTGAAAAAATCTGTGTTGAAAAAGAAAATTTCAAGTAAAAGTTAACAAATATGAGCAAGAGAAAAATGAGAAAAAAATGTATAGTTGGAATGTTTCGCCACGGAATGAGTTTGTACATTTAAGCCGAAAGATAGTAAATTATATGTAGAACTGTCGCAGTCGGGATCATATATTCCTTCTAGAATGTTCTGTCATGACGCCTGTTTTTAAAAAAAGAAATGACGTCATTTCCATATATGGAAGTGATGAGTCATCGTCGAGTAGCTCAAAGTTACATATCAGCTTTTAATCATTATACTTTTTGTTTTTTTCAGATTGAGTTGCTCCGCAATTTACGTGAATTTTACTCAATTCATCTTGAAGAATAATTAGTTCCGCGTTGTTTTTTACTCTTTACTCAGTTTAACTTGAAATGATTTACTGGTTTTGTTAAATCTCACATTGAAAAGCTAAAAGTTCAAATTTTGAATGCTGAATACAACATGATTAACAATAAAACTCTTGATTAGTGAGACTTTATCTTTTCTCGTATATTCTCAAATCTTTACGAAGAAGAGTAAAGATTCACCTTTCTTAGCATTAGACAACAAAGAACAGTACGCATTAAGCTATGGGTTTGGAAAATTTTTCTAATTCCATTCCTGTTCAGCAACTTCCAAGGAAGGATAATGGATCAGTGGAAGAAAGTGATAACGAACAGAGGGAACAACTTACAAAATTTCATGAGTCTGAGAATTTCGAGCGGAACTATCTTTTGATATTGGAGACGTTGGCTTTTAAACTATATGGATCACAAGAACTGGATAAAAACACAGATGAGGTGATTAGTGGTTTCCTCTGTTGACGATCCTTGCAATCTTTCTAGACGATGAGTCGTCGCTGATTATGGTACCCTTTTTTAACATTTCAAAAACAAACTGAGTTTCTCAATGCATTAAAACAAAATATTTGCTGTTGACTTTGTGATGTATTCTAAATTTAGCAAAATATTGTTTTCAATAGTTGTACTTGATTTTTATTGATATCTAATTATTATATGTTTTTCAATAACAATTATCTTATACTACGAATTTTAGGTGTTAACTGCTTTGAGCACTGCTATTGAGTAAGAAAATGAGTTTCATATAGCCCATTGGTTGCATTTGTAAAGTAAAATTATTGTTATTTTTTATTCCTAAATTATCTTGTTAACTGATTTTGTAAATTTTCTGCTGTAAGTTTTTTGCCGCCTAATATTGGAAACAAGTGACTTTAAGAATTTTTAGTGTAAATTAATGTTAAACAATAGCTTCAGTAACACTATTGACAGCAATCAATGAGAGAAAAATTACATCAGAAAAAATGTTAGGATTCTGCTAAAGATAATTTAATTGATTCGAAATCCTCCTTTGTAGGAATATTTTTTTCCTGATTTATTTTAACAGTATGACATAACTACGTACATTTCATTTCAATGATTTGGTTGTTAGGCTAGCCTGAACAAAAAAAAGCAAATTTTCAACAATTTTACTCGTTTTTAGCTGGAAAACAGTGTCAATTGGAAGATTGTTCTTCTTGATAGGTAAAATCGTTCTACTTAAAACAATCTTTTGTAAAATGACATTAGGTTTTTGTTCCTGCGTTGGTAATCAATCGGTTAAAATTTGGTTATCCCCAAAATTTTTCATCTCTATAACAGATTAAACACGGTAGCAAGCAAACAAAAAATTATCAATATCATTGCTCTGTATCAATACCAGACCTTGTTATTTAGCATGAAAAAATTTAGCAATGTTCTTCTAACTTCGTGTTGACAGTCTAATCTTAAGAAAAATTTGTTGAATTTGGTAGGCAAGCTCCTATTGCTTTTTTGACTTTCCAGAGATATTTTGGAAAACAGATTATAGTTTTTACAGATATTATGCGACGAACAGACAAATTTTTTGTCATATGCAACGTTTATTGTATGAGTTTTGTACTTCTTCTGTTAAATTTTGCAGCTCATCTGTATCACGTAGACGAATGGTTGAACTAGGCGCGCAAAATCCTTTGCTTTCATTGCCTGTCTTGAGAAATTCTCGTGGAGAGTCACATTTCTTCACAAAATTTGTTTCCAATCAACGCATTTTGTACTAGTTGACAAGAAATTGTGTGCACTAGTCTTTCAGCTGTCTTTTTTCTGATCGCCTTTAATTTGTAACAGAATTGGTTGAAATTGATGGGTGAAAAAAAAATTTCATTTTGCATTCGTTTTTGTAAAGAAGTAGAAATTTTCAAGTTTGTTTCAATTTAGTAGAGATTATGCTATTTGATATCAATTTTGCGTGATTTTGACCCTTGTCATTGTATATTGGTTGGAAAAATCTGCATCACATAACAAATTGTTCACTCTGACGAAATTTATATTGCGTTAGTCGACTTATAAGTTGTTGATCAGTATTGTGTGGTTTTTATATATAGTATTTTGCTCATATTTTAATCTCGCTATATCTGAACTGGTTTAATTCATTTGTTTTATGAAAGTCAGTTTTTTCAACCAATTAGAATCAAGTACTTAACTTATTCTAGAACATATGGTAAAGAGCACTCTATGACAAAAATACATTAAATTGCTCAAAATATCCTTTTTCTAAATATTTAGCATAGATTCTAACCAGTTAATCGACTAAGCACGTTTTAAAACTAGCATTTTATTGAGTGCGGGTAGTAGTTCTCATGTTTCGACGTAAATTGAGTGCAAGAAAGAGAATAAAAAGAACATGCTGTCTAATAAAGTCGATATTATTTTTTTAACAATTGTGACTATTACTCAGTTAGCTACGCAAGTTCTTTTTATCGACTTTATTAACCCACTCGGGTAATTGTGCCTCAGTTTTCAGTTTCCTGATACTTTTTCAATGTCAGTCTTAGATTGAGGATGTATTTTTATGTGTTTAGTTTATTTTGTGTCTGTGATTTTTTAAATTCTAGTTCATTTGCTTTTCTATTATTTGACGTTTTTCCAAGTTTTCAGCGATAACGAGTTCACTAGTACTGTGACAATGTCAGATTAGCAAGAGGTAGTTTCGATCTACCAACCTCTGGGTTATGAGCCCAGCACGCTACCACTGCGCCATCTTGCTGTTTAATGTCGGCTATACATCATCTTAAAACATCTAGGTTAAATTGTGATTTTTTGACTTCAGTTTTCAGTAAAACTTTCGTAAAGTTTGATTCGATTTAGCAGATTTTATGCTGTTTGACATCATTTTTGCGTAATTTTGAGCTTTTTATTGTCTTTTAATGCTAAAAACTGCACCACATAGCAAACTGCTCACTCTGACGAAAGTTGTATAGTACTAGTCAACTTTTAAATTGTTGACCACTTTTATTTGTTTTTATATTGTTTTCTTCGCTAAATGGGTTATCTGTGTCTGGTTATGCCCTGTTTCAACTCATTTGATTTCTAAAACTGGTATTTTCAACCAATCAGAATTAGGTATTTGATCAAAACCTAGCTTGAAAAGCAAAAAGGAGGCAAAATTTTGCAAGAATTCTGCAAAAATTCAGCAAATTTTTTGTAAAGTTTGATTCGATTCAGCAGATTTTATGCTGTTTGACATCTTTTGTGCGTAATTTTGAGCTTTTTATTGTATTTTAATGCTAAATTCTACACCACATAGCAAACTGCTCACTCTGACGAAAGTTGTATAGTACTAGTCAACTTTTAAATTGTTGACCACTTTTATTTGTTTTTATATTGTTTTTTCGCTAAATGTGTCATCTGTGTCTGGATATGCCCTGTTTCAACTCATTTGATTTTTTAAACTGGTATTTTCAACCAATCAGAAGAGATTATTTAGAAATTATTGAAAAAACGGCGTAAAAATGTACAAAAATCTCAACAATTTTTCAAAAAATACCCCTAATCTTAATATATGTCAGCGGATATAAATAATCTTAAAACATGTCGACCGCTATCACTAATCTTAATACATGAAGCCTATATCTAATCTTAATACATGTAGCCTATACCTAATCTTAATACATGTAGCCTATACCTAATCTTAATACATGTAGCCTATACCTAATCTTAATACATGTAGCCTATACCTAATCTTAATACATGTAGCCTGTACCTAATCTTAATACATGTAGCCTATACCTGATCTTAATACTTGTAGCCTATACCTAATCTTAATACATGTAGCCTATACCTAATCTTAATACATGTAGCCTATACCTAATCTTAATACATGTAGCCTATACCTAATCTTAATACATGTAGCCTATACCTAATCTTAATACATGTAGCCTATACCTAATCTTAATACATGTAGCCTATCCCTAATTTTAATACATGTAGCCTATACCTAATCTTAATACATGTCGCCTATACCTAATCTTAATACATGTAGCCTATACATAATCTTAATACATGTAGCCTATAACTAATCTTAATACATGTAGCCTATACCTAATCTTAATACATGTAGCCTATACCTAATCTTAATACATGTAGCCTATACCTAATCTTAATACATGTAGCCTATACCTAATCTTAATACATGTAGCCTATACCTAATCTTAATACATGTAGCCTATACCTAATCTTAATACATGTAGTCTATACCTAATCTTAAAACATGTAGCCTATACCTAATCTTAAAACATGTAGCCTATACCTAATCTTAATACATGTAGCTTTTACCTAATCTTAATACATGTAGCCTATACCTAATCTTAGTACATGTAGCCTATACCTAATCTTAATACATGTAGCCTAAATCTAATCTTAATACATGTAGCCTATACCTAATCTTAATACATGTAGCCTATACCTAATCTTAATACATGTAGCCTATACCTAATCTTAATAAATGTAACCTATACCTGATCTTAATACATGTAGCCTATACCTAATCTTAATACATGTAGCCTATACCTAATCTTAATACATGTAGCCTATACCTAATCTTAATACATGTAGCCTATACCTAATCTTAATACATGTAGCCTATACCTAATCTTAATACATGTACCCTATGCCTAATCTTAATATATGTCAGCGGATATAAATAATCTTAAAACATGTCGACAGCTATAACTAATCTTAATACATGTCGACCGCTATAACTAATCTTAATACATGTCAACCGCTATATCTAATCTTAATACATGTCGACCGCTATAACTAATCTTAATACATGTCGACCGCCATAACTAATCTTAATACATGTCGACTGCTATAACTAATCTTAATACATGTCTACCGCTATAACTAATCTTAATACATGTCTACCGCTATAACTAATCTTAATACATGTCGTCCGCTATAACTAATCTTAATACATGGCGGCTATACCCAATCTTATTACATGGCGGCTATACCTAATCTTAATACATGGCGGCTATACCCAATCTTAATACATGGAGATTCTATTCCTATTCTTAATACATGCAACCTATACCCTATCTTAATACATTGAGACCGCTATACCTAATCTTAAAACATGCACATACTAAAAAGGGGTGAGGACCCCATTTCATGGAAAAAGCCGCTATAACCAATCTTAATACATGGGGTCCTCACCCCCCCCCCCCCCCCCAGGGACTATCACTCACTCTATTACTACTCAAAGGGCCAAGTAGTAATATAAAGTTTACTTCGTGTCCATTGAAAAGTAGTATTAATTCGCTCGAGAAGTAATCATCGAAATTTTTGAAGATATTTGATCATACGTTGGAACAAAAAATTTAAGCTAACTTAGCGGTTTCAATCTAAACTGTAAGGTATCAATTTGTACACCAAAGACATGCTAATTTCTCCCGATGAAGAAATTTTGGAAAAAGAAATTTTGAAGAATGGTCTTACTCAACAACCATAAAGAACCAGCTGTCTTTTTGTTTTGACCAAAATAAATTGTCATACAACAAAAAATGAAGCATTTTAGTCACAGCGTTTTCTCACATTAGATTCTAGCTTGTTCAGGGACATGTTTGATTTGATCTTTATTTTTTTACTTCTGGTTTTGTTTAACCCTGAAAAATTTGAGATGCAGCTTTGCTCAAAGGCCAACAGTTGTTGCGACTATAACTGTGTTGTTTCCTAAAAACGACAACGAATGTCTAGGTGACCCCAAAATCAAATAACAAATAATTTGATGTCGAGCGGATTGCTCTCAATAGACGGGTGAGGTGTTGGCTCAGTCAGAAGCTAACTGTGGGATAGGAGCGCTGTCCAGGGGCTATGAGTGGGGAACATAAGTAGAAGGACGGGATACCATAAGTCTGAATTTTTAAAGTATTTTCTGTTAATCGCTCCCTTTGAGACATGTAAAGCTCTGTGATACGTATGGATACCTAATATATATCGAAAATTTTATGTGTACTAAATTATTTATTCTCTATACCTATAATTATATCATGTGTTTTTATAACTAAAAGTTATGACTTCTATTTATTCACCTATATTAATATTCTCGTTAGTCTACTAAATTTTTTCATATTTTGTTCATACTAGTTTATTATAAGTAATCATAATTTCATTTAGTCAATCTGAAGTCAAGTTACTCTGCAAACGCTCTTCATAATCCTAAGTTAAACTTAGCACGGATTCGCACCGCGTTTCCAACAATCAGAATTCGTAATACACAATTAGTTGTGTATTCGCCTAGCAAATCCTAACACATTCTTGAGACAAGTATTCGCAACGCGAATCCTAAGCTATTCAATGAGATTGAGTATAACATGGCGCAGTCAGCGACCAAGGACAGCGGCAAATCCCACTTGGAATTCAACCCTTTTGGGAAAAGGCGACACTAGAACCCCCAAATCGCTGGGAGTTTTGGAGAATACAATTGAAACTCGCAATTCGCGCCCGAGAAGGAATTGAAGTGGACCTCCTCTTAGTGGACCCTCCAGAACATGTTCTCTTACCTCCTGATACAGCATATGAAGACGCAGTTGACAACCCGACGGCACAATCAGAGCGAGACCGACGTACCCGCAATGAGCAAGCAAAAACAGCGTGGAAGAATCAATGTCAACGTGTTACAGCAGTTGGCATACTTTGCGGTGATAAACCGTGGAAGTTATGTGATCGGAAAGCATCTTCTTTGATGTCCTTGAGCTTAGGCATGGAAGGTCGGCGCGTATTCAACTCAAAGAATTCGACCGTCAATCTTGAAACAATCTCAACGAAGGATCTTTGGGATGTTCTACAACTTTCATTCGGATCCATAATATAACCTTCGATAGATACCTCTTCCTCACCCGAAAACAGCAAAAGGGAGAACCTATTGAGAAGTTCTATGGACATCTCAAAGAACTTTCGGAAAACTGTGACCTAGGAGATAAAGGAGACACTATCATCCGGGATGTCTTTATCGCGAACATGCAAAATGAAGACATTCAAAAGGAGCTTCTTAAAGAAACAGTAGACCCGGAAAAAGCATTGGCAATAGCAATTAATATCGAGATGGGTACGCTCAACCAACTAAAAATGAATGCAAGTAAAACCGAGTCACATTCAACTGTTAACCAAGTACAACGGATGCGCATCGCAAATGCTACCCCTTTCTCCAATATGAATACAACAGCAGGGAAAAAGCCAACAACCTGTCATTTCTGTGGATCTAGTTGGACCTCTGACCACCGTAATAAATGTCCCGCTCGGGGAAAAAGATGCAATAACTGTGGTATTGAAAACCACTTCGCAAAGGTTTGCCGCAAACCTAAAGATCCCAATTCGTACCCAAAACCTAAACCGCGGGTCAATAACGTAGAAAAAGATGATCAAAATGAAGATGTCAATCAAAATTCGGCCAATTTTGATCCTGATTTGGAGTCAAACTATTCTTCAGATGAAGATAATTGTGTAGCAGTAGTATCTTCAACAGATTCCACAACTTCAGTGGACGCAATCAATCTTCCTGTAATTTTCGGTAATACATCAGCAAATTTTTTGGTGGATTCGGGCAGCGTATGCACAATAATAAACGAATCCTTGGCGAACTCCATCATTTCCCATGACTCAAAATCGAAATGGATACGCGAAGCGAATCCTAAACAATTGAAAACATTTTCAAACGAGCCTATTCATACGGTGGGCATTCTCCAAACTTCAATTCAAAGCAGCACTTGGTACGCAAATCCAATAGAAATTCAAGTAGTGGCGGATGGACATCGTTCTCTATTGGGTAGAGATTTGTTTCCAGCTCTTGGACTCTCAATACATCAATCAAGTAATCATGTAACAATCAATCAGGTAGATCAAGAATATTGCCCAATCAAAAAACAGATTGCTATTGATTATCCCGACCTAATCTCCAGAATTGGTAAGTCCAAAGTACATACAGTTCGTTCAAAATTCCACAAACATTATACCCCATCACACCAAAAAGGCCGTCGTGTTCCTATAAACTTATTAGACAAAGTATCTGCTGAGCTAAAGAAACTTTCTGAACAAGGACACATCGAAAAACTACAAGAATGTTTGGATAAAAACTACATTTCTCCCATTGTAGTTACGGTCAAAAAGGACAAATCTGTAAAGTTAGCTCTTGATTCGAAAATATTAAATAAAGCGATCCACAAAAACAAGTATCAAATGCCAAATATAGATAGTCTTATCGACTCAATCTCACAACATATTAATAATTCAAATCAGGGAGATAATGTCTGTTTTTCAACGATCGATCTAAAATATGCCTATAGTCAATTAAAACTGCATCCGGATACCGCTCGTCATTGTAATTTTAATATCATTTGCGGCGAAGCAACAGGTACATATCGTTTTAAAACGGGATTTTATGGCCTTACGGATATGCCGGCCGAGTTTCAAAAGGCAATGGATTACACATTGGTTGGGCTGACTAACACATACTGTTTTCTGGATGACATAATTGTAGTTAGCAAAGGCACCAAGGAATCGCACCTCAAATACGTGTACAAATGCCTCCAAAAACTCGAAGCAGATAACCTTAGAATTAATTTAAGCAAATGTCATTTCGCAAAACATCAAATCAATTGGCTTGGCTTCACATTCTCACAAAGTGGTGTTAAACCTATAGAATCTTAAACAGCGGCAATTGCGGAAATCAAAGCTCCAAAAACATTGAAACAATTACGGTCATTCTTAGGTAGTGTTCATCATTTAAGCAAATTTATACCCAATCTTGCCAAAATATGCCATCCTCTTCGGCCCTTATTAAAGAAAAACGAAAAATTTATTTGGAATGAAAATCATCAATTACATTTTGAACACATCAAAACTGTTATTGCAAACGCTACAGAAAACACTCATTTTAATCCAACACTGGAAACGCGAATCAAATGCGACGCATCCCGCCAAGGCTTAGGCGCTGCGCTTGAACAATTAGATTGTGAAGGGTGGAAAACAGTAGCTTTTGCATCTCGTTTTCTTAATAGCAATGAAGAACGCTATAGTATAAATGAACTCGAATTAATTGGGGTGGTTTGGGCCATTGAATATTTTGAATATTATCTATATGGGAAGACTTTCACAGTTTTAACAGATCACAGAGCACTTCTTTCAGTCCAAAAATCACACCGTTCTAATAAATCCTACAACAGTAGATTAACACGATGGATTGATCGTTTATTACCATTTGATTTTAACATCGAACATATTCCTGGTACTAGAATGGGCTTAGTTGATTATATTTCGCGTCAACCAAATCAAAACGCTAAAAGTGTCAATCAATACGACGAGGAATTCATGGTAGCAACAATTTCCCGTATTCGCGACGCAATTACATCTTTATTTAGTCACGCGAATAAAATTCCTTTCCAAAAGCGGCACATAACCAGTAATTATAACCAACAAGTAAACAAGACGCGCGTCCACGGTTGCAAACCTGCTAAAATTAGCACGAATAATTCAAATGCCTCAATTAATCCACTCATTCCTCGAGCACAAGTTAACAATTACAATTCCGAATTCATTTCTAACTTTAATTGCCTTGCAAATCAATTGATTCAAAACACTACTGCATCCGCATCTCAAATCCAGTCAAATAATTTTAATTGTAATTCAGCCGCAAAAGCAGAAAATAAAGTGAACCACATAACAATGTCCGCAAAATAAGTGCCTCAATCTAACCCCCCAACTCCTACTACTGCTCCCAAAGTAACTTTCCGCACTCAATCAACCCCAATAGCGACAACTAGTACAAGCCCTAACATTCACACCCCAATTTCATCATCACCCGAAATCCAAGACATCGAATTGTCCAAAGCGGAAATCTTTGAAAGCAATTTAAACCAACTTTTTACAAAATCATTCCTAGCCGTCTTAACAAGTAAGGACGCAGTATTAAAGGAAATTAGAGATTGTGTCCTCCAAGACGACGAGAACCGCTGTACGGATGTTAGCCCCTATATATATTCGTTTTGGAAGGACCTTCACGTGAGGTCCGGTTGCTTGTGTGTGGATGAGCGCGTCGCTATGCCCAATTCGATAAAGGAAGCGGTACTGGAATCCATCCACATGACCCACCCTGGTAGTTGGGGCATGATTTCACGATCTCAGTATGCATGGTGGCCATATATGCATAGAGAGATTCTAGCCAAAGCATCAGATTGCGGTCCGTGTACAGATATTGATGCTGATACAGTTCCTCTAGACAAATACCTCGATGATGCTGGATGGGTCAATCCGGAGAGAAGCGATCTGGAAATTGAGACAGCGATGAATAAGGCACAACAAGATGGAGGCCTCCGATACCGAGACTCAGACAATAAGGAATCGCGGTTCATAATCCACCCCAAACTCACAAACCCCATTCCGAGAACGGAAAAGTCATTAAGTGTGAAGCTAGCACGAAAACTGCCAAACAAAAAGAGGGCGAAACGAAAGCTTGCGGAGCTTTACGAAGTTTTAAAACCCGGCTCATTCGTCACTAAATCCTCCCCCACGACAACCATTATTAACGAACCGGGACGAACGGCAGTCAAAGTCAGAGATAGTGACCTGGCAAAGTTTGGCACCAAGGCTGAAAGATCCACTAATCTCAGGGCGTACGCACAAAGGCGTCCTGCGCCTTATGAGCAAACAACCGAAATAAAGATTGCCAAACACAGCAACGACATTAAAAAGCAAAAGCGAGGGGAAATCAAAATTCGACACCGACATCGAGACACTACTTCAGTTGTTTCCTCTGTCAACTCAAACGTTTCTAGAGCCCTCACTGTACGTAAACCTACAAAGCCACATCCCAAACGTCGTCGAAATGCAGCTCCAATCAACGACACTGATAACGCGACAGTTCAGGAACAACAACTGATATCAATAGTACCCGCTCCGCAAATGTCTTCTTCTCAAAACCAGCAGACCCAAGACACACATTCCGACCCGCAAAAACAACAAGGAACCCGAAAACGAAATCGGCCCCAATTTTACGGTTTCACAGACGCGGATATTTCACCTACCAGTTCTCTGACCTCTACCAGTTCCGGCAAACACAAAAAACGCAAATCGAAAAAAGAGAAGCAAGATGCAGCAAACGCGAATACAGTGGTAGCCATGATTCAAAGTGCGGAACATTCAAGAATCCCATCTCCCCCAAGAACGGAAATTCAAATTGGCCAAGTTTCGCCACCAGATTCACGAGTTAGATATCACGAATATGAACAAGAGAGAGAACTATCTGTTTGGGATGCAGAAAATGAAATTTAAGCTAAAAACTCAGCAAAACTGTCATAAACTACAATCAATTATTTAGTCTTGTTTCCGCTTCTTTAACCTAAATTTAATGTTAACCTTGCTTTTAATTTATTACATTTGTTCTCCTAATGTCAGTCTTAAATTTATTCAAGTATTCGCCCTGCGAATCCATTTATTACTGTGTGTGCGCTAAAATTATTCAGTGTAATGTACCCAGTTTCCATGTTGAGAATTTTGAAGCGTATTCGCTTTACGATTCCAAAATTATTTAGCATTGAGAATTTTATGTGCTGTAATTGTCTGTCAAGTGGTGATAATTTACATTCATTAGCATACACAACCCATGTGCAATTGAAAGTCCTCAGACTTATAAGCCTCGCATATGCTTAAATTTTAATCGTTGAATATCCTTAAATTTCACATTC
Organism: Convolutriloba macropyga; assembly: GCF_964194025.1. Taxonomy (NCBI): domain Eukaryota; kingdom Metazoa; phylum Xenacoelomorpha; order Acoela; family Convolutidae; genus Convolutriloba; species Convolutriloba macropyga. The sequence goes on from NC_134475.1 coordinate 48,403,314, forward strand.
GTAGTACCTCTACAACTTTGAGTTAAGTTATGTTAACCCCACTCGTTTGCATGTTTTGTGTTGATTCTAAAAAACTGTAAATACATTAGAATTGTTTTTTTGTCACGAGGGAAATATGATACGTATGGATACCTAATATATATCGAAACCTTTATGTGTACTAAATTATTTATCCTCTATACCTATAATTATATCATGTGTTTTTATAACTAAAAGTTATGACTTCTATTTATTCACCTATATTAATATTCCCGTTAGTCTACTAAATTATTTCATATTTTGTTCATACTAGTTTATTATAAGTAATCATAATTTCATTTAGTCAATCTGAATTCAAGTTACTCTGCAAACGCTCTTCATAATCCTAAGTTAAACTTAGCACGGATTCGCACCGCGTTTCCAATAATCAGAATTCGTAATACACAATTAGTTGTGTATTCGCCTAGCAAATCCTAACACATTCTTGAGACAAGTATTCGCAACGCGAATCCTAAACTATTCAATAAGATTGAGTATAACAAGCTCCTAGAGTTTTGATCAGCAATTTAATGCACTCCTGGTTTACCTGTTACACTGACTTTTGAGGACAGCAATCCAAACTAGAATTTGATCAAAAACTTTGTTTTACAACAAGTTGGGTTAATGGACCAACAGATTTTTTTGTTTGAGAACAAATAAAAATGGTTTGTGAAGTTTGAATAATTTTTTAAAACATAGGTTGATGAAATAAAACCTGTATGTGTGAGGAGAGTCATTCCGTCTGAACCCAAGTACTGATGAGTTTGTGTCTGTTTGCTTTTCGATATATGGTATGTGCATGTGTACTAATACGATTTTTTCTATGCGTGTTTTTGGCTCACTCAAAAGTGTGTCTGTATGTTTATTTCTAGACGATCTCTCTCTCACTCTGTATGTTTTTTTCTCTCTCTCTCTCTGTTTCTCTCTCTTTCTCTCTGTGTTTGTGTAGTGTGTGCGTGTGTGCGTGTCGCTGTGTGGGTGTTTGTGTATATGTGTGTGCGTGAGTCACGATAGAGCGAGAGAGAGAGAGAGAGAGAGAGAGAGAGAGAGAAGGAGAAAGAAAGAGAGAAAGGGGGAGAGAGATATATAAAGATATATATATATATATATATATATATATTTATATATATATATATATATATATATATATATATATATAAAGAGAGAGAGAGAGAGAGAGAGAGAGAGAGAGAGAGAGAAAGAAAGAGATATAGAGAGCATGTGACTGTATACGCGTGTTTGTGAAGGAGTTTGTTAGCATTTTATCTACCTGTCTCGTATATGTCATTGGTCAAGTTTTTGTTGTTAGTTATTCATTTCTGTATGTGTTTGTGAAAGCATGTAATTATTGTTTCAAAATTAATGTGTTTTACACAACAAACAGAGATGCTACTAATGTTATGCTTTAACATATAATAGCATCTAAAATAGCAAACAGAGATGCTATTAATGTTATGCTTTAACATTAATAGCATCTATTTTATTTTTTAATAAATTCCAAAAATAAAATAGCTTGATTTTTTGCGTCTCTAAATAAATTAACTTACATTTGAGTTCTCAGAATACTTTTTTGACCCTCTCGGATTCTATAAAAAGCGCTCTGGCTTTAGGTTCATATCGTCTTGTCACATGTTGGTTAAAGAAGACAGGTTCGTCAAAAAAATAAACAAAGTGAATTTTAATTTACTCATAAAATTGAAGTGGTGGTTTTTATTTTTTTACGACTGCTGTAAAAAAGTAAGCCTCTTTCCCATTATAGCTGTTTTAATATTTAGCCCCTCATTATGGTGTGTTTACTGTTTTTGAGGCATTCATGTACACGTTTTATGACCACTAAGCTGCTGCTGCTGGTGGTGGTGGTGGTGGGGTGGGGGGGGGTGGTGGCTGTAATGGGAAAGATCTAAAATTACATCTCCTTTTACAGTAATGGAAATCACACAGTCATGAATGGCTTCAAGAACTGAGTTGGTCTCTGTCTCATAATAGCCTCGTCATGTTGCTGCTGGTAGAAACGATAGCCCCAATGGCTTGTATAGCCCAGAATGAGGTCCCTTCCCGACAAAAGCAGCCTCTAATCAACCCGTCCTAGACCGAAGTGCTCACTGATCAGACTTTCGCTCTCTCGATTTTTTTTCTGCACACATTGGTAATTGGAGCGCACAATGCTCAGGCGTGCGCTCACCAATGTCAAATCAGAGTTCACTTTGATCTGGAAACTCAACCTGACATGAATACCATTATTTCTTGGATATTCTGCCCCCCCTCCGCCAGCTTTGTGGACATTTAACGTTTACCCCACACACAAGTGTCATTATTTAGATAGTAACATGCAATATAACAACATACATAATATGCAGTTGGCGGCAAAAACCACTGGGGGGAATGGGGCGAAGCAGAATAGATCAATTTTCTCTTGGGTAGGATATAGATTCAAGCGATCTTCGTACAGGCTCCATTCGTAACTAAGATAGCATATAATTTATATGCGTGACAACTATATCTCTCATGGCTGTGGAATTGTGTATCCAACTGTTAAGCATACGTTGTCGAATAAAGAGCAGAACATGTCCTCCCCACACTCTAATCCCTGTGAAACATTGCATGGTGCACCAGGAGATAGCTTCACTGCTTCAATGACCCTTGCCATGTAGAGCATTGCAACTATGGCGACTGTCCAATGTAACATCTTATTGATTGACATGACTCTGTTTCACCGCCTGCTGTACACATAATTCTAGATCTACTCCATTTGTCTCTCCCCAGTACGCTACATGTCCCCAGTTCAGTTAGAGAGCACCTGCTGCAATTGCATAGTAAATCATTATGCAAAAAATATGGCACGTGCGTCTCGGGGGTGAAAATAATGTGAAAGGCGTCTTGGGGGTGAAAATAATGTGAAAGGTGAAAATAATAAAATCTTGAGTGAGAGAGAGAAAGAAAGAGATATAGAGAGCATGTGACTGTATACGCATGTTTGTGAATGAGTTTGTTAGCATTTTATCTACCTGTCTCGTATATGTCATTGGTCAAGTTTTTGTTGTTAGTTATTCATTTCTGTATGTGTTTGTGAAAGCATGTAATTATTGTTTCAAAATTAATGTGTTTTACACAACAAACAGAGATGCTATTAATGTTATGCTTTAACATATAATAGCATCTAAAATAGCAAACAGAGATGCTATTAATGTTATGCTTTAACATTAATAGCATCTATTTTATTTTTTAATTAATTCCAAAAATAAAATAGCTTGATTTTTTGCGTCTCTAAATAAATTAACTTACATTTGAGTTCTCAGAATACTTTTTGACCCTCTCGGATTCTATAAAAAGCGCTCTGGCTTTAGGTTCATATCCTCTTGTCACATGTTGGTTAAAGAAGACAGGTTCGTCAAAAAAATAAACAAAGTGAATTTTAATTTACTCATAAAATTGAAGTGGTGGTTTTTATTTTTTTACGGCTGCTGTAAAAAAGTAAGCCTCTTTCCCATTATAGCTGTTTTAATATTTAGCCCCTCATTATGGTGTGTTTACTGTTTTTGAGGCATTCATGTACACGTTTTATGACCAAGCTGCTGCTGCTGGTGGTGGTGGTGGGGTGGGGGGGGGGGGGGGTGGTGGCTGTAATGGGAAAGATCTAAAATTACATCTCCTTTTACAGTAATGGAAATCACACAGTCATGAATGGCTTCAAGAACTGAGTTGGTCTCTGTCTCATAATAGCCTCGTCATGTTGCTGCTGGTAGAAACGATAGCCCCAATGGCTTGTATAGCCCAGAATGAGGTCCCTTCCCGACAAAAGCAGCCTCTAATCAACCCGTCCTAGACCGAAGTGCTCACTGATCAGACTTTCGCTCTCTCGATTTTTTTTTCTGCACACATTGGTAATTGGAGCGCACAATGCTCAGGCGTGCGCTCACCAATGTCAAATCAGAGTTCACTTTGATCTGGAAACTCAACCTGACATGAATACCATTATTTCTTGGATCAATTCTGCCCCCCCCCCCCTCCGCCAGCTTTGTGGACATTTAACGTTTACCCCACACACAAGTGTTATTATTTAGATAGTAACATGCAATATAACAACATACATAATATGCAATTGGCGGCAAAAACCACTGGGGGGAATGGGGCGAAGCAGAATAGATCAATTTTCTCTTGGGTAGGATATAGATTCAAGCGATCTTCGTACAGGCTCCATTCGAAACTAAGATAGCATATAATTTATATGCGTGACAACTATATCTCTCATGGCTGTGGAATTGTGTATCCAACTGTTAAGCATACGTTGTCGAATAAAGAGCAGAACATGTCCTCCCCACACTCTAATCCCTGTGAAACAATGCATGGTGCACCAGGAGATAGCTTCACTGTTTCAATGACCCTTGCCATGTAGAGCATTGCAACTATGGCGACTGTCCAATGTAACATCTTATTTATTGACATGACTCTGTTTCACCGCCTGCTGTACACATAATTCTAGATCTTCTCCATTTGTCTCTCCCCAGTACGCTATATGTCCCCAGTTCAGTTAGAGAGCACCTGCTGCAATTGCATAGTAAATCATTATGCAAAAAATATGGCACGTGAGTCTTGGGGGTGAAAATAATGTGCACCCACTAATCTGGGGGGGGGGGGGGGGGGGTTAGAGGAAGGCACAAATGGAAAAGATCTATAATTGGACAATTGAATTGTTTCTATTTTTTCGTTTATAAAATCTCACCAACAGCTGAGGATCAAGTAAATGGTCAATAATAGGTTTGTAGAGGAGAATCAGTTAGTTATTTTTGAGGAGTTTATTTTCGAAATGCATGTCTATTTGAAATTTTCGATTGTTTGAAAGGAAAGATACAACTCTGGAAAAAAGAGCACGTGTATTTCAACATTTTAAAGCGGTTTTAACGGTTGCAGATCTATTCTGGTTCGCCATTTCACCCCGGTTTAGTGGGAAAATAGATTTTAAAAACCCCTCCCCTAGGTTTACGTGTTATTTATTACATAGTAACGTGCTACATAAAACGAAGGGGGAAAGAGAATAGATCAGGGAGTTTTTGCACGCCACAAACTGAGAGAGTTGCAAGCAAGCGAAACTGAGTGCGTGTAGGTAAGAAAGGACTCAGTTCAGTTGGTGCAAATTTTTTGGATCCCCACGTGCGCATGCCACTTTTTAATCAAGTTCTTCTGATTAATGACCCCCCCCCCTGTAATTAAGAACGCATAATTTTCGGGGGTAATAGAAAATATCTAAAAAACTCATCACTAACCAGTCAAACATTAAAAACTGAAAAAAACGGATCTATTGTGTTCCCCCCCCCAGCTTAGTCAGCATAAATCTTTTATAACCCCCAGGCGCCCAGGTGCACGTGGTATTTTCTTACATAGTAACGTGCTATATAACAATATTTAATTTGTAACTGGGGGGTCATAAAAAACGAAAAACACTGGGGGGGGGGGCAAACAGAATAGATACAAAAAAACATTCTATGACAATTTCTGAAATTTAAGACTGTTACGTAGTAATTGGACAAATTAATAGCCAATCAGAATCGAGTATTTCTAAACTTTAAAATAAGATTTAAATACGTTCTAATATATGTAGAAAGTTCCGAAAAAGTTCATTTAACCTAATTTTAAGTAAAAAAACCACTATATGTATCGATTAAGCTCGTTTTCGGCTGAATATTTTTAGGTTTTCTAGACAATTGTCGATTGAATACGAACCGATTTGAGGTCAATGACATCAGACAAAAAAACCTGTTAAATGAACAACAAAAATCTTGCCGTCTAATTTCCACTTGTTGTCTTGATCGTTGATAATACTAATACGTTGCTTTGTACGTTTTACAGCAAATACGTTACTAGATCCATGTTGCTTTATACTTACACACGTTGAATTGAATCTTCGAAAGAGTGTGGTTTTACACCTTTACATTGGTGCCGCTCCTGGTTTATGAACACATTGTTTTTAGCCTAATTGCTGTTATAAACCTATTGAAAAGGGAAAGCGTTGGAATGATTTATCTGTAACTAGCTTTCGATGCATTTACAGTGGGAACCTTCTATCCTTACAACAGACTTTGTTAATAAATAGTTGACGGGCATAATGCATCTTGAGATGAAGTGAATTTTGGATCTGTCAACGCCTCAGTACTTGACAAAAACTTCGACGCTCCTGCATTTTGTGACCCAGACGATTGCTTCCAGTTCCCCTGTCAATCAATTCATAGGATTCGAAGGGTAGAAGTGTACTACGTAAATGGGACCGACGACCACATCAGAGGGATCAAAATGTACTACGAGGCTGAAAGATGCAACATCACTCTGTATTTGCGGGTGACCAGAAATTGGAAACCTTTATTGGGTTTGGTTTGCAATTCAAATAACACTAGTTTTACGCCAAGTGCTTCAAAAAAGAGTAATTGTTCGACCGAAAGAACTGTAAGACAGAACCTCTAAGATTTTTAAAATGAAATATCATAACTCGATATGTTTATATTTGATTTAGACGGCAAAGAATCCCAACCCGTGAGCTTAATTTTTTTCACAATTTTTTGAATATCGGATGGAGGTGATAATAAAAAATTTAACTACTCTTTTTTAAAAAAAATAGGTAAGGGGCCCCCCGCAAACCCAACTCTTGAGACGCAAAAACATTGATTTTGAAAATTTTAGGTAGATTTACCAAAATTTCGAGAAAATTGTTATAGTCGGTTCGTATATCAAAGAATAACCTCTGATAAAGAGAAAATTAAGAGAGAATTATGCTAATTTGCCCATTTTTGAAAACTTTTGGTTAATTTTGATGCAAATCAGAAAAACATAGAATATCAATTTAGAATATTGAAAAACCGTACTTTCAGGAATAAAACCGTCCAGTTTACTGGATAACCTTTCCGTATACAAGAAATTGCAAAAAAATGACCAAAAATACAGAAAAAATGGACAAAAGCATAAAACTTTGACAAAGTTGTCAAAAAAATTGATTTCTCAGATAAGAATGTTCGTTAATTGAGTGAAATTCAATATACAGAAAAAGTTGTGAAAATTTTCAAAACCTCCGGCCTACAGAAAAAAAAATATCTAATCGCTATAACTATTCCTCGTCGCTCGTTTATGTACCGTTTTGTCCACGTCCTTTAACTTTTCAATTCTCCGTGTTGCTTTTTTTCTCCATAACGTCGCTCTCCCAAAACTTTGCTTTTCGTTTTCTCCGTCTACTTTTTACGTCATATGTGATGAAGTATGTTGTAGTTTTTGCTGTAGTTTATTGAGTATGCTAGTATGCTGGTTTGTTGTTTAGGTCCTATAGCTTTCTAGGATGTGGCTTAAGTTTGTTCTCGAGTTACGGCTGGATTGTCCTTTGCTTTTTCAACTTTACTAATTTACTAGCCCTCCTGTTGTAGTATATTGATTTTGCTGCTGTATGTTTGTGTGTACTTGTATGATTGCTAGTTGGTTTGGTCTAGTTGCCTCCAAGGGTGTGACCTAATTTTATTCTCGAGTTACGGCTGGATTGTTTCCTGACTTTTCCAACTGTCTTGGTCTACAAATACACTATTGTAGTTTATTCAATTTTGCTGTAGTTTGTTTAATAACGTTAGTATGCTGATTGTTTGTTTTGGTTTGGGTTTTGCTAGGATGTGACTTAGGTTTATTCTGGAGTTACGGCTAGTAAATTTCTCGACCTTTTGCATCTTTTTAGTGTACTTCTTAATTGTCGTAAATTAGTATGCAAATAAATTTGTCGTTATAGCCCCATAATGATCTAAATTAGATTGTCTTGCAGTAGCTTCTCTCCTTCTTCCTAGGGTGTGACTTAAGATTGTTCTGGAGTTACGGCTAGGTTGGTCGGTTGTGTTTTTGCTGTGGTCTGCTAACATAGTTCTTTCCGACCTCAATTCCCGCCCGTTCTTTCCCACCGTCCCGTTTCGTTGCGTTGCGCGTTTTTTCGCTCGCTTTCCCGTACGTCTCGTTCCTGTTGCGTCGCGGGTTGCTCGCTCGACTTCCCGTCCGTAACGTCTCCGTTTCGTTGCGAGTTGCTCGCTCAACTTCCCGTCCCTAACGTCTCCGTTTTGTCGCGCGTTGCTCGCTCGACTTCCCTTGTGTCTTTTGTCTTCCCTCCGTGCTGAAGGCATAGCATTAAGCGCTCCACTTCTGTTTTTGTCGGGCACTGTGGGCTCGACGACTTTTTCTATTCTTTGGGCTGTTTGTTTTACAGACTGTCTACAGTGTGCTGTGTTTGGTGTCTTTTGCGTTGGGTTTGTTTTGCTTGGGTTTGATTTGTTTGGAGTGTGCAATAGATAACCGTGTGCAGTGGTAGTTTTGCTGGTTTTTGGAAATAATAATTTTGCGTTGTCTAATGTTCTTGATCAAAAAGTCAAAAAGTTGTACGCTTGCAGGTCAAAGCGTGAAGCTGAATTGCATGCTATTCATAAAGATATTCTTCATTGTATGAATAGTCAAAATAGGCGAGTGAAAGTTGGACGACTAGTAGCAAAGTGCAACAAAGCATTTATGACTGTTGTAGACAAAAACGAGGACCTGATTGCATTTGCTGGAAAAACGGAGGATCCAAGTGCACTTGTTCCTTCATTAGAGTCTTACTTGGAAGCAATGACAACTAAGAACGACAAGATACTCACTTCAGCATGATACTACATCAATTCTGCTGATGATAAAGTGAGTGAGTTTCAGGAATCAAGGGCTCCCATTCGTTCTAGACTTCCCTCACTGATGACCTCGTCAAAAACAACTAGTCAGCGTAATCATGATTACGTAATTGCTAAAATGAAACGCGAAGAAATTGAAAAACAGATTGAGGCAGCCATTCGCCTTGCTAAACAGAAAAAGCAAATGGAATTAGATGACACTAGAGGAATACAACAGAAAACGGTTGGCAGAGGCAACTCTGCAAGAATTAGAATTGCTGGACGCCGTTTCTAAAGGTAGCCAATCTAAAACAACTGCAAGTGCTAGGTGCTCAATAAGAAGTGAAAAAACTGCCCAGGATTGGATCAACACCTCACTTGCTTTAAGTTTTAACAACGAGAAAACTGGTGAACCAGAGGTTACGAAAGACCCTCCAGAATGACCTAGACACAACAACGGGGAAACAGTGGAAGATCACAACACTGACATTTCAAGGCACTCCATTCCAAAAAATTGTCGAGGCAACTACTTTTTAAGCATTGAGACCTTGCAGCAACTCGACCACTATTCCAGCCACCTGAAATTTCTTTGGCTGCTGCTAACACACAGGCGTTGTACCAGGCGCACCTAAGGGCGCAAATGGATCAAACAGGCCAGCAAGGCTCGGCGCTTCCAAGAATAACTAACCAAGGAACTGCGGATAGTCAGCCGCCTTCTGTACACGCCCCAGGGGCTTCTTCACCGCCCATTCAATAGCCCATTCCACCACAGACGTTCGCACCACAAGAAAATCAGAATATTGCAACCGAGTTATTTCTCAACGCACAACTTCAAATTTCGCAATACAGGGGACCTGAAACATCAAGTCCGCCCGAGAATAATTCGGCCCAGCGTATATGCTCCCGACAACAAATTAATTTTGTCCCCCGAGCACCAAACACCATTCTTCCTCCTTTTCCGACAAAAAATCATCCAGCCCCGCAATAAACGTTTCTTTGCACCCAAGCGCCCCACCAAGTCAAAACACTCAACAGCACAACTCCGAACCCGCTCGTCCTAATGACTTTCCCATTCTGAACCCAGTTTTCGTACCTAAACTTACTGCTCCCATCCCACACGCCCCTTTGAATAATCAGCCTCTCGTCAACAACACAATTCAGAATAATAATAACCGAGTACACAAAGTCGTACGTTCCGTTGCTTCTCCTGTCCCAAATATGCCTAAACTTTGTGCCAAATATGAGTCATTGGCGGTTTCCACAGCGCAGACCGTCAATAGTCAACCAAGACACAACCACCGTGAATAGTCTGCCTCCAAATGTACACACCCATATCGCACCCTCAGGCACTAATGTTCCACTACGAATTTATCAGAATTCAACCCCTTTGATTGATATGCAATCACCATCAGGTGCACAGCAGGAAAACCTGATCGCGACTATTAGTAATGCTGTTCCTGGTCTAGCCATTCCGGTTTTTCAGCCAACATACACCCAGGTTGGGCCCACTCCGTTGAGTTGGAATGGTCCGGAGGTGTCTGCACCTGCCCCTCCGATACCGGACAATGCGTCATTGATTAGGGAGTTGGCTGATGCAATAACCAGCAAGAAAAATGACCCCTTGCCAGAATGGGAACTTCCTCAGTATAATGGCGATCCATTACAATGGCACGTGTGGTATGGTCAATTCAAAAGCGCGATTGACTCTCAACCGCTCACTGATGACGTTAAATTGACATACGTTAAGACACTCGTCACCGGTAAAGCAAAGATTGCAATCGCCGAGTTTGCTTACTGTGGTTTAATGTACAAGGATGCACTAAGGACTTTAGAACGTAAATTTGGCCAGCCACAGGCAGTCGTAAGTGCACACTTGGATAAACTAAGCAGTTTTCCGCCTCTTAAAATGCACAATAGTGATAACATCATTAACTATTCCGCAGCCATATACAGCTTCGTTGGGGTTTTCAAGTCACTATCATATGATGCTGACTTGAAGCGTGCTTCCGTACTTAACCAAGCGGTACAGAAGTTACCAACAAACATGAAAGAGTCGTGGTCGCTCTTTACGGTTAAGAAGCACTGGGTTAGGCCTACCCTCCTTGACTTTAACGATTGGCTTAAAGAAAAGGCTGAGGCCCATGACCTTATGAAACAAAGCGCAACCAAGGCCAAACCTGAAGAGAACATCACTTCAGTAACAAACACCAAAACAGCCTAAAAAGTGTTTGCATCAAACTCACAACAAAGGGACACAAAGAAGCAACTTCCATCTTCTTCCACAAACACTTACTCTCGGTGCATTGTATGCAAAGGTAACCACCGTCTATGGGAGTGTCGAGTTTCCAAGGAAAAGACACCAACCCAGAGAGCTAAGTTGGTGGCGGATAACAAACTTTGCTTTTCCTGCTTAAGGGACAAGCACACGTTCCGCAAGTGCCCTCAGCCAAGAAAGTGTTGAGCAGAGGGGTGTAATAGTTCGCATAACACACTATTGCATGGAGCAGATAGGGTTTTCCCAATAAAACAATCAACAATTTCCAATACTATCCAGTCTTTTGGCAACACAGGTCAAAGTAAAGCAACTACTAGTCAACAGCGGTCTAATAATATCACAAAGATGTCATCAGTTACTGACGTTAAGGGGCTTCACCAGGTGACTGAATTGCAGTTGTTAAATTCGTCCGGTTTAGATACCCAGGCTTTAGTTTTGTGTGATAACGCCTGCAGTAACTCTTGGGTGGCCGGTAGTCTTGCAGATAGACTCGGTTTGCACGGTAAAGCACTAAAGCTAACTGTCAAGGGTATTAATACCGAAGAAGTTGTTGATACTAGAGTTGTTGAAGTCACTGTGAAACCAAGAGAACATCAGGATTTCGAACCATTTACCATCAACCCTTTCGTTAAGGAGAGTCTGAACATCGGCTCAGATATCATTAATGTACAGGCTCTGAAAGAGACTTACCCACACTTAGCAGTCCTTGATCCCGTGACATATTCCTATAAAGACATTGAGATAATACTCGGACAAGATGTCTATCATGCCATCCGCCCGTTAGAATACTTCTCTGCCAATGAGAAGCGCTCAGCCGTTGCCGTACGCTTACCCATAGGTTGGGTCTTAAGCGGTCCGTTACCATCAAGTTCATGTTTAACCTCAACGTGCTTTAAAGTGAATATTGAACATGACAAGGAGTTAGCAAGTCAAGTAAAGTCATGGTACGACATTGAATCGTTCGGAGCAAACAAGCAGGTAGACTCACGATCTGCTGCAGACGCAAGGGCTCACGAAATCTTTGAGAACACCACCGTACACAATGGCCTGAGATACGATGTCGGAATGCTGTGGGCAGCAGACAACATCAAGCTCTCAAATAATTACTTCTCCTCCCTTGTGCAATTAAAATCTCTCGAAAAACGATTAGCCAAGGATGAATACCTTCGAGAGAAGTATACTAGTACCTTTAAGGAAGAAATAAGGGGTATGTAATTGAGGTTCTTGACGCTCACAAGGTTGAGAGCCGGTCAGATAAAGAGTAGTACCTACCCCACCATCCGGTTTTAAACCCGAACAAACCGGGTAAGGTGCGTAGGGTGCTCAATGGAGCAGCAAAATTCCATGGTGCCTCACTGAATAAATTTTTGCTCACCGGCCCTGATCTGCTCCAAAACCCTATTTACGTACTTCTTCGCTTCCGACAACATCCATATGCAGCCAACATCGAGGGAATGTTTCTACAGGTTGGTGTATTACCATCAGATCAACCATCACATCGCTTTCTGTGGCGGGAGGACACCACAACTAACGTTGTAGTGTACCAATATACGCGCCATATATTCGGGGCTAAAGACTCGCCCACATGCGCCAACTATGCATTACAACGCACTGCGAGAGACAATGCCAAGTTTTACCCCGAAGCTGCAAAAGCCGTCCTTGAAAACTTCTACATGGACGATTATCTTGACTCAGTGCAGTCTCCAGAGAAAGCCATCAATAGATCGACGGAATTAGTACATCTTCTCCATCTCGGTGGGTTAAAGCTTACAAAGTTCGTTAGCAATGTACCAGATTTGGCTGAGCGAATTGATGGTTCCTCTCAATCTACTGAGCCCAAGGTTATTGTTTCATGTCAGGATGATTCTTCGCATGTGCTAGGGTTAAAGTGGGATCATACTAATGACACTTTAGTTGTGAGTAGGGGTACAAGCTACGCTATCACCAAGTCCCTCACGCAACGCTTGGTTCTAAGTCTTGTCTCGAAAGTCTTTGACCCCATTGGTCTTGTCGCACCTTTTACGGTCGGTGCGCGACTACTCTTAAAAGACATCTGGCGGTTCAAAGGACAACAATGGGATGACTAGCTCCCACAGGACATGGTTCAAGGATTTTTGCTTTGGAGTGCGAACTTACCAAAGCTTGAAAACATCAAATTTCCCTCGAAGTTACTTTAGTGGACCCTTTGATAATATAGAGTTGCATATGTTCGGTGACAGTTCCCAGGATATTTTTAGTGCCGTCGCATTTCTTCGAGCCCGATTAACAACTCCTACGGGCAATATAAAAATAGAGCTTGCGTTTGTTTTGGGGAAAGCGCGCGTAGCGCCAATGAAAGTAATGACTGTCCCAAAACTCGAATTACAAGCAGCTCTACTTGCCGCTCGACTGAAAAAGGAAATTACACAAGCACTTACTGTAAGTGTTAACCAAGTATTCATGTGGACAGGCGGCACGACCGTTCTTCAGTGGATAAACTCTAATGAAAAGCAGCCAATCTTTGTTGCAAACCGCGTTTGTGAAATTTTGGAGTATACCAGCGCTGACCAATGGAACCACGTCGGAACTAAGGATAATCCAGCTGACGCTGGCACGCGTGGAATGTCCGCTGAGGTTTTGCAACTAAACAGTTGGGTCAATGGTTCACATTTCTTAACTAACTCAAGTTTCCTTTTCGTGCCGAACAAAGACGTCATTAATAACATCAAACTCAGCCTCAAACAAGCAGTCACTATAGAAGACACTGTTTCTCTGGCTACATCTGTCGAAAAACAGACAACTCCCGTTCCTTCATTGTTTCCGTTTGATAAGTTTAGTTCTTATCAAAAGTACTTGCGCATTGCCGCATACGTTTTCCGATTTTGCCGAAACGTGCCGGCTATCGTAATCTCGGTGGTAGCATTACTGACCTTTTTGAGCTTGACGAAGCCGAGCGTCATCTACAGTACTTTGTGCAAGGAGATTCTTTTGAAGCCGAAAGAAAAGATCTTCTTGACAATAAGTTCGTCAAACGGAGTACCCGAATTGCTCCACATTCACCGTTTATTAGTCCAGATGGGCTAATCCGTTCCTCGGGCCGCATCAAGCGGTTAATTGAAGTTGGGTTTAACGTAAAGTACCCAATCATCTTAGACGCACGTCTTCCGGTTGTAAAACTGTTCCTTGAACACACGCACGTAAAGCATTATCATCAAGACGTTGAATACCTAAGATCAATTTTGCAGGAACATTATACAGTACTGAAACAAAGATCATCTTTGCGTTCCATCAAAGCACACTGCCTGAGATGCCGAGAAGTCGAAGCTGTAACTATGCAACCAATCATGTCTGATTTACCTAAAGAGAGACTTGCTTACCAGTTTCTCCCTTCACGAACACTGGCGTTGACTACTTTGGGCCATTCTATGTTACTGTCCGCCGTACTACTGAGAAGAGTTGGGGCTTCCTCTTCACCTGTCTCACTACTCGCGCTGTCCATGTCGAGATAGTTACATCCATGGACACCAGGTCTTGTGTTATGGGAGTTGAGCGGTTTGTGTCACGCAGGGGTACACCTGCCATGATTTGGTCGGACAATGGTACTAACTTTATTGGAGCGGAGAAAAAGCTCCGAGAAAGTGTCGAAAAGTGGAACATTGTCAACATTGCAGCTGAGCTCGCTCACAAAGGCATAAAGTGGAGATTGAATCCACCCAGCGCACCACATCAAGGTGGTATCTGGGAGAGGTCGGTACGCAGCTTCAAGCGCGTGTTGTATACTATTCTTGGCACGCGTCGCTTCACGAATGAGTTACTGCATACTACCTTTTGTCTCGTGGAGAATGCTCTCAATTCGCGTCTTTTAACACCCGTAAGCGCCGATCCGTGCGATTTGAACGCTTTAACGCCCAACCAATTTCTTTTAGGAGAATACTCTACCGGTATTCCGTCTGTTGTCGGCAATAATGAGCTTGATCACCGTAAACGTTACGCCCGTGAGCAGTCGTACGCTAATGCGATCTGGTCCCGTTGGATCAAAGAGTACGTACCAACGCTGAACCGACGCTCTAAGTGGCAGACGCCTGCCGAGCAACACCTTAAGACCGGTGACTTGGTTTGGATAGTTGAGGAAACCAACCCTAGGGGTTACTACCCAACCGCTCGGATTATGGAACTCCGTTACGGCTCCAATAGCGTCGCGCGCTCCGCCGTTTTACGTACGTCGACCGTTTCACTCGTCCGCCCGCTTGTAAAACTTGTACCAGTTTTCCCAACATCTTCTTCCGGGCCGGCCGGAGGATGTTTTGTAGTAAATGGACGAATTATTAGCCAATCAGAATCGAGTAATTCTAAACTTTAAAATAAGATTTAGATACGTTCTAATATACGTAGAAAGTTCCGAAAAAGTTCAATTAACCTAATTTTAAGTAAATATAACCACTATATATATCGATTAAGCTGGTTTTCGTCTTAATGTTTTTAGGTTTTCTAGACAATTGTCAATTGAATACGAACCGATTTGAGGTCAATGACATCAGATGAAAAAACCTGTTAAATGAACAACAAAAATCTTGCCGTTTAAGTTCCACTTGTTGTCTTGATCGTTGATAATACTAATACGTTGCTTTGTACGTTTTACAGCTAATACGTTACTAGATCCATGTTGCTTTATACTTACACACGTTGAATTGAATCTTCGAAAGAGTGTGGTTTTACACCTTTACAAAGTCCATGAACCTAAAAAGAGATTTTGGATTTATTCCGTTTACCCCCGGTACGTTATGCACCCCCAAGTATGAATCACGTCTCACTACATAATACGTCAAATTACGTAGTAACAAATGATATGCACATAGTAACAAATGATGTGCAAATGATATGCACCCATTAGACTGGGGGCGCAAACGGGAGAGATCAGAGTTTTTCCTTTAATGGTCTAGTGTTCCTAAAACGCACGTCACCATATTACTAAAAAGCATCAAATGTGGTTATTATTTTATGGGAGCTAGGATCTTTTCAATTTAGTGGGCATATATCTTTTACGTGCTATTTTTTTACATAGTAACGCCCTTTATAGCAATATAAAAATTACAATTTGGGGTCCAGGAGCTAAATTGAGAAAAACCTTTCAGGAAATTCCATAATTGATCTGATCGAAAGCAAAATTCAAAATCTAAGCCGAAAGATAATGCTAAAAACAAACAGGAAGTAGAATGAAGACGAACAAAAAAGAAAAAGAAAACAGAAGTGTTCGCATAAAATAAAAGCAATGCTTTCCGCTTCTGCCCCTCCCCCAGCTTACTGGGTTTTATTATTTGCACTCCTGAGACGCATGTGCCATATTTTTTCATAATAATTTAACATGTAATGACACGTGTTCTGTAAATTGCGAAGCATAACTTACTGGGGGACACAAACGGAAACAATTATAGATCAAATGATTTTGTGTTTTTCAGAAGTACTTTTACACCCAGAACTCTTCACAGTAGTATTCTTGCTTATGCCTCTAAATTTGACAAACAAAGTTTGTAAGTTATACTAGCTTTGTATTCAGGAGCTGTTCTGTTCCAGCACCCAGTGGCCCTATATTTGTTAGACCATCTGAGCTCAATTTTTACCTAGTTACGGACTATAAAAGAGAATGTGATTTTTAAGTGAAGTGGAGAAAAACCATAGAGGGAAATTAAATAGATTCTCAAGTCTCTCGTAATTTTTTCTAATGGATTGAAACGATGGACACCGAGCAAAAAAAAATACGCACACCAAAAATATAAAAGTAAAATTTCCTCATGAATAATCCACACAGAAACCTGTATAGTAGCAAAATGCAAGATAACTTGCGAACGAGAGATCATAAGTGTAAACCCGGGTTGACAAAATTTATCTACCAAATCAGCGCCATAAAAAAATGTTTATGTTCTTGCTACCTGATTCTAGAACTGGCCCTTTGAACTAATTTGAAGAACAACCAAATCAAATTGAACAATTTTAATAACATTTTTCATGGATAATTTGTAACAGCAAATACACTTTATTGTGATTTTTTGATATTTCAAGCACCAAAACAAGTTTTTGAGCTACAGGTGACCCTTTGGTCTGCTTATTAGCCAAGCTCATGTTTTCCTGTTCGTAGTGTATTTAGTAAGTTTCCATACCATCCATACATGGCATTTTATGATTGGTAATCTTCTTCCAAGGTTGTCAACATGAGAATGTCTTCAAACGCGGCTAAAAATTTCTCTTAAATAGCTCAACCATAAAAATACCATCAGCTTTCTAAAAAGGCTGCCATTAAATTCGGGGATTTTTTAGAAGCGAAAATTTTTGAACAGAATTTCTTTCGTTGTTATTATTAGTTAAGATACGCTCATCTAGTTGCACAAAGATAAGGTTCGTACTTCAAATTTCCGGATCAAACAGGGATCCGGGAAATCTCCACAACGCGAAGAAAGTATTTGAAAACTGAATTTATTACAAATTCAAATTTAAATATGAACAATGATACAATTAAACAAATGGTGGTCGAAATAAGCGTTATATAAATTGCACAAAATTACCAATAATTTTTAAAAATAACATTAATTCTTTAAATTTTGAATCATGGCAAAATGATGCACCTTTTTAGAGCCCAACATATTCTTGTGAGATTATTTTCTAGTTATCACACAAGGAGCGTACGAATGAATAGAGTATAACGCATTTGATATCATATCTAATCCTTGTATGATTCCAAAAAATAATAACCCAGGCGTCAGCCCATTAGAAACCTTAGTTTTCATCTTTTCTTTCTTTCCACATATTAAATCAACTATGCTCAGCCAATTTTTTAGTACTATTTAATAAATAAAAACTATGAAGATAGATTGCTATTTCTTCAGGCATTTTTGATCAGGTTTCTGCCCAAAATTGCTACAAAAGGTGGTTTTTGTATCAAAAACGAGTTCGCAAAGCACAAACACGAGCACAAAAATGTTTCGAGAAGTGTTTAATTGAGTTTTTTTTTGTTATGATTCCGGAGTTCACGTGGTTGTGGCGTATCTCGACTGGGAGGACTTGGAAAGTATCATGAGGTGCCAGAATCTACCAATATATCTCTCAAACATGTCCTTCCCAAGGATATCTGTCAACGTTTCCTGCAAAACAATAACAAACTCAACAAAATTTGGGGAGAAACTCCAGTTCACAAAAATGAATTGATGACCAAAAATGTATATACACCCGGCGATGGCCACGCCTAGATGTGAAATCACTCTTTGGGTTTTTGATTGTGCCCCCCCTCAGGGGGTTTAATTCACTTGGGGTTTACTTTCGTGTGGTGGGGGGGGGGGGGGGGTGGGGTGGGGTTATTGCAGACTAGTGGTTTCTTTTTCGCAGGGGGGTATAGTCTTAGAGGGAAGTTTAATATATAAAAAAAATCGAATTAGGTTTGGGAGCTCTTTTTTTTAGAAAATTTTGCAATTTTTTTGTTTTTTCAAGTCACCTAGAGAATACTAGACACTTTTAATATCGAAGTTCCGTTAATGACAAACCTCTTTTACGATCAAATGAAGCCCAATGAACAAAAAATTTGTTTCGAAGGGATCGCTCATGTTTTTTTTTTTTGGACTCGTATCTCAAATTTCGTAATTTCAAATGAAATTTTGATTTATTTTTTGAGGTTTTACTAAAGTTTTATAATCCTATGACATAAACCTATTGACTAAAGGTGCAGTAGATTTGCTAATGAGCATTAGGTGAACCTATCTAGTGCTGTGAATGGACAGCTAATGGCTGTTAAGACTTTGAAAATAAATTTTCGAAAGTTTTTTTAAAATTAGTAAATCATAAACTTATTTTTGTGAATTGTAAGTTCGTCTCAGTAAAAACAGGATTGAACTCCTTCATACCACTGCAACATAAGTTAATCTCACTGGCGGCTTTATCAAATAACTATTGGTTATACGTCTTCAATGCCACAAGATTTCAAATTTTTTAAAAAATTTTTTGGACATTTCGTTTTATTGGTTCATTTTGAAATCTTATCACGTCATCCTAATATTGATGGCTACATCTTCTATTAGTGAAGACGTCCAACGGATCATATATAAATCTTTCTGAGAAAAAAAAATATGGTTTAAATGGCTTCAACACTTTCTTCTCCCATTTTTCTAAAGAAATTTTGGTTTTTGCCTGTATTTGTTGTTTTTTTTTCATAGTCATAAGACATATTGTGATGTCTTATTGATTACCTAGGCATCATAAACATCCTTGTATTCACATTGTGGCATAGCTGAGCGTATTCATTGAATTCCTATGAAAGCTTTTCAGTTTAATGGCTGTTAAGACTTTAAAAATATTTTTTTATTTTTTTTTGAACATAAATCAATCTTAAGCTTATTTTCGTGGAGTGTAAGTCAGTCTCGGTAATGACAGAACCGCTTTTTTCTACATCAGCAACAATTTATCTAGTTAGCGGTTTTGTCTTCTAAACTATTGGTTTTTTGACTTCGGTGCACGAATTTTCATAATTTTTATAATTTTTGGATTTTTTTTTTAGTAATTTTGGTTCCTTTTGAAATCGTATCACATTATCCTAATATTGATAGCTCCCTTTGGCTTAGTGAAGACGTTCAAAGGATCGTTGAAAAAGTTTTCAGAGAAAAAAGCTTATGGTTTAAAT